>NW_027507748.1:540616068-540708568 GCF_037356315.1 Lithobates pipiens
ATTGCAGCAGGTACATGCATCGAAGCCTGCAGCACATCCGGGATTTAGACAAACATTTGAGATTATCTCTCTCAACCTCTCGTGGCCATTGATTAGGCAGGGTGTGTTAGCCTTCGTCCAGGCCTGTGAAGTTTGTGCCAGAAGCAAAAGCCCTCCAGTTTCCTATATTCTCTTCCAATACCTACCTGTCCCTGGACCCATTTTATCTATAGACCACTGACTTGCCTCCATCCCAGGGATTTTCCACAATCTGTGTGGTGGTAGACAGGCTCAGTAGGATGGCCCACTTTGTTCTGCTTCCGAAACTTTTATCGGCTAAAGAACTGGCATCTTTATTAATTAGGCATGTTTTCAGGCTCCATGGGGCACCAATTAACATTGTTTTAGACCGTGGCTCTCAGTTTATAGCCCAGTTTTGGAAGGCCCTCTGCTCTCAGCTGGGAATCAAGTTATCGTATTCTTCAGCATATCATCCTGAGACAAATGGCCAAGCGGAAAGGACTGATCACACTCTAGAAAAGATTGGTACGTTGTCTGATGGCCAATGATGATGTGGAGTGGGTCAACAACAGCACATCTACAGGGACCTCTCCTTTCTTCTGTATATATGGGTTGCATCCTCGTGTGTGCTCCTTAGAGCTTCCACCTTCCGCTGTTCCTGATGCCAACACTATGATTGAAAATTTCTCTAAAATCTGGTCCGATGTTAATCGTGCTATTTCTCGCTCTGTGCAGGCTTTTAAGAAAATGGCTGACAAGAGATGCTCAAAGGCACCAGGATATAAAGTTGTTGACAAAGTGTGTGCCTATCATCTAGGAATCTGTCCCTGCATGTTCCATCTAAAAAACTTGGCCCAAAATTCATCGGACCCTATGAGATTTCGGAAATCGATAATGGCCTGTAGATTAAAACTTCCCTCATCCATGCACATTCCAAATGTCTTTCATGTTTCATTGTTCAAACCTGTTCTCTCCAGCCTCCAAGTAAATGAACGAGAACCTGTGGACGTGTTGGACAGTCAGGAATATGAAGTAGCATTTATTCTCGATTCCAGACGAGTGCGCAATTCCTTACAATATCTCATTCATTGGAAAGGTTTTGGCCCAGAGGATCAATCTTGAGATCTTCATGCTGACCGACTTAAGAAGAAGTTCCATCTTCATTATCCAAGTAAGCCTGGGGGTGCAGGAGCAACCCCTCAAGAAAGGGGGGGGGGTACTGTCAGTACTAGGATCCCTTTAAGACCCAGCAAAACTCACCTGACACAGCCTTTGCCTGGAAAACAACAGTGATTGGCCAGCTCACCTTTAAATCACTAGTATCAGCACACAATCGGTGTTTGTGATAGAGTTGTTACCTTTATGTGCCACTGCTTGACCCAGCTGATATCTGCTCTGTATATTAGTGTATGACCCAGCTAGTTTTGACCCTACTTGCTCACTTCTGATTCGGTACCATTTGGACTCTCATCTACCTGTGTATGACCCAGTTTGCCTAGACTATGTTTTGCCCAGATTCTACTGTAGCACCAGACTCCGTATTACTACTTGGCTGCCCAGCCAATCTCTACCTTCATCTGCAATGGTGAACTACAAGGTCCAGCCAACATCTACCTTCATCTGCAGCGGTGAACTACAAGGTCCAGCCAACATCTAGTCCCAACTGACCTGCTCTGCTTAGACCTCCTTATGAACTGAACTGTTACCTGTTATCTGCTCCTAGCCTGACACCTGTGTAACTAGATCCTCCCTCATCAGAAGAGGCATCAGAGAATATATGGCCAGCCTCTTTATGACAGTGAACCAGGCCCTCCTCGGCCGAAATTGAGCTATCAGAATGAGCTCCGTCCTCTCGCTCCAAAAATTCTAGAAACCTGCCGCAACTAGTCTTACTGGGGGAAATTCATAGCAGAGGCTGAAGTGCCATGTATTGACGAAAGCATCCATTCCCCTGGCTCGATCCAGCGGATGTAGGGAGAAAAACTGGGTGACCTTCTTGTTGCTTTCTGAGGCGAAAAGATCCACCCCCAGCCGGCCCCATGTCCACACAGTCTGCTCGATCACTTCCCGTTGAGTGACTATTCATCTTGTTTTACTTGCTGATGACTAAAAAAAGTCCACCAGAGAGTTCTGAGTCCCTTTTAATTCGGCTCAACCGAAAATTTAGCTTGCTATCAGGCAGGGCTCCTGGTCCCCCTCTGCTTGTTTATGTATGCGACTACTGTCGCATTGTCCATCCTGACCTGCACGTGCTGCCCAATTATTTTGGTCTGGAAGGTCTCTAAAGCCCTCTGAACTGCCAGTAGCTTCCTATGATTCGAGGTCTGCCTGGCTTCCACCGGAGACCAAGTTCCTTGAGCCAAGCCTTCTTCCAGGTGGGCTCCCCAGCCCAAAGAACTGGCGTCTGTTGTCGCCACAAGGGCTTTTGATCTGGACCACAACAGACCCCCATCTAGATTATGACTGGTTCCCCACCACCACAGTGCCCTTTTGACTTTGGCCGATATGGACATATGCTGATCCAAACTTTGCTGGCTACCATCCCAGCAGCGTAGTAGGAGTAATGGGTGCTGATGAATTCTTGCCCAGGGGACTGCTGGGAAACAGGATGTCATTAGACCTATCACTCTCATGACATCTCTGATATAGACTTCCTGATGGTTCTGAATATGTGCCACCCCACGACCCACTTTCTTGATCTTCTCCAACATGAGAAAGACTTTCTTCACTGTTGAAGATATCCTGTAACCCAGGTACTGTACTTCCTGGGTTGGGACTAGCTGGGACTTGTCCAGATTGACCAGCCAACCATGGGAGCGCAGGAAATCCTGTGCTTCCTGTAAGTTCTCTTCCAGCTGCTGAAAAGATCGGGCAACAAACAGGAGATCTTCCAAATAAGAGATCACTGTAATGGCCCTGGCACGCAGCAGGGCTAATACTTCTGCCAGGACTTTCGTAAACACCCTCGGAGAGGATGCTAGTCTGAATGACAGTGCCCTGAATTGGAAATGAAGAACTTCTGAATTCACCCTCTGAGAAATTTCTGGAAATCCCGTTGTATTGGCACATGTAAATATGCATCCCTGAGATTCGTTACCGTGAAGATAGACTCCTTCCTGAAGCGTTTGTATCTGATAAACCTGTTCAGAAAATGGAGACTGAGGATTAGCCTGAACTGTCCCAATGGCTTTTTGACCACGAATACATGGGAATACGCCCCCTGACAGTGTTCTGCATGTGGCACTTGGCTGATGACTTGTTGATCCCCCTGCTCCCCTAACAGCAAACTCAGAGCACCTGCTTTTTCCTGGTAATGGAGTGAAAAGTGGGAGGGGGAATTGAATTGAACTCCAACTTGTAGCCATTTTTATTATTTCTAGTATAAACAGGCTTTAAGTTGCATTGGTCCATTGTGGGAGGGGGTCCCCCAATCTTCCTCCCAACAGGACGTAGGAGTCACTGGGACTTTGTGGTGCTCTGAGGAGGATTGAATAATATTCTTCCTCTTCCTCATGACCTGTCCAGTGTTTTTTAGGGTGACCCTCTCTCTCCTGTTGGGCCTGCTGCCTGTAACCTCAAAAAAAAGTTACCCTATGCCCTTTTCTTCTTTTTTGGGATCGCCTTTTTCCCGCCCTGGGTACATTCCAGTGCCTCCTGAAGCCCAGGTCCAAAGAGGTGATCACCTGAAAATGGTAATCCACAAAGCTTAAATTTAGACGCTGCATCACCCATCCAAGCCTTCAACCACATAGCCCTTCTTGCAGCGTTCACAAGTGCTGCTGACTGAGCTGCCAGCTTCACAGATTCTGCTGAGATGTCCGCTAAGAAACTGACTGCTTTAAACAGTAAAGGAAAGGATTTAAGCAGTTGTTGCCTGGATGTGCCTGCAGAAATGTGGGATTGCAACTGCGTTAACCAGCATTCCAAGTTTCTGGCAACACAAGTGGCTGCAAGGGCTGGCTTAAACCCCATGGATGAAACATCCCAAGCCCCTCTTAGTAGCATGTCACCCCTTTTATCCATGGGGGTCCTTAAGGGACCCTAGGTCATCAAAGTCCAAATCTGTCTTTTTGGAGACTTGCCTGGCCAGAGGAGCATCCAACTTTGGAATCTTGTTCCAAGGAGGGGCCGTGTCCTTTTCAAAGGAAAACCTGCGTTTAAGGCTGCCTGAAAAGAATGGTCTTCTTTCAGGGTGCTCCCATCCCAGCAAGATCGATTCTACTAGAGACTTGTGCATGGGAAATACCCAGGGGTTTTGTGCACTGGCACCCTGATACATGAGGTCGTGCTTTGAAAGCTGTACCGACTCCTCGCTAATCTCCAAAGTTTCATAGATCGCTTTCAGTAAGTATCCCACATCGTCCAGCGTCAAGCTGTACCTGGACCCTCTGGAGGAATCCTCCTCTCCCTCTAAATCGGACTCTCTGTCCGCTTGGGAGGAGACGAGCGACCTGAGTTCCCTTTCCGGTCAAACAGTTTTTCCCAATTGGTACTCATCTTTGCCACACATATGGCACATCTTTTTCTGGGAGGCTGCATCTGGGCTTTTGCCTGAGCTTTAACCTAAAAGCCAAAAACAGAGAGACAATTGCCCATAAATGACTGCCCAAAACCACACCACCACTGTGGGGTCTTAGAAAAAAGTCCCCCACCCCCCCAGAGTAAGCCATGGGCACCCCTCCTAATGCTTACCTGAGAGGTGCCAGTGCCGGAGTTGGAACCGGAGTCTACTGCCTGTCCTGTCACAGTGTTCTCCATCGCTCCTTCGTACTGCCCACAGCCTCTGCTGGGTCTGCACTGGCCCTGGATGCCTGTATCGTCAGCCCGCCACGCCAAAGAGACAGGAACCTTGTCTCTGTGCACCCGCTGATGATGTCGCTCTGCTGGAGGTTACCACACTTCCTGCTGTTTGGAGTGCAGTAGCCCCACCTTGCTGCACGCACTTCCTCCCTGAACCCGGAAGTCCCAGGCCAAGCGTTCCAGGCCGTCTCAGAGGCTTTAGGATGGAGAACGCTGCCCGCCTGCAATGGATCTTGGGTGGGCACCATGGTGGGATTATTCAGTGAGCCTGGCCAGGTAGGTGTCCTAGGCTGCTAGCCTGTCTATACTCGTGTGGCCCAGTGTATGCAGCAGTCTCTAGCAACCGCGAAAATAATCAGGGTCCCTGCTCTCCCCGAGCTTAGGCAGCAGTAGGACCTGCAGCCCTCTACCTCCCTGACTGGACGGAGGAGTGAGCAGGCTAGGAGAAGGTATGCCAGGGGTTCCTCCAGGATAGCCCTGAGACATGGAGACATGGACATGGAGCTCCCCTAAGGTTCCTACATGCTCCCTTCCCGTCTGGCAGGAAAAAACAAAAAACTGAAGGGGAAGGCCTTTAGGACCGCCTTCAAGCAGTTTAGGTGAATGTGTTTCCTGTCCCGGAGGGAGGAGCCCTATGTCTCAGAGGCGGCCCTGGAAGACGAAAGGAGAAATAGGGTTTCCATCCATCTGCATTTAGCTGATCGGATGTCAGCGGACATGTCACCGCTGACATCCATCGCTCTATAGAGGTGCATGGAGCATCCATTCAGGTCCGCCTGAAAAACTGACAGGTGGACCTGAACGGTCCAAATGTGTGAAAGGGGCCTTAGTCCTTAGTATGGGCAGATCACAAAAACAAGGCAGATTCATGGAGCTGTGTTGTTTATTCTCCTGACTATTATGCACATACCTAATAGCAATAAAAAGGTTTCAGAAAGTTAACTGGACACCTACATTAGTACGTGGTGTGCTGAGTACCTGGCTCGTGCAGTTTATCCAGCTGTATTTGAAGTTAATTAAAATGTAAAACATAGAATCCTTAGGAATAGGACACATGGGTTCAAACCCAATAGATGGCAAGCACTAGCAAGAAGCCTGGCCAGAAAGAGTCTTCATTGCAAAGAATGACTCCATGGTTACGGAAGGTGTTATATACAGTTGTGCTCATAAGTTTACATACCTTGGCAGAATTTATGATATCTTGACCATTTTTCAGAATATATGCATGATAACACAAAAACATTTCTATCGCTCATGGTTATTGTTCGGGTGAAGCCATTTATTGTCAATCAACTGTGTTTACTCTTTTTTTTAAATTATTATCACAACAGAAACTATCAAAATGTCCCTGATCAAAAGTTTAAAAACCCTAATGATTTTGGCCTGATAACATGCACACAAGTTGACATAAAGGGGTTCGAATGGCTATTAAAGGTAACCATCCTCACATGTGATCTGTGTGTGTGTGTGTGTGTGTGTGTGTGTGTGTGTGTGTGTGTGTGTGTGTGTGTGTGTGTGTGTGTGTGTGTATAAAAGGTCAGTGAGTTTCTCGACTCCTGACAGACCCTTTCATCTTTCATCTACTACTGCACTGACGAATCTGAATCATGGGCAAAGCAAAAGAATTGAAAAAAAGATCTGCGGGAAAAGGTAGTTGAACTGTATAAAACAGGAAAGGGATATAAAAAGATATCCAAGGAATTGAGAATGCCAATCAGCAGTGTTCAAACTCTAGTCAAGAAGTGGAAAATTAGGGGTTCTGTTGAAACCAAACCACGTTCAGGTAGACCAACTATAATTTCAGCCACAACTGCCAGGAAAATTGTTCAGGATGCAAAGAAAACCCCACAAATAACTTCAGGTGAAATACAGGACTCTCTGAAAACGTGGTGTGGCTGTTTCAAGATGCGCAATAAAGAAGGTGAAGATGGGCTGCATGGTTGAGTCGCCAGAAGGAAGCCATTACTACGCAAATGCCACAAAGTATCCCACATCAATATGCCAAAAAAAACACAGAGACAAGCCTCAAACCTTCTGGCACATCCATCTGAAGTGATTCATGCAAGACAGCCCAAGAATTTACAGGAACTGGAGGCTTTTTGCCAAGAGGAATGGGCAGCTTTACCATCTGAGAAGATAGAGCCTCATCCACAAATGCCACAAAAGAGAAAGCTGTCATTGATGTTAAAGGTGGGCAATACACAGTAGTAAAACCTGGGTTATGTAAACTTTTGATCAGGGTCATTTGGCTAGTTTCTGTTGTCAGTATAATTGAAAAATAGTAAACACAGTTGATTGATAATAAATGGCTTCAGCCAAATACTAACCATGAGTGAAAGAAAAGTTTTTGTGTTATCATTAATTTTCTCAGAAAAATGGTAAAGAAGTCGTAAATTCTGCAAGGGTATACAAACTTATGAGCACAACTGTATATAACCCCCTCTTATGCCGCGTACACACGATCAAACAATCCGGTGGAAAAGTCCGGCGGACTCGAGTCCGCCAGACAATCTCCCCGTGTGTGGGCTCTGGCTCTGACTTTTTTTTACCCAAAAGTCCGGCGGACTAAGAAAGTAGTTTTGCACCAAAATATGTCCGCCGGACTCGCAGTCTGGCGGACAATATGGCCATGTGTGTGCTAGTCCGCCGTATTTTTTAAATGAACGGACTTTTCCCGCACTGAGAAAAGTCCGTTCATTTTGAGCGCAGCTCCAGGTAGCCAGGACTAGCGAATGAAGCGTCGCTGGCCCCGTCGCCTGGTATGGACTTAAAGGGGAAGCCCTACGCTGAAAAAACGGCGTGGGGGTCCCCCCCCAGGTCCATATCAGACCCTTATCCGAGCACGCAACCTGGCCGGTCAGGAAAGGGGGTGGGGACAAGCGAGCGGATGCTGGGACTGTGACATCATAATGGGCAGGGACATCACCCGGCGATGTCCCTATATAAGTCGCCCCACGCCACATGCCTGTCATTGTGGCCAGAGACAGCGACGAGTCAACAGCTCAAGAAGAGAAGACGAGAATAACAGAAGGCGGCGACGAAGACAGCGGCGATAGAAGACCGGGCCACCGCTTGTAAAAGAGCTAGAAGAAGGCGCGGAGGCCCCCGCAAGAAGAACCGAAGAGGGGGACAAGACCCCGGAAGTCGGAAGAAGAGGGCGGCGACTAAGAAGAAAGCTGGGCTCCTCCGCTAGTAAAAGAGCTAGCAGAAGATAGCAGAGGAGTCTGGGGAGAAGACCCCCGAAGACGGATGAAGACCCCCGGAGCTCGAAGATGGATGAAGACCCCCAGAGCTGTGCAATAAACTATTTCTAACCCTTGTGTGTTTGTTTGTTTTTTGTTTTTTTTTATTTCACAAGTGAATGGGTAGGGGTACATTGTATCGGTATTCCGATCAGTATCCCGGATTCCGATAAGTCCCCCGCCCGCAGACCCTAACAACCAACGGCCAGGGTTGTCGGGAAGAGGCCCTTGTCCTCACCAAAGCACCCCCCATGTTCAGGGCACGGTGCCTGGTACGGCTCAGGAGGGGGGGGGGCGCTCGCTCGTCCCCACCCCCTTTCCTGACCGGCTGGGTTGTGTGCTCGGATAAGGGTCTGATATGGACCTAGGGGGGACCCCCACGCCGTTTTTCAGCGTTCCCCTTTAACTCCATACCAGGTGACGGGGCCAGCGACGCTTCCTTCGCTGGAGCCGCACTCAAAATGAACGGACTTTCCTCTGTGTGTGTGGGCAAGTCCGTTCATTTCAAAAGTACGATGGATAGACTATGTCCGCCGGAAAAGTCTCGTGTGTGGGCAGGTCCGCTTGTTCGGACAGTCCGGCGGACTTTACGGCGGTTTGTCCACCAGACTAAGTCCCCCGGTTAGTCTGATCGTGTGTACGCGGCATCACACGCGCACACAAGCTCTCTATGAATATGGAGTCAAGTTATAGGACTACGAATATAGACAGTGTTTTAAAGTGATATTTCAGTTGCCTAGTAGAAAAAAACATTCTTCTTTTTTTTTTTTTTTTTTAAGGACAGCTAATATAAAAATACATTCTTTAAAAACCACAACCATTCCGTCAAAGAAAAAATAAAATCACATTTTCTGCCTCTGCACAGCACGCATTCATTAATGGCTGTCCACATGGTTTCAGCTCCACCACTAATCTGATGCTCCAACAAGCACTAAATAATTAATTCCCAGTGAACTGAGCTCATGAATTATAGAACATCTCAGTTGGTTATTGCCTTGTGTGAAAATGTTTACTATCAGGTGAAGATCATTTAAATGCAATGTTTTTCTTGTATTTGCAACCACTGCAATAGACAGAAAAAGTACATTTTAATGGGAAAATTGCTGCTGACGGTGTCTCTGTTAAATTGAGGAATGTTGCCAACAAACAAACGAATAAGCATTTTAAGACCACATTCAGCAAATCAGTTTACATGGCCTAAGATGTACAAGGATTCAGTGATGTCAGTAAGCTCCTTGCTGTAAAATGTTGCACCTTTTAGGGTACTTATTTGGCCTTAAGATGGCTCGGGGAGGGAGGGATCAGGCACTTGGGCATTTATTAATTTCATTGGTCAGAATATTAATTTATTCTGGCAATTGAAATGAATGCACCTAGCACTTAGACACGTTTTGATGTTTTTTTTCTGCCAAAACGCTCCTCTCCTGAACGTAAAAGCATTTTTTTTCTGCCTCTAAATGCTCTGGCCTCTAAACACCTGTAAACACCTATGCGATTTATGGACACATAAAGATTAATTTACTAAAACTGGAGGGTGCAAAATATGGTGCAGCTGTGCATGGTAGCCAATCAGCTTCTAACTTCAGCTTGTTCAATTGAGCTTTGACAAAAAACTTGAAAGCTGATTGGTTTCTATGTAGAGCTGCACCAGGTTTTGCACTCTCCAGTTTTAGTAAGTTACCCCACAGGCTAACATGGAGCGTTGTTTAGAGGCCAGAAAAAAATTCATATGCCTGTAAAACAGGTTTTTGAGTTGCAGGGTCCATGATTTCCCTACCAGTGGGAAAGTATAAACATTTGCTCTTTTACTCTTGGCTATTATCAGGATTTATATAGGTCCTAGTCTGTTCAGCCATGGTGTTCTGCTAATCTCAGTTCACTGGCATTTGTTGGTGTTCTTTAGCTAAAACGAAAACAGACTCCACTACTGCAAAGGGGGTAATGCTGACAGTGGTTTTCCAGAACACATGCAGCCGTGCTCTTAGCCAAACAAAGAAATGTTCTGTAATGCTTTAATCATCCAAAATTGCATTTGTGGTTGACCAAGCCGTGGGGTTCTCCACCACTGAATGACCTTAGGTGCTTTTTTCAAAGTGGAATAGCGTACAGTGATGTCTGTTAGTTAAATATCAGCTTTTACTTTTACAGCCTGTACCAAAAGAAGTTTGCATATTCATTGAAAAGTAAAAGATGGGAATCTTCTTGTTCAAACATGGCAGTTTCTCAACAAATCAAGACATCTGTGTTACTGCAACACCCTTAGGTGACTTGGGCACAACTGAGGCATGGAGTCTAAGCACCAGTTGAGGTTCGCCAGAGCTCCTGATGGAGATAAGCCAGGATCCCTAGTGGCCCCTGGAGCTCTTTGCTGCCAGCTGGTACCACGTTGTGGTCCTCAGGATCACTCCACTAAAGGGGTGAGTGGGAGCAGGAGGGCTACAGTGTGGAGACTGTACAGTCCGGGATTAGCATAGTCAGATTCAGGCAGAAGTTACGGCAGGCGGCGAGCAGAGAATAGTCAAGTCCAGGTGGAGGTCATCAGTGACCAAGAAAAACAGCGTAATGGTCAGGGCAATTTAAGAACAAGAAAATGGGTAAGTATGATAGCTCCTTTATAGCGTTTCCATCATATCTGGTGAGAAGACACAGCACCAGCCACTTCCTGGGCCAATTCTTTAACCCTTTTGCTGCCACAGCATAAAAGGTATGTAGGTAGCAACTGAAGGTTTTATGCACATTCCCAGCAGCTGCAGCCACTGGGTGGGTGTATATAAACTGACAAGTTGCCTTTTGGATGGTAGATGGAAGCTATTGGGTGGCTCTGCAGACACACCCCCAGCAAAGGCGCCTCGTCACACACCTAAGCACTCCCCAGCCATGCTTCCCGGGTCCCGCAAGCCCATTGGCGCACCCTGGACTGGCATGTTGTGTGCTGCTGGGTAGAGGGGAGGGAGCTAAGCGGACATCCTATCCACCCTCCTCCCCTTCTTCTTCTTGCTTTCCCAGTAGTGACGTGTAAAATGTCACTTCCGGGTACTCGTGTCACTTTCTTGTAATACACATGTGATAGTGAGACCTATATATGATGGGTATGGGTAAATAATTCAATAATTGTTGCTCCACAACTGTATAGCTGAGTAACATATGAGTGTAAATAAAACGTACATGGGGAAAAATCCACAAGTGAAAAGATAAGTTTGAAAGATGGCAATCCACTAGTCCCCAAGGAATTTGCAAAACGATCCAATAATACACCAAGTGGAACAGTGAACTTCCACCATACGAATTAAAGGCTTACCAGAGGCAAGCTATAGCAGGCCTGCACGCTGCCCTTGTATGTGGACGGGTGTTCTCCTGTTTGCTGGCCAACTTTCTCTTTTATCCTATGATGTTTTATACCATGGAAGTGCAATATTTGTTTTTGTGTTACAGTTTTACACTATGTGAGCTCCTTTTCTCACTTTTTGGTAACTCACTGACCAATCTGGACCTTGAGTATCCGTGAACATCCATCTGTTGATTTGTTGTGGCTTACCCTCCTGGACCTTTTGATGTGTTGCTGTCACTTCCTTGGACCAAGGACCCTGGCTGGGTTAAAGAGGATCTGTCACAAAAAATCATCACATAGTAAAAAAGTGTAAAAAAGTTACACCCAAGCACTTAAAATCCCTTTTCCAAAGACATCTTGAGCCTATCCACCCCTACCATACTTACATTGGGGGTGCCTACACATGAAAATATTGTGCTACATGTTACAGAGAACTCCTGGGTAACTCTACGACCTGTAGGGGCTTTTAAAGTATCGCATATGGAAAATATAAGACACAAAAATATGTCACCGTTTCATGTGTGCATGCAACTTTAAGGCTTGGTGCAACCTCATCTTTTATATTTTACAAAAAAATTGGGTACATTATTGAGGTTGTGTGGCATAAAATTTACTTTAGTGTCATTTTTACTGACATTTTGCGCTTCCTAAACCATTGTGTTAAAATTATGTGACATAAAAAGATTTAAACTGCCACTACTTTATTTTCTAGGGTGTCTGAAAATATAAAATGTTTGGGGGTTTTATGTAATCTTAAGGTCTAAAATAATTTTTAACCATATGTGCTCTGGCAGTGAAAAGGTTTATACCCTTTTAGGAAGTTCTGGAAGTCCTGGCAGGGATTCTGCAATCGCCATTGGCGTACTGGCAGAGATTCTGCAAGTACTATTGAAAGTTCTGGCAGGGATTCTGGAAGTCATGTCAGAAGTTCTGGTGGTACTGTAACAGTCCGAAGTTGACACACAAAGTTATCACAACTTGTAAGTGAAAACACATGTCTAATGCAGAAGAAACAATGGGCAGTACACATCAGTGTGTAAAAACATGAAATATGTCTCTTACCACAGTATCTAGTCGTAGTAAAGCAAACACAACTGGATATGATGACTATGAAAACATTATAAGACTCATTCATGTGGCTTCTTCAGCTCATCTGGTGGGAGCGAATCCCTTAAAGAGAAACCTTCCCCCCTCTCACTAAAAATCATAGAAACATACAGTTCTCTATACATCATTTTACATTCATTGTTAAACATTTTTGCTTTTACTTAAAAAATATTTTTTTTTATCGTACCGTAATTTTAATTTCCTGGTGCCAATCCATGGCAACATACGTGTGGTAGTATGCTGCCATGTTGGCGCCAGTAAAACATAAACATAGAATTGTATCAAATACTTGTCAAAATTTTAATTCCCTGGTGCCAGTCAATGGCAGCATCATACTACCACATGTATGCTACCATGTTGGCATCAAGAAATACTGGTGATGTAACCCTACCCTCACAGCTGCATCCCTGGAAGTTATTGTCACATGTTCCAGGAGGCAGACCTAGAGATCTACGCAGAGTTCAGGAAGTAAAGGGCAATTGATCAATCTGCCCTTAGTGAAAATGGCCACTGTGAGAAGAATTGGGAGGAAAAAAAAAAAAAGGTATGCAAAGAATAAAAAAAAATCCCTACAATTATTTATCACTATCTGCTTGTAAATTGCAGTTACTAAACATTTCTAAAGGTGCCTTTCTTGTAATTTTCATGATAAGGGTGAAGTTTCTTTTTAAAGTACCGGTACTATTTGTATCTCATTAAGGCCATTCCAAACACCATAATATATTTTATGCACATGGGGAAGGTGTTATTTGGAGTACATAATTCAAAGTGGGAAGTGCAGTACATTAAAAATAGAAAAAATACCATATGCAACACTTTTGGGAGCAGAGCTGTGTGTGCTCATGTCTATGGGAATAACCTAGAAAAAAAAAAATGGTAGATTACCACATTGACGGTATGAGCCTCTTATAATTTTCTTAATGTATGCTGTAAAATAAAAATAAAAAAAGTGCAGTAGTGTGCAGAACATTCACATTTCCAATACTTTTGTTAGTTATGTTTAACTTTTGGTACTAACCACCCAGCATCATTTATATTTTTCAGGTTTGTGGATCAAATGGCGGTGACTAACAAAGAATTCCGTTTATTTTAACACCTACCATGAAGCATAGAGGACACCAGTTTTTAAGATTTATTTTGATCTATAACAATATAACTATAGTGCCATGTGTTACATTCAGCCTCATCTCGTCAACATTTGCCAGTTATACTTGCACAATATTCATGCTTTGTTATGGCCACTGAGTACATTAAAAGCCTGGTTAAATTTGTACACAAATTCAGTTTGAAGTGTCTGATTTAGCGGCGGATATTTGCCGAATTCTCCTATATTTGTTTGGTGCGGAGATGCATACATTGTGGTTACCATGTGGTTGAGTTCACAAATCAGGACAGTTTAATGATCTGTGTTCATATATAGATTCATTTATCTCCGTGGATAACCAATAGAATTTACTCCACTGAAGTCAGACCAGTTCAAGGAGAATTCTTATAGGCCGCCATGGTTTACTGCACAAAAGAATTAAAAATGTTCATCTTAAAGCGGGAGTTCCGCCATTTTGTGTTTTTAAAAGTCAGCAGCTACAAATACTGCAGCTGCTGACTTTTAAAATATGGACACTTACCCGCCCAGCGCGCCTGCGATGTTGGCACCCGAAGCTGATCTCTCAATCGCGGCTTCACTTCCCGGTTCCCTACTGCGCATGTGCGAGTCGCGCTACACAATAAGGATGATCCCCGCTGTCTTTGGGATCCGTGTGTTTCCCAGCAGACAGCGGGGGACCCGCAGGAAGTGGCGTAAATACCCGCAGAATCTGTGGCTATCTATGCCGGAAGTGGGTGCAAATACCTGTACTATACAGGTATCTGCACCCCCCTCCCCCCTGAAAGGTGCCAATTGTGGCACCGGAGGGGGGGAGGGTTCCAATGAGCGGAAGTTCCACTTTAGGGTGGAGCTCTGCTTTAAGCTGCACTAGCTTTATCGTGGTCATGTTCACATACAATTGCTTGAACACTTGTATTGCTGAAAATAGTTCAACTGAATTTTTAGGCTCCATGCGCACTGGACGTTAAAATAATGTTATAAAAATGCCAGTAGCTTTGCAGTGAGTCTTTCAACGTTTTTCTAATGCTTTTGCAATTTATTAGCGTTTTTCTGTTTTTTGTTTTCCAATGGATCAAAAATTTTAAATGCAGGTGAGCCACGTTTTTGAGCGTTGATCAAGAATTTTTTGTGGTCAGAAAAACGACTCCTGAACACGATTTTATGGTGTTCAGAAAACGGCCCATAAACTCCACTGCTGATAAGAATCCAAAAAATTCCACGTGTGCATGGACACATAGGATACCATAGTGGGGAGTTTATGGGCTGTTAAAAAAAATGCCTAAACTCCCAAAAATGTCAGTTTATGAGCTTCAGTGTGTGTAACATTTAACAAAAAAAGGAGGGGGGGGGGGGTTCACATTGCACACAAAATTGTACCACTTTGGATGCTGTCTGCTTGCATATAAGCTTTGCCTTTGTCCTCATGCTGTGATCAGATCTGTCACTAAATAAAAATAATGATCATCCATACTCTTCTCTGCCCGTTGACAATCTAGAAGACACCAGAACAGCCTCAGTTGGCAGAGGTTTAAGGTACCCCTGATGACGTTGCATACAACAAAACAATTGTAGGGACGATGAACACACACTGCTGCACAAATGCTTTTTGAATTAATTACTGTTTGATAGCATTGGCTATAGTGGAGAGATTTACAACCAGCAGCATCTTTGTTTTATATGTAAGTGCACGGATTTTAAAATAAAATGGTTGAGACCTCACTACACCATGAGGAGTCTCCCTGTTTTTTACCCATTTTAAGTCTGAGGATTCATCCATCCATCCCATCCAAGATGGTGAGCTGGATCATCTTGTCACCATAAAGGGAACACAGTGAGGCTGACGGGGGAACATTTCTGAATTTCCATCTGATGGGCAGAAATCCCAATGAGCGCTAAATGAGCTTCCTGAGTAAGCAAGATTGCTGGTAGCCTGGTAAGCCCCCATCTAATTTATGGTGAAGGTGTCACAATGGTGAATGTCTGAGTACTGTGCCGTCAGGATCAATCTATCCAGTGTGGGACAATGGCATGCATGAACTGTTTACACAGGAGCACTTTATTGATCAATTTATGAACTTTGCACTTTATCAATATTTTTTAATTCCTTACTTCTTTATTATACATTTTTCATCATTACAAACCAAAATACATTATTATTGGATACAGTACTTATCACTTATACAGTTTGTACATAAATTCCTTATTTCTAATACCTTACATATGGTCAATCCATGGCAAATTCTGAATTTTTCTTACATATATTCTCTAATTCACATAACAAGTATTTAACCACAAATAACAACATATTCATAAACATACAACAAACAAAAAAACAAGAAAAAAAAAAAACTATCTGTAACTATGTAAAAAGTTCCCTCTGCCGGCTGCTTAAGTCAGTAGTTTCTTCTCTACCCCCTGATTTTACCCTCTACCTCCATATTCTGTCTGGTACCATTTTTACTATCCATAACTATGCTTGCCCACCCTTCTAAAGATCAGCAAAAGCCAGTGAGAATGGGGCTAACCGTGGAACCGAAATCCATGGTTTCCACAGTTTGGACAGGTAATTGGGTATGCCTCTGTTACAATAGATCTGTTGTTCTTTCCTCAAAAGTAGGTGCACTCGGAGATATCCACCTTAGGGCAATTAGCTTTCGTACCATAAACAGTAGTCTGCTAACTGGTATCAGAATCTCATGGGGCATAAGTTCTTCATCACGGTAGCCTAACTAACAAATTTTAGGGTCCTTATGGATATCTGTATTAAAGGTTTCATTAATTGTATTCACCACCTCTCGCCAATATTTAGCCAGTTTAGGACAATTCCACAACATATGTATTAAATCAGCAGGTGACTTTTGTCACCGGGGACAGTCTGGGGAATCACGGCTACCCCACTTAAATAGTTTGACCAGTGTTCTATATACCTTGTATATTATAAATAATTGGGTCAGACATTGTGCTGGTGATAATGAAACTAGGGGTATACCCTTTCTAATAGTGCCAAGTATCATCTGAAATATCCCCTATATCTAGCTCCCACCCTCTTCTGCCCGGGCTAACCCCCTCATCCTGATATGATCTTGTGAGTTGGCCATATAGAGATGAGATCAAGCCTTTTTTTTTTCAATCATCCGTGCTGATAAAGTTATAAATAAGTGGCATTGGTTTTATCGCTTTCTTTTCCCCTTTAAACTGAGATTGGACCGCATGTCGTAGTTGGAAGTATTTCAAAAAACTATGATGGGGTAAATGAAAAGATTCTTGCAAGTCCTGAAAGGAGCATAGAATATTATGTGAATACAACTGTGTTATATATTGGAGGCCCTTAGAAAGCCAGCTTTCGAATCCCTCCAGTTTACCTAGTTCTTTATATTGCCTATTCCCCCAAAGTGGTGAATATTCCGAGGCACCTTCATATTTCATTATACTCCTCATTTCCTCCCAAACCCTATTCATGAGTGACATTGTTGGGCTCTTACAGGTATAAACAAAGGCTCCAGATTCCAACTGGGCCAGGAGGTTATAGTGAGAGCTCTTAGGGCAGTGTTTCTCAAATCCAGTCCTCAGGCCCCCCCAACAGGTCATGTTTTCAGGATTTCCCTCAGATGAAACGGCTGTGGTAATTGCTAAGGCAGTGAAACTGATCAAATCACCTGTGAAAAATAATGGAAAACCTGAAAACATGACCTGTTGGGGGGGCCTGAGGACTGGATTTGAGAAACACTGTCTTGGGGCCTATATAGAGTCCTCCCAGTTCACAACTCCCCAGCCAGCAAAATGCTGAAGCTGGGCGGCTATGAAATAATGTCTGGGCTGAGGTATAGCCAATCCGCCCCTATCCCTTTCTCTCTGGAGAATAGATAGCCTAATCCTGGGATTTTTTTTCCTTTCCATAATAACCTTAGAAAAATGTATTCAATTTTTTTTTAACCATTTGAGAGGTAACCATATCGGTGAGTTTTGAAAAATATATACCGTATTTATTGGCGTATAACACACACTTTTTCCCCCTTAAAATCAGGGGAAAGTTGTGGGTGCGTGTTATACGCCGATCCCCACTGTCTGTGAGGCTAAAATACTGAGCGCCGCCGAAAAAGACCGAGCGGCGCTGAAAAAGACCGAGCCGTCTGCTCGGCTCCGCTCGGTCTTGGGTGGGACTGCGAGCCGAGCCAAGCCGAATACACAGTAGAGTCGGCTCGGTTTTTTTCGGCAGCGCTCGCTCCAGAAACAGCAGGGAGGCGGGACTACGAGCGGAGCCGAGCAGACTGCTCGGTCTTTTCCGGCGCCGCTTGGTCTTTTTCGGCGGCGCTCGCTCGGTCTGTCTCGGCAGCGGGATATTTAAACATGGCTAGGCTGCAAACGGCGCTGGGCGAGCTGGAAATGACACTGGCAAGCTGCAAATGACACTCTGCAAGGCTGCAAACAGCGCTGGGCAAGCTGCAAATGACACTGATCATTCTGCAATTATGGACAAGGCTGCAGATGCACACTGATAAGGCTGCATTGACGGGCATTTAAATGTAAGTTTTTTTTCCCTTAAACTTCCCTCCTAAAACTTTTTTCCTTAAAATGCCCTCCTAAACTTGGGGTGCGTGTTATACCCCGAATAATAATTGAGGGGCCAGGACATTTTTATAAGGTTTGCTCGACCCACCATTGATAATGGCAGCTAAGTCCATGCCATGCTCTTAAGTTGGAATTTAGAAAGGCTAGGGGATAAATTATCTATCAAATAATTTTCTACCTTGGAATGTATCATTATTCCCAAGTATTTAAATGCTGAAACAATTTAAACCTGAGCAGCCTCTCTTAACATGGACAAACTTTCTGAATATAATATATTTTGCACTTTTGTATAAGGACATTTTTTGTATTGAATAATATTTTGATTGGATTTTCTGTTCACTTCAAAGGTTTTGCACTATGTCATATATGGCGTTTTATACATGGTAATTTTATTTAGAGCTGTACTTTTAGGATACAGAGGTTTAAAGTATATTTGACCATATCACAGCAAAAGCACAATATTACAGGAAGCCTTCATTGTGTACATAGGTGTGTGCAGTGTACTGCATTAGGGTGTGCACCCCAAAGCTCAAACACACATGACTTTCCCTGCGGCCTCAGCTGCACGGGGAAGTGAATAAATGGGAAGTGCTCTGTGCTGAGTGGCTTTTTGTTCATTCACAAACAGAAGCATAGTATACACAGTTTACTATGCTTCAGTTATGAATTGATACAGTGCATGTGTTCATTTAGAAAATAAACAATTTACTAGCCCCTTCCTCTGCTCTCCATCCTGAAACATCCTTTGCAGAAGCCGGGGGGAGAGGAGGGAAGCCAGCAGCACTGCAGGGCGGGGGCAACAAGGAGGGGGAGTAAGCCCGAGAAGTAGGGAGTATTGGCAACACACCTAGTGATTAGGGCACAGTTGGTAAACAGACTTGGTACGGGTTTGAAAAAGTATCAGATCATACTAATCTTGATAGGATCCAAAGCTTTTATTGGGAAGAGGAGAGATCTGAGGTTTAATAGACCCCAGATGTCTCAATAAAGAAGACATGTCACTGCCTATTGCTATCACTAGGGATGTTTACATTCCTTGTAATAACAATTGAAGTGATAAAAAATAAATTAATTAAAAAGGTACAGTGTAAAAATGTAAAAAAAAAAAATAATAATAAACATTTTTTCTAAAGTGTCTCCCCCCCGCACGCAAAGGCAAATGCACGTATTGGTATGTAAACAGTGATCGCACCACACATGAGATATCACCACGAATGGCAGATCAAACGCAATAATTCTAGCACCAGACCTCCTGCGTAAATCTAAAGTGGTGAACTGTAAAGGCTTTCAAAGCATTGCCTATGGATAATATAAGTAGTTTGTTGCCATTCCATGAGCGTGCGCAATTTTAAAGCGTGGCGTGTTTAGTATCCATTTACCTGCCGTAACATGAATTTTTATAAAATGAGCATGCTATTCCTCAATTATGAAAACATCATCTTAGCATTAATTAAACTATGGTGGTATTGTCCATAGATAACCCCCCCACAGAATGACTGTCAAGGCAATCTATGATATGATAACAGGAGGGCATTTTGGCCGGTTGAGCCATTGAGATGTCTGTTTCATAACACAGAGAAGTCGATAACACAATATAAGATATCCTTAGTACCGCACAAACGCAGCTAAAAGCCTGATCCCCAGGTTTTGGCGAACACAAAAAATCTCAAGTATGAGAGAATGGTTCCTACAAGTCAATCAGGTACAGTGTTGCCAACAATCAGTATTTTTACTGGCAGCCAGTAAAAACCAGGCACTTTTCTCCAGCCAGTAAATGGCATTCACAGGAAATGGTTGCCAGTAAAAAATGTGGTTGTGACCCTCGGCTCGGAACTGTGCATGCGCAGAGCTGGCCAAGACTATCAAAGTGCCTGCTAAAGTGTGTTTGGGCAGCACTGGCGGAAGGCAGGTCTGGCAGAAGCAGTGCCTGAGCGTCAAGTGATGTCATGGTACAAGGGGGCCATGCGCAATGGCCGTAGCCTCATGTGCGGGTCTCTGGGATGGGAGAAAGGCAAGCCAAGAGCGAGACTGTCAGTGCTGTTTGGACTGGAGTGGAGTGAAGGGATCACCTGGCATAAAGAGAGACTGTCACTGTGACTCGGGAGGGAACGTGTCATGTCGGCAAAGTGTCATCATCATCTGTACTGCTGCACACTGCTGTCTGTGTTACTGTGAGTCAATTTCATGTGTGTGTGCCACCCACTCTAGTTTCTTGCCCTCCTGAGTCTTGTACATACCTGAGCTATTTAGTTACTATATCGAAAATAAAATAAGAAAAATGCCTACCTTAATGCTAATTGCATATTGTACTTGTTTGTACCCTAAATACTGAAATTTGCACTTAAAACTGTAGTTTTGTAACTTTTGGAAATGCCAGTAAAAACTTGACTGTGCCAGTAAATGATGGGTGTCATGTCAGTAAATTTCAACCTGGAAGGTTGGCAACACTGACCAGGTATGTTGCCTTGAAGAGATAATGCACATAGGAGAGGATGCATGGCCATCTGGAGGAAATGGTTAGAGTTTAAGAAATCAAGGAAGTATAGGGATTTGCTAAGTATAGGAGATTGAGAACTCACTAGGATAATGACTTGCATATGAGCAGATCTGGCCACCTAGGAAAGGTTAGATAATGATGAGGTCCCAGAGAAGGAGGAGGAATGAGAGGTTTTGGGTGGGGTTATTGTCTTTTTTTTGTGAGGAATACAATATTATAATTAAAGCTCTGATGTTATTTGTATGAAAATTAATAATAAAAAAATAATGTTTTATATTTTACCAAAACAATTGGGTATTATATTGTTTTTTCGTGTATTCAAATTAATTAAAGTGCATTAAATTGAGTTTAAAAACAGCTGCCCAAATTTCTTGTGATATAAAAAAAAATTGCAACACCCACTATTTTATTCTTTAGGACCTCTGCTTGAAAAAAAAAAATACAATGGTTGGGGTTTTAAGTAATTTTCTAGCAAAAATAAAGATTTTTATATGTAAACAAAAGGTGTAGGAAAAGGCCTGGTGTTCATTGGTTAAAGTGTATCTCTGGTCACAAACAAGGCCTCCAATAAGAGGATACAACAGGGCTCCTGTAGGGGACCTGGCCAGCCAGCAGCTTCAAGCTGCATGTAGTACATGTTCCTGTGAGATACTGTCATATTCTCTGGGCTGGGGTGGGGCACTTTTTTTCTTTTTTGGAGTGCACAGGCAAATTCACCCAACAACCCAACCTATGCCTGCACCTCATTAAAGTCCTGGCTCCCAGTCCCTGCTGCTGCCGGTGGAGTGCTATCGGCTCCCTCACTGCCTGCCTCCTCCAGCATGTAAGTGCTGAGGAGAAGGCGAACTCCAGCTGAGGGAATCGGTGTCATGAGAACAGTGGCAGGCTCAGGGCAGGCTGGCAGGGATCACTGCAGCAGGCAGAGGCAGCAAGTCCATGTCCATCCACCTCTTAGTCTGTGATGTACAGACCCAGCAGTCAGCACACAGAGGGATACTGCAGAGAAGTCCCAGAAAAGGTATAGTACATGCACACACCTTTCCCCCATACCATGCCCCCATGCCCTGGCTGTTGCCTAGGATGCAGGGAAACATGATCATCATGATAGGCACACGGTGGGGTTGAGTTACTAAAACTGGAGAGCGCGAAACCTGGTGCAGTTCTGCATAGAAACCAATCAGCTTGCAGTTTTTTTTATTGTCAAAGCTTAACCGCTTGCCCGCTGCATACAGTACATATACGGCAGCAAGGCGGCTCTCCTGCACAGGATCATGTACCTAGCATGTGATCCACTCGCCGGGCTAGGGAGTGTGCCAGCCGCCCAGGCTGTGCTGCAATTAGACTTGTGCACAACGGAAAATTTCGTTTAGTTTCGGTTCGTTGTCATTCGTAAAATACATCATTTCATTCTGTTACATTAATAAGTTTTTGCATAATTCGTTATTATTTGTAGAGTGTCGAATTCATTCGTTCGTATTCGTTGAAATTCGCTATTTATGTATGTATAGACATTGGTGATAATGATTCGTAGTTTGGAAAGTCGTTTGTTGAATCTTTTAACACACACACACACAGTGACAACGTCTCTTCTCCTCGGCTGAAATACAATACAACACCCTTCTAACTTAGTTCTCAGGAATGCACTTTGCCAGTAATCCATCCTCCGGCACAAAATTAATTAGCTGATTGGACTATAAGATTTACTTTGAGCTGACCTTTTGTTTCATTAGATCTTTAAAGAATTACTGAATCATGTCGAATTCATTAGTTATATTTCTTTCGTATTCGTTGTTATTCCTTATTTTTTTATTCTGACATTCGATGCATCCGAATGTCCGAAAGATGCAAAATTCGGCCGAATTTTGATTCGTTACGAAATGCATTGCACAAGCCTAGCTGCGATTGGCTACAGCACGAACTAGTGGCGGAACTACCAGGGTTGCAGGAGTCGCAAGTGCGACTGGGTCCTGGAATTCCACCACTGTGGGGGCCCAGCCTGTTTTGGCTGTGCCATTGTGGGGGGCCCGCCCACCCATTCTAGCTCTGCCAGTGTAAGGGGCCACTTCAATGGACCGCCTCGCCTATACTCTCCAGAGATAAGCCATGTAGAGAGAGTCAGCGGACAACCAATAGAGTGAAGTGGAAGGGAGGTCTCCCCTCTGCGAGGAGACCCCATGACACAGAGGCATCCCTAGAGGCACGTGAATACTAAGCGGGAATCGACCAAGTAAGTGACTAATTTCAAGTGCAACTGATCCCATCCTCAACCACCACCACCTCTGCCTCTTATACCGTGCCACCCCCACAGATCTCATCCCCATAGGGATAAGATCTGTGGGGGTGGTGGGGGGATGGGATCAGCAAGAGACAGAGGTGGTGTTGGGGGGAGGATGTTACCACCGCTGCCACTAATCCCACCCCCCCTCACCACCACCATCACTGATGCCACCCCCTCCCCACCACTGTTGTCACTGATCCCATCCCTCTCACCACCACCACTGCCACTGATCTCATCCCTATCCCCCACCACAGCTGCCACTGATCCCATCCCCACCACCACAGCTGCCACAGATCCCATCTCATCACCACCACTGCCACTCATCCCATGCCCCCACCACCGCTGCCACTCATCCCATTCCCCACCACTAATGCCACCCATCCCATCTACCCCACCATCAGCACTGCCACTGATCCCATCCCATCCCACCCACTACTACCACCACCACTGCCACCGATTCTATTCCATCCCTCCATCACTACCATCACCCCTGCCACTCATCCCAACCCCATGCTCCAGGGGGTCCCATGCCTCACCCCTGTACACCTGAATAGGAGGGGCAGCATATAGAGGAACCAATCACCTCCTCCCTGCAGGAAGAAAATAGAGGGGATCAGTTTCTCTATATGCTGCCCCCGCTGCCCCTCCTATCCAGGTTTACAGGGGTGATGCATAGGGCTGGGTTGCCCCGGGGGTCAATGGGGCCCTTTATGGTTTCTTGTACCGAGTGCCCTGAAGGTACTAGTTACGTCTCTGGAACTAACCAATCAGAGGGGTGTCGGCTGCTGACTGGTCGATTGACTCCAGAGATTACCAAAGAGAGCCATGTGTAGGTAAACACACTTCTGACAGCAGCAATGTGCTGTTTTTTTCTTCCTGCAAAGCAGAAAGTAAAAAACAGCACATTGCTTAGTAAAAACACCTCATGCAGTAAAACATGTTGGCTCCACATTTAAACTCTTGATGTTAACCCCTTCCCTGCCAGATTCATTAGTACAGTCAGTGTCAGTGCATATTTTTTTAGCACTGATCACTGACTGTATTGGTGTCACTGGTTCCCAAAAGCATGTCAAAAGTGTCAGGTGTCCAATTTGTCCACCGCAATATCGCAGTCCTGCTATAAATCTGTGATCGCCGCCATTACTAGTAAAAAAATAAAATAAATAAAAATTCCTTAAATATATCTCATATCTTTTGAATGCTACAACTTTAGTGCAGAATATGCTTATTGGGATTTCTTTTCTATCAAACATATGTAGCAGAATACATATTTGCCTAAATTGATGAAGAAATTCGATTTTTTTTACATTTCTTTTTATTGGATATGCTTTATAGCAGAAAGTAAAAATTATTATTATTATTTTTTTTTTGTCTGTCTTTTTTTGTTTATAGCGCAAAAAATAAAAACCGCAGAAGTGATCAAATACCACCAAAAGAAAGCTCTATTTGTGGGGAAAAAAGGACATATATTTTATTTGGGTACAGTGTTGCATGACCACGCAATTGTCAGTTAAAATAATGCAGTGCTGTATCACAAAAAAATGGCCTGGTCATGAATGGGTGGTAAACCATCCGGAGCTGAAGTGGTTAAATTTACTAAACCCACAATAGTAAAATCAGTCTCAAACCAGCGTGCTGAAAATTATATAAAACCAGACCTATTTTTTACACAACTCGGCGCTTCAGGATGAGCTAACTTTGAATTGATATATATAATATGTCAAAAAAAGTTGCAAGAATAAACGTAAATATAATAATAATATAAACCACAGCTGCTGCTTTTTTTTTTTTTTTTTTTTACCAAAACAATGTTATAGAATATATAAAAAGTTTAAATCCTGAAAACAAGAGTCCACTCTCTATATATAGCAGCGCATGACTATACACTTCTGTTTAAAGTGACTTCTTCCAGTGCCCAAGAAATGATGGTGATTGGAAACAGTTCTATTTGTGAAAAAGAAGGGATACAAAGCAGCTTCCACTCCACGATCCACCTCTTGTGTTCCAAAACGAAACCCCTTTTGGGGGTACACTCACCAACTCACTGAAAATTTGAGCCTTCACAATACCAAAACCAACTCCTTCTTGGCCGCTAGATGTCTCTGTTGTTAATATGGGGGTCCAGTATATCTCATAAAAAGAACAAAGTATACCAACATAGCGTGATACTGCTTAAAACGTTTTATTGCAAAACCACCCACAAAATAAATATGCGTACCAAAAAGATAAATGCAACAATCACTCAAAGATATCGTGTACTATGCCTTTTTACGGGTCCAGTGTATCCAAGGGGCAGCAGCTGTCCGCTGTGTATTCACCGGTTCACTTCCTGGTGCCCTGGTTGTCTGGAGCTTGGAGTCTGGAACGCACACGTCACTTCCGGTATGATTACGCCTTGGCGCGTTTCGTCACTTCCGACTTCGTCTGAGGGCGCAATCCATAATACCGGAAGTGTTCTTTATGCATAGCAAAGACCAATCACTGTACACCATGGCGTGATTGACTGGGCAAAACTCCAATCAGAGTTATGCCTCCAAATGTCTACATTTATCACAGCCACGGATGTAAACAGCGCGGGCCATTTACCTACAATTATACAAGCTATCCAGGATGTGTGACATTATCCTATATTTATACTACACGATATGAGGCATAATATAATAAGATAAACCATAAAACAATTTTAAAACAACACATAAATATAAATATAAAACGGTTAACATATTTAATACCAAACAATCCTCACTTCAAAAAAAATCTTTTGATCCCTACGATATTACTATAGAATTAAAAGACTTGTAAAACTATAAGCCCTCTATATAATTTTTTCCTTTTTATATACTAATAATGATACTATCGTATCGGACGATCGAATTGTTCCTATGTATGGAGACGATGTTTATTTTAATTATGTCCTTAGTATGATTTGGAAAATTATAATCTAAAAAATTATTATATATAGATAAACACTTCATCATGATTTTGTTATATCAATAATGCTGTTTCGTCATTCATATACCAGGGGAGGAAAAATTATATTTTTAAATAAAATTTTTAATAAAACCCTATTTATTAAAATAAATACGCAAAGGATAATATTATTTTAAGAAGCTTAAGGTGGGACGTAACCCCGCAGGATGGTTTAAATGATCCAGGTTCAATGCAGGAATGGTTCGATTTTTTCAATGGGGTGGGGTTCAAATTACAACAATTAGTCTTGCAAAGAAAGAGACAGAAAATGGTTAATATTGAGAGCAAAATAAGAAGCTTGCAGGAACAATTAGATCCCATCAAAGAAACGCAGGAAATTAAGGATTTTAATGATAGGGTATACAAGAAACTTGAAAAAATAGATAGAGATACACAAAAAAAGAAGCTTAAGAAATATCACAGAGATTTGAATGATTTTAGGACTAATTTAATATACTCATGGCAACAGCAGATGGTTAGTACAGATAATGAAGATGTGGATGTGCGTTTACCTCCTCCATCACAACAGATAGTAAACTTAAAGCCCAAATTGGGCCCAATAGGTTCACAAATTCAGAATCCCCTGATTAACTCCTACTTAGCCCTTGTACACACGGTCGGAGAATCCATCGGAATGTGTCCTTTCGGACCGTGTCATCGGATAATCTGACTGTGTATGGTATGCATCAGACTGATTCCGTCGGAATATCCGTTGGACCCAATTTTCCAACATGTTGGAAATATTTCCCGACCAACTGGGCCGATCGGACATACTCCGATCATGTGTAGAGGATTTTGATCGGACCAAGTGCCACGCATGCTCAGATCAAATTTCTACATCAAAGCTATTGGCTACTAGCCTGAATGTAGTCCCATCGTAACGAAATTACGTCATCACGTTCTGAAAGATCGGATTTTTTGCCAACTTTGTCCGACCGTGTGTATGCAACAGTTTCGGACAAGATCCGACGGGCAAAATCCGACGGATTTGGTTGTGGAAATCTCCGACCGTGTGTACAGGGGCTAAGATTCTCCGGTACATTCCTCTACTCCTGTCAAACATAGTAAGGGAAAAACCAAGGGACATAGAGGGAAAAATAATCAGGGACATTATGGGAATCCTCCATGGACTACTGCTTATATTGGCCCTAAAACCAATCAGGGATATATTTTGAATACTCCACGAGGAGGGCCTTATAATGTTACTACATCAAATAGATTCCAGCCTCTCCTTCAACAAAAAGAATATAGTGATTATCCCCCCCAGCGTCCTTTTTTAGGGAGAGGAAGGGGAAACCATTGGAGAGGCAGAGGTTTTCATCCCCACAGGGGGAAACCTCCGTATACTCAGCAGAGATACAATCGATACAGGGATATAGAGGATTTTGCACGCACCAAACACAAAAGGAGTATGCACCTACAAACAACAAACCATTACCCACACGGAAAGAAACAAATCCAGGGGCTGTAGGGCTGGTAGGAGTATCCAACAAAAGAAGATGAGAATTGGAATAGAAGGAGTGTTTAATTTGGCGCAAGTCGAGTTAACTCACAAAGAACAGAATATTTTAAATTTGGGCCTTAAATGTGGAATAAAAAAAACAGTGAATAAATTCGATGTTTTCATAGACGTCCACAAATATATACGCAAATTGAATATAAAAAAGCATTTTTTGGGGAGTAATCCTCGAATGGGACCTCCCATTACATATAGCAATAAGGCAATAAACAGTGGATTAAAAAATAAATCCCTTTTTAATCCCCCTAAGCATCCCAATCACCAGATTGAGGTTTTTAAAGGTTTGGTCCTAAAAGACCTAGAAACGCTTAAACCTAAAAAACGACCACATTATAGACACATAAATGATGGAATTGAGATGCTGGAGAAGCGTAAAGAAATTATAATATGTCCAGCGGATAAAGGTGGAGGAGTTGTGATTCTTACGAAAGATTTTTATCACAACCAAATCATCACATTGTTATCGGATGATCAGACGTATACCAAATTAGAAGCGGATCCCACTCGCTCATACCAAGATCAATTGGAGAAACTGGTAGAATTGGGGATAAAGAGATGTGTTCTTATGAATAAAGAGGCAAGATACCTTCTTCCCTTAAGTAATTGGATTCCCACACTTTATACTTTACCGAAGGTACACAAAGATTCAAAAAATCCTCCAGCTAGACCTATTTTGAATAGTATTGGATCAGTGTCGTCAAGATTAAGTCAATATCTGGATACTGTTTTGCAAAAGAGTGTACTAAATACAAAGTCATACCTAAGAGACACCAAAAGTTTTTTAAATCTTTTGTGCGAAGTAGATCTGAAAGAGAAAAATGACATCTTTTTGGTAACAGCGGATGTAGCATCACTTTATTCGATCATTCAACATGATAATGCTCTGTTGGCATTAAATTGGGCACTCAGCCAAAGGGAAGATCTTCCCCATTCTCAGAAAGTATTTCTTAGAGACGCATTCGATTTTTGTCTTAGTCACAATTATTTTTGGTATGACGGAGCATTTTATTTACAAAAAAGGGGTGTAGCTATGGGTGCAAAGTTTGCACCCAGTATAGCCAACCTATTCATGGCAGAGTGGGAGGACAAGGTCATACACAATAATCCACCATTGGAATTACTATTCTATAAACGATTCATTGATGACCTATTTTTTATCTGAGATGGTAACGTAGAACAATTAGAAGATTTTATTAATAAATTGAATAATAACAATTGCAATATCTGCTTATCCTCGGAATGGAGTAAAGAGGAAATCAATTTTCTAGATGTAACTATATATCGAAAAGGGGATAAATTGGAGACAAGAATATTTTTCAAAAAAACTAACGGCAATTGCTATTTGCCTATATCTAGCGGTCATCATCCACACTGGTTACAGAATATTCCAAAGGGCCAAATAACACGAGTACGCAGAAACTGCTCGGAATTTGATAATTATATCACACAGGTCAAGGTGCTAGCGGATAGATTTGCTGCTAGAGGGTATAATCATCACGAACTACAAAAAGTGATTGAGAATGTGGGCAATATCTCCAGAACAGAGTGTTTACGGGAGAAGAACCCTAAAACAATTATGACATCAGCAAAGAATCAGGAAGGGACCAATAGTGATAAGGGATGGACTAATAGCAATAAGGAATGGGGTTTTATCTCCAATTTTCATACACAATATAAGGAAGTGGAAAACATTTTCAAACGACACTGACCCATCTTTTGCTTGATAAAAAATTTAACCCGGTATTACCATCCCGACCTCAATTCATTTATAGAAAGGCACCGAGTTTTGGAGACAAAATCATAAAAAAGGTGATTGATCCCCCTGGACCTCCCCCCACATTCTGGGACAAAAATTTTGTTTTTGCCTGTCGTAAATGCAAAGCATGCCACGAAATTACGAACCCCATTAGAAGTTTGGATAAATTCGCTTCACCTTCAAATAAACGTGAGTTTACTATCAAACAATTTATCACGTGAAATAGCACTCATGTTGTATATGCTTTAACATGTCCATGTGGTTTGATGTATATTGGAAGGACAAAGAGAAAACGAAGAATAAGAATTGAACATATACATAACATCAAGATTGGGTACAAAGATCACAACGTGTCTCTGCATTTCAAACTTATAATAAGGATCCAACTGGACTACAATTTTGGGGTATTGAACAAATTAAACCCCATTGGAGGGGCATTAACCTAGTACGTTTTATTAGTGATACATAATAGAGTAGCTGATAGTAATTTTACAATAACTCCTTCTATGCACCAGAGTTCATATATATATACATACATACATACATATGACACAATCATTTTACTGGGATTATTCTTCTCTGTGGTTTTAATTTAATTAATTTTTAATTTTCTTTTTCTTTTTTAATTTTTGGTACTGGTGTATTTCTATGATGGACTGATTTATATTCAGTGATCAGGTTCCATTTTATCATCAGCCTCATTGTTAGGGGTCATTAATTTAACAAATGAGGTATTTTAATAAATGAGGTATTTTAATAAAGGAGGTTTCTTCATAATTAAATCTAAAAGTAAAATCTTTTTCCTATATATGAACGATCGCATCGTTCGATCAAACATGAATTTTGATATAATAAAATTACGATGAAATATTTATATATATAAAAAAATCTCTTTTGAGGTATTTATTTTAATAAATAGGGTTTATTAAAAATTTAATTTAAAAATATAATTTTTCCTCCCCTGGTATATGAATGACGAAACAACATTATTGATATAACAAAATCATGATGAAGTGTTTATCTATATATAATAATTTTTTAGATTATAATTTTCCAAATCATTACTTCATCATCATCATCACTAAGGACATAATTAAAATAAACATCATCTCCATACATAGGACGAATTCGATAGTCCGATACGATAGTATCATTATTAGTATATAAAAAGGAAAAAAATTATATAAAAATTATAAGAGGGCTTATAGTTTTAGAAGTCTTTTAATTCTATAGTAATATCGTAGGGACCAAACGATTTTTTTTTTTAAGTGACCCTTTGGAAAAGATTTCCCCTAATAATATGGTGGTGTGATCATTTCTCAGTGAGGATTGTTTGGTATTAAATATTTAAACTGTTTTATATTTATATTTATGTGTTGTTTTAAAATTGTTTTATGGTTTATCTTATTATATTATGCCTCATATCGTGTAGTATAAATATAGGATAATGTCACACATCCTGGATAGCTTGTATAATTGTAGGTAAATGGTCCACGCTGTTTACATCCGTGGCTGTGATAAATGTAGACATTTGGAGGCATAACTCTGATTGGAGTTTTGCCCAGTCAATCACGCCACGGTGTATAGTGATTGGTCTTTGCTGTGCATAAAGAACACGTCTGGTATTATGGATTACGCCCTCAGACGAAGTCGGAAGTGACAAAACGTGCCAGGATGTAATCATACCGGAAGTGACGTGTGCGTTCCAGACTCCAAGCTCCAGACAACCAGGGCACCAGGAAGTGAACCGGTGAATACACAGCGGACGTCCACTGCCCCTTGGATACACTGGACCCGTAAAAAGGCATAGTACACGATATCTTTGAGTGATTGTTGCATTTATCTTTTTGGTACGCATGTTTATTTTGTGGGTGGTTTTGCACTAAAACGTTTTAAGCAGTATCACGCTATGTTGGTATACTTTGTTCTTTTTATGAGATATACTGGACCCCCATATTAGCAACAGAGACATCTAGCGGCCAAGGAGGAGTTGGTTTTGGTATTGTGAAGGCTCAAATTTTCAGTGAGTTGGTGAGTGTACCCCCAAAAGGGGTTTCGTTTTGGAACACAAGAGGTGGATCGTGGGCTGAAAGCTGCTTTGTATCCCTTCTTTTTCACAAATAGAACTGTTTCCAATCACCATCATTTCTTGGGCACTGGAAGAAGTCACTTTAAACAGAAGTGTATAGTCATGCGCTGCTATATATAGAGAGTGGACTCTTGTTTTCAGTAAAATCAGTCTGTATATGCAGTAAAGCATGTTGATTATACTCAACCTAAGGGGTTAATCCTTGCATTGTGTAAAAAGGCTGTTTGATCCTGTCTTCTCTGATCCTCCCCTTATTCCACAGTCCCCAATCCATCTCCTGCTAGAACAGAGCCTAGAAGTCACTCTATTAATACACACCTAACTGTGCATGTGCAGAGAGTTTTGTTTTTTGGGATAGTGCATGTTATCAGCACAGGGCCAATCAGCACTGTCCAGACAAAGGGTCAGGGCTCCCGCAGCCTCATAGGACAGTCAGAGTAGAATGAAAACTCCTCCTACAAGCTTTAACCAGACACTGATAGAAGTCACAAGACTGCTATATACTGCTGATGAGAAAAGGTATTTAGCAGCAGTTTATATTTACTAAAATAATTGCATTCCCATGTTCTGTGTACTGCGGGAGACCAGATAGATATAGTGAATGCAGGGTCCTGGGTTTAGAAGTCACTCTGCACATGCAGAATTTAATGTGAACAAGCTGAAGTTAAAAGCTGATTGGTAGGGATGGGCTCCGGCATGTTCACACAGCCCACGTGCAGAGCCCGCCAGGAAGTCGACACTGTGCGGCGCTAATTACAGGCAGTGAGACATTTCCCGATCTCTGCTGCCCCAATCCTCGGTTCTCTCTCTCGCCTCTCCCTGGCATCCCAAATGTGTGAAGCCACAAGCTGTCACAGCCGGGTGCGAACTGCGCATGTGCAAGTCACGCTGTGCCTCCACAATGGCCAGTCAATCTTCTGGGACCTGTGACATGTCCCAGAAGATTGCAGGGAGGGAGGGGGAGAGGAGACCTTCCGCACAAGTCGCCCTGAGCAGAAAAGGGAGCTGGGTACCTGTCAAAACTAGGTACCCACTCCCCTCCCCCCCCAAAAAAATGTGGCATGTCAGGGGGTGAGGAGTCCTTAAAGCAGAAGTTCCACTTTTGGGTGGAACTCTGCTTTAATCTTTTATCTTTAACCCCTTCACGCCGACCGTACGCAAATATGAGTTCTCAGCTTTAAAGTGGTTTAATCTGCAGGCATCACCCCAGTACTATTTTTTAGAGGCAGCGGTTGGCTTTTTAGTAATAACAACCGATGCGGCTAAAAGCCTGCCAGGCTGTTATCCTAAAGGAGCGGGAGGGGACATCCCACCCCTTCCCACCGCTCTTCCTGGGCCTTACATCCCACCAGGAGTCCCGAGCCACCATTCGGCATGTCCGCTGCCTAGGCTGAGACCCGCACGAAGCCGGATTTGGCTTTGATTGGGTCTCCGATGTAAAATCCCGGAAGCTACATCACAACGTCACTGCTGGTTTACTCGGCTACCAATGGCGCCAATTTTTAAAAATTACAGTATTCGGAAATGCAGATTTTGGTGATCTGAATACTTTTAAGTACAAAGGAGGGATTTGGGGGCAATAAAAGTGATTATATATATATATATATATATATATATATATATATATATATATATATATATAATTTTTTTATTTTTATTTTTTTAAAGGGACAATGTTAAAAAAAATAAAAAAAAAATAAATAAATAAGATAGTAAATACATTTTAAAGCACCCCGTCCCCACGCAGCAAAGAAAAGGCATACGTTTATCTGTTTAAAAAAAAATAAGAAAATGCATATGTAATTCATGTCCGCAAATGTAAATGGTGTTCAAATCACACATGTGAGGTATCGCCACAATCATCAGAGTGAGAGAAATAATTCTAGCAAAAGACCTCCCCTGTAACTCTAAACTGATAACCGTTAAATCTTTTTAAATCGTCGCCTATGGAGATTTTTAAGTACTGTATTTTGTCACCATTCCACGGGTGTGCACAATTTTAAAGCGTGATATGTTAGGTATCTATTTACTCAGCATAAAATCATCTTTCACAGTATACAAAAAAAACTGGGCTAACTCTACTGTTTTTTTTTTTTTTTTTAATTCATGAAAGTGTATTTTTTCCCAAAAAATTGTGTTTGGAAGACCACTGCACAAATACCGTGTGACATGTTAGCATCACGCAGTTGCTGCAGATTTGTCAGTTGCACATCCATGATGTGAATCTCCCATTCCACCACATTCCAAAGGTACTCTGACTGTGGAGGCCATTGGAGTACATTAAACTCATTGTCGTGTTCAAAAAAACAGTAGTGAGATGATTTGAGCTTTGTGACATGGTACATTATCCGGCTGGAAGTACCCACCAGAAGATTGGTACACTGTGGTCATAAAGGGATGGGCATGGTCAGCAACAATACTCAGGTAGGCCTTGGTGTTTAAACGATGCTCAATTGATGCCAAGGGGCCCAAAGTGTGCCAAGAAAATATCCCCCACACCATTATACCACCACCATCACCAGCCTGAACCGTTGAAACAAGGCAGGGTAGATCCATGATTTCATGTTGTTTACTCCAAATTCTGACCCTACTATCTGAATGTCGCAGCTGAAATTGAGACTCACCAGACCAGGCAATGTTTTTCCAGTCTTCTTTTGTCCAAATTTGGTGAGCCTATGCGAAATGGAAGCCTCCATTTCATTTTCTTAGCTGGCAGGAGTGGCACCTGGAGTGGTCTCCTGCTTCTGTAGCCCATCTGCTTCAAGTTCCGATGAGTTGTGCGTTCAGAGATGGTACTCTGCATACCTTGTCTGTAGCGAGTGGTTATTAGAGTTATTGTTGCCTTTCTATCATTGCAAACCAGTCTGCCCATTCTCCTCTTACATCAACACAACTGCCACACACTGGATATTTTCTCTTTTTCAGACCATTCTCTGTAAACCCTGGAGATGGTTTTACATGAAAATCACAGCAGATCAACAGTTTTTGAAATACTCAGACCAGCCCATCTGGCACCAACAACAATGCCACGTTCAAAGTCACTTAAATCCCCTTTCTTCCTTATTTTGATGCTCTGTTTGAATTTCAGCAATTCATCTTCACCACATCTAAATGCAACGCGTAAATAAATAAATGTATTGAGTTGCTGCCATTGATCGGCTGATAAGAAATTTGGGTTACCAAGCAATTGAACAGGTGTACTTAATAATGTGGCCGGTGAGTGTATATATGTGATTTGCTGGAACCTTCCTGCTTAAAGTTTCTCAAGATCAGACAGAGACCTTGAGTACAGTGCATCCAGAAAGTATTCACAGCGCTTCACTTTTTCAATATTTTGTTATGTTACAGCCTTATTCCAAAATGGATTAAATTCATTATTTTACAAACAATACCCCATAATGACAATGTGAAAGAAGTTTTTTTGAAATCTTTGAAAATTTATAACAAATAAAAACCACCTGTACACAAGTATTCACAGCCTTTGCTCAACACTTTTTTGAAGCACCTTTGATGCCAATTACAGGCTCAAGTCTTTTTGAGTATGATGTTACAGGCTTGGCACACATATTTTTGGGCAATTTCTCCCATTCTTTTTTACAAGACCTCTCAAGCTCCATCAGGTTGGATGGGGAGCGTAAGTGCATAGCCATTTTCAGATCTCTCTAGAGATGTTCAATTGGATTCAAGTCTGGGTTCTGGCTGGGACACTCAAGGACATTCACAGAGTTGTCCCATAGCCACTTGTTATCTTGGCTGTGTGCTTAGGGTCGTTGTCCTGTTGAAATATGAATCTTCGCCCCAGTCTGAGGTCCAGAGCACTCTGGAGAAGGTTTTCATCAAGGATGCCTCTGTACATTGCTTCATTCATCTTTCCCACGATCCTGACTAGTCTCGCAGTTCCTCCCACTGAGAAAAATCTCCACAGCAAGATGCTACCACCACCATGCTTCACTGTAGGGATGGTATTGGACAGGTGATGAGCGGTACTTGGTTTCTTCCAGACATGAGGCTTCCATTCAGGCCAAAGAGAACAATCATTGTTTCATCAGACCAAAGAATTTTGTTTCTCATGGTCTGAGAGTCCTTCAGGTGCCTTTTGGCAGACATCAGATGGGCTGTCAAGTGCCTTTTACTGAGGAGTGGCTTCCGCCTGGCCACTCTACCATACAGACCTGATTGGTGGAGTGCTGCAGAGATGGTTGTTCTTCTGGAAGGTTCTCCGCTCTCCACAGAGAAATGCTGGAGCTCTGTCAGAGTGACCATCGGGTTCTTGGTCACCTCCCTGACTAAGGCCCTTCTCCCCCGATTGCTCGGTTTGGCCGGGCAGCCCGCTCTAAGAAGAGTCCTGGTGGTTCCAAACTCCTTCCATTTATGGATGATGGAGGTCACTGTGCTTATTGAGACCTTCAATGCTGCAGAAATGTTTGTGTACCCTTCCGCAGATCTGTGCTTCGATACAATCCTGTCTTGGGAGGTCTGAAGACAATTCCTTGGACTTCATGGCTTGGTTTGTGCTCTGACATGCACTGATAACTGTGGGGCCTTATATAGACTGGTGTGCGCCTTTTCAAATTATGTCCAATCAGCTAAATTTACCACAAGTGGACTCCAATCAAGTTGTAGAAACATCTCAAGGATGATCAGTGGAAACATGTTGCACCCAAGCTCAATTTCGAATGTTATGGCAAAGGCTGTGACTACATATGTACATGTAATTTTTCATTTTTTATAAATTTTAAAAAGATTTCAAATAAACATCTTTCACGTTGTCATTATGGGGTATTGTTTGGAAAAAGTGAAGCACCGTGAATAATTTTTGGATACAATGTATGTGTGTGTGAGGCTTTTGACAAGAATGAGTAAACAGGAGTAGACCCGATTCTTTTATTTATCCTCTGTGTAAAGCCTTATTTATAAATATAACAAGCCATTTAATCAAGGCACCAAGCTCATTTATATCAAGGCACCATAGTCAGAGCACATTCTACAATGGTAAACTGCAGAAAAGTGTTTTAAATTCTAAAATCCACATATAGAACTCTACCAGACAGAATTGCTCTACTTTTTATGGCCATCATATAGGATATAAAAAAAAAAATCCATTGATTAATACGCTAGGGTGTATTTTTCCTGGCAATGAACACAATATATGCTCTGGCACAGTGGCATGTTTTGTTCCAGATTTCTTTATCCACCACACAGAGTACCTAATACAAGTTTGTGAAGCCTCTTTTTTTTTTTTCTATTTCTGCGTATAGTTCAGTCACTAGGGGGCAGTGCAAGTTAACATTATCCAGCATGGTGAATGAAATGTGTAACATTTACCAATGTTAAACAGGGTGGGTAGGCAAGGAGTCAGATGCAGTTTTCTATTATTGGCAGTAATAATGTGCTCAGAGACTTTGATTTTATTGGGGTCCATTTTAAATGCATATATATGTATAAACCTTGTGAGCTGTCAAAAACTAGAAACTCAAAAAACTTAAAAATTGAAATAAAACCTCAAAAAACCCAAAGAAAAAAAAAAATACTAGGAGATAGCTGCCAGTACTCACCACTTTCTCAAAATGTGACAATATGAACATATATACTCAATGTGCGGCACTAAAAAATATACAATGTGTGACAATATTTATTAAATAGATAATAAGATATTAAATAAAATATCCCCAATTATAGTGCAAGTGCTCAATAATAGATGAATTATAGATGCAAGTGCTCAGTGCCTATATACGTATATTATATTATATTATATATATATATATATATATATATATCCTTAATATTGATAAGCAAGAAAAAGTCCATAAACATATCAAAGAAAAACGTGAAACAAATGGTGTCTTTGTACAATGTGCACCTTAAGGGTTTTAAAAACACTACAAACCCGAAGGGAGAGTGCACATTGCATGAAGACACTATTTGTTTCACTTTTTTCTTTGATATGTTTATGGACCTTTTCTTGCTTATCAATATTGAGGACTGTGTATATAGGTACACAATGAGCACTTGCACTATAATTGGGGATATTTTATTTAACCACTTGGGTACCGCGCTATTGCAAAATGACGGCAATAGCGCGGACCCACATTTCCGGGACTACGTCTATTGACGTAGTCCTGGTTACGAGCGGCCTGCGCGCCCCCTGAGGGGCGCGCGCGGCGCGCTCTGTGATCGGCGAGTCCGTGAGACTCGCCTGATCACCGATCCGTGTAAGGGGTCGATCCCGACCCCTTATCACGTGATCAGCTGTCAGCCAATGACAGCTGATCATGTGATAAAACGGAGCCGTAATCGGCTAGTATTCCTCCTCGCGCTGACAGCGCGAGGAGAAAAAAAAAAAAGCCGATCGCCGGCGGCCGTGTTCGGGACATCAGTCCCGATCACGGCCAGCATATCCAGCGGACACCTGCCCCCTGCCAGTGCCCACCTGCCACCCGCAGTGCCATCCTGAAATAAAGTAAGTGCCCCCTGTCAGTGCCACCCAGCAGTGCCCATAGTGCCCACAGTGCCACCCAGCAGTGCCCACAGTGCCACTCAGCAGTGCCCACAGTGCCACCCGCAGTGCCACCCACAGTGCCACCCACAGTGCCACCCAAAATCTGCCTCAAAGGTGCTGCACCCCAGTGCCGCCCATCAGTGCCCAGCAGTGCCGCCCATCAGTGCCCAGCAGTGCCGCCCATCAGTGCCCAGCAGTGCCACCTATCAGAGCCACCTATCAGTGCCACCTATCAGTGCCCATCAGTCCCATCTATCTGTGGTACCTATCAGTGCCCATCCGTGCCACCCATCCGTGCCACTTATCCGTGCCACCCATCCGTGCCATCTTATCTGTGCCCATCTTTGCCCATCAGTGCCGCCTTATCTGTGCCCATCGGTGCCGCCTTATCTGTGCCTATTAGTGCCGCCTTAACTATGCCTATCAGTGCCCACCAGTGCAGCCTATCAGTGCCCACCAATGCAGCCCATCAGTGCCCACCAATGCAGCCCATCAGTGCCCACCAATGCAGCCTATCAGTGCCGCCTAATCAGCGCACTTCAATGAAGGAGAAAAATGACCCGTTTGCAAAATTTTATAACAAACTATTAAAACATGATTTTTTTTTTTTTTTTTTTTGCATCTTTTTTTGTTTGTTTAGCAAAAAATAAAACTCCGAGCTGTAACTAAATACCACCAAAAGAAAGCTCTATTTGTGGGAAAAAAATGATAAAAATTTCATTTGGGTACAGTGTTGTATGCCCGCGCAATTGTCATTCAAAGTGCATCAGCGCTGAAAGCTGAAAATTGGTCTGGGACTGAGGGGGGTTTAAGTGCCCAGTAAGCAAGTGGTTAATATCTTATTATCTATTTATTATATATTGTCATTTTTAGAGTTTAAGTACATTGTATATTTTTTTGTGCCACACATCGGGTATATATGTCCATTTTAAATGCAGCTCATATTTGTAAGGAAAGCTTCTGTCACACAAAAAAAAAACAATTGTGTTTTTTTACTGTAGCATGATAGAAAAGCTACCTAAAGAAAACACAAAGACATGTTTATTGCATAAGTATTGACCCTCTTTATTTCATACATGCTTGAACTAGCATTGGCTCAAATTACAGCTGTGGGTTTTTAGTACCAGCTTAGCACACTTTTGGTTACAGGAGATGCCCAAAATCTGACTTGTATCTTAGTGTAGATTTCTGGTAAAATCAGTGAGCCAATCACACAAGTAGGAAATTATGTTTCTGGGGCACGTTCAATACATATTCTGTATACAGAACACCTCCAGGTCGCCATATTGCATTACACTTTGCAGAAAATTACAGAGCTGCAGATTTAAAAGGAAAGGAAATTTTTGATAACATTCAATTAGAATATGATTTGTGTTGCAATTGTATATGCTATCCCCCCCCCCATGAAAATGGAGTTACCCTTTAACTCTTGCCATAGAGCATCATTTGCTTGAGCTTTGGGCTTATATTTGGCCATCCTAAGACATTCAGGCTTTTGGTTTTAAAAAGTGTGTTTAAGAATATTGTCAAGATGAGAGTTTTGAATGTTTTGTAGGCTCAAACAGGTTTTCTTTTAGAATTATCTATAAAAACTCCCCCCCTCTCGCTATACAAATGCAGTGTATATATATATATATATATATATATTACACCAATTTTTATATATATTATGTAAAACGTAAAGAATAATTAAATGCAAAACGTTTTTTCCTGGTGCCTCCATGGTACCTGTGATAAGCTCCGCCTTGGACTCCTCCACTTAGGACAGTGAATATTACAAAAAGAAAAAGGTAAATCCCTATCATTCTCCTTTTTCTCCTCATACCTTATGGTCCATGAACAGAAGACGTACGTCCTTACCTCTGCCTTCAGCCTCTCCCAGGAGCAGTACTTATCCTTGGGCTGCTAAACATGCTAATAAGGTGAGGAGTCCCTTCTGTGGGAATTTTGGGGCGACAACGGTCTCCGAACTAGGAGCATTTGGATTCTGCATTTTAAAAAGGGCATTCGCTAACCCTCAAACAGGGAGAGCAGCTACCTTTTTCTGTTTTATTTTCCTTTGTATTTACTCCCTTTTTTTTTCTATCCTTTCTCCTTCTTTCCTTCGTTCCTCTGTTTCCATTTTTCCAGCCTGCTTTGGTCATCCAGCTTTCCAACATGGCTCTTCTTTTGAGTTGTATGGTGGATGAACTGTGCTCGGTGCACATCGCTGGCATCCACGATGCAATGGAGATGCCACAGCCGAAGAGAGCTGATGGGCTGGCCGGCATTGTTATTGGCCAAGATTTGTTACTGAAACCCATCTTCATTTGCCCTATATAAATGCCCAGAAGTTTCAGTATGTTTGCCTGCTATACTGGGAGCTCCCGAAAGCCACATCCTTTCCTTCTGTGGCCAGTCCTTGGGATGATAACTATTTCTTTGTTTCATTGGCAACCTAGGTAAACCCTTTTTTTTTTTTTTTTCTCCTTCCAGCCACTCTCTCTGCCCTATGGTAATGTTTTAATCACCAACAATTCAAGACCCTCACCATAAGCTTAGTAGCATGCAATGCTAAGCTGGGGTTTCCAAAGTGAGCAAAGTCCTTTATTGTATTAAGAGAGGTATGGACACCAGAGAGAGAGATATATCATCTTACCCCTGTACAAATCATTAGTAAGACCTCATCTGGAATATGCATTTCAGTTTTGGGCACCAGTTCTCAAAAGGATATCAGGGAACTGGACAAAGTGCAGAGAAGGGCAACCAAACTGACAAGAGGCACGGAGGAGCTCAGCTATGAGGAAAGATTAGAGGAACTGAATTTATTCTCTGATGAGAAGAGATCAAGAGGGGGTATGATCAACATGTACAAATAGATAAGGGGTCCATATAGTGAACTTGGTGTTGAGTCATGCACTTCAAGGTCATCAAAGAGGACAAGGGGGCACTCTTTATCTTTACCTAGAGGGGAAAAAATGAATCTCCAAATTGGAAAAGGTTTCTTCACAGTAAGAGCTGTGAAATAGACTCCATCAAGAACTGGTTCTGGCCAGCTCAGTAGCTTTAAAAACGGCCTGGATTATTTCCTAAATGTACAGAATATAACTGGGTACTAACATTTATAAGTTGAGTTAGGGAACGATTGCCTCTTGGGGGGATTAGGAAGAAATTTTTTCCTCTTCTGAAGCAAATCATGCTTTGCTGGAGTTTTTTTGCTTTCCTTTGGATCAACTGTGGGTATAGGATTATGTATTTGGGATTTTATGTTTTTTTTTTCTTTTTTTATTTGAACTAGATCAGACATGTCCAAAGTGCAGTCCGCGTTCCTGTTTTGAATGGCACACCTGGTAATTTGGACACGTATACCTTTTGTGACCCCCGACGCATCCCCGAGCGCTGGCTGCCTTGGAGGGGATGTGACGAGTGCCATACATACAGGAGTCATTCCCGTTTACACGGCAGCCTCTGTAAAAGGAAGTCCTGTCTCCTGCGCTGCCATTGGACAACTGTTCTGTCCATCATAGGAGACAGGACTTTGTATTAAAGAGGCCGCCGAGAAAACAGGAGCTTCTCCTGTATGTAATCTGTTGGTGCTCGTCCCGCTTACTTCCTGTCTCCTCAAAGGCTGCAGATGGTACCTATCCATGGCAGCATACAGTCCCACTCTATGTATTATAGGTTACAGAGAATGACGGGGGGCTTTACATTTCCTTTTTATAATATTCACTGTCCTAGTGGGAGGAGTCTGAGGCAGAGCTTATCACAGGTAAGCTGCCATGATTAGGTACCAGGAAAGGAAAATTACAGCAAGCAGGTAACAATTTTCAGTTTTTTAGTTTTGGATAGAGTGAAGAAAAAATTAGAACGTTTGTCAGTTTTTATTGCTGACCCCGTTAAGGAGATTCACCCTCTATTTGTCCTGTTTACCATCATCATCAAAAGTGAAAGTAAAAAAAAATCCCAAATTTTGGGTTGTCCCCCAAAAAAAAGTAATAGGGGGGAAATCTTCCAATAGGGACACTAGTCCTGGTCACCTGGGGGTTCCCAAGGAATTCCCTTTATTTGCAGGGATTTCATTTTACTTTCTGTTTGGCTATGGGACAGGAAGTCAAGGGAAATCCTCATAATGGGACACTTAAAAATCTGACCAGGGTTATAACCCTCCGTTGCCCTATCCAAAAATGGAAAAATAAAAAGGGTGGCCTATAGTTCTACTTTCACTAGAAAGTGCCACCACGTGGGGATACCACGTATGAGACTTTAATGTTTGGACTGGTTATATACTGGACATTGTATCTTGTGTATCACAAAAATCAACATTATAGTGGTCAAGGAATATAACTTGGTGTAGCATTACCTGTAGAAGTCCTCATTCCTATAAGCCAAGGTTAGGCAACCTTTGGCTCTCCAGCTGTTGTGGAACTAAATTTTCCATGAGGCATTACAAGACTGGCAGTTACAATTACTCCCAGAGGCATGATGGGACTTGTAGTTCTGCAACAGCTCGAGGGCTGTAGGTTGCCTACCCCTGCTATAAGCCAAGCAAGCATAACCTACTTGTATGTAGTTGCCCCCAGGAATGCCAGTTTCTTGGCCAGTAGGTTAAACTAAAGAGGTCCTTTGGTTTTATTGCAGTTGCCCACAGGGAATCGCTGGGACTGGTGTCTTGCAGGAATGAAGACTGTGGGATATGCAGATTGGTCAGTGCAGGCGGCATGAAGAGATAAGGTCAGAAAACAGGCAAAGGATTGGTCCAGACAACAGGCAGATATGTGGTCAATACGCCAGGATCAGTGTAGGCAGAGGCAACGCTGCACTGCTGCTGGCTGCACTAGCTATGGTGACATTGGCACTTGTGTTGCTTGCAATCAGGAACATTGCTGATGGCTGCATTGGTCTGGTAACATTAGCACTGGTGTGGCAATGATCAGAAACAATGTTGCTGGCTGCACTATCATGGGAAAACTGGTACTGATTTAAGGACAATCATGAACAATGTCTGGTGGCGATCAGGAACACCGTTTCTGGCTACACCGACTAGTTTTGTAGTGATTGGGGACACTGACTGTATTATTACTCCTCACAAGGGGCATATCAATGTGTACCCTGTGCAAGGGCCACGTTTACCTGCATGAGTATGCACAGCTGTTTTGTACATTCCTGTGCAAGCAATTTGACATCCGTGCAATTGCATGGCCCTGAATGCAGTGTGAGTTCGGAGACAAGCACCCGAATCTACACACAAGGTACACGCATCAATACACCCTGTGTAAACAAGGCCTTATGGTGACACTGGAACTAGTGTGGTGGTGATCAGGGACATTGACTGGCTGTGCTGATGTGGTGACACTGGTGTGGTAGCAAGAAGAAACATGGTTGCTGCCTTACATTGGTCTGGCAACACTGGGACTTGAGTGGGGGCAATCAGGAACACAGCTGGCATGGACTGGTCTAGTGATACTGCGACTTATGTGGTGGTGATCAGGAACAGTATGGCTGGCTTAAACTGATCTGGTGATGCTAGTGTGGCAACAAACAGGAACACTACTGCTGGCTGCGCTGGTCTGGTGTGTCAGCAATTAGGCACACTGTTGCTGGCTTACATTGCTTTAATTACACTGGGCCTGGGGTGGTGGTGATCAGGAACACGGTTTCTGGCTACAATGGTCTGACTACACTGTGACTGGTGTGGTGGAGATTGGGAACACTGACTGGCTGTACTATTAGGCCTCATTCATACTAGGTGTATCAATGCTTACCCTGTGCAAATACCATGTTTACCAGCACAAGGATGCAAAGGTGTTTTGTGCATCCCCATGCAGGTAGTCCAATTGATGTCTATTAAGATGCAGTGGCTGCACGGACATACTCGTGTGGCAGCCATCAAGAACACTGTTGATGGCTTACATTGATCTGGTAACAGCGGTGTAATGGCAATCAGAAACATCGTTTGTGGCTATACATGATGAGTTTAGTGGTGACTGACTGTATTATTAGGCCTTGTACACACCGGGCATATCAATGGTGTACCCTATGTGAGGGGAGGCGAAGGGGTCCTGCGCAGCGCCAAAACATTGCAATTTCTTGCTGTGAACTCTCTTCAGTAAAAAAAAAAAAAAAATTATATATTGTCTAAAGATCCATGGTGTGCTGGAAAATATTTATGCTGCTCTGTGCGAGTATGCATGTCCCTAAACTCTATCTTTATTTGGGCTGGGTACCTGCATGGATGTCAAGTTGGGAGCAGCAGCTGGTTTCGTGTACCCACCGCATCCTGATAGACAACAAAAGGGACTGCCTAAATCACAAAGCCTTTGAGTACAAATGTGATCGCTGTGATTGGTCACAGCGATCACATTGTACAAGGCCAGTTTCATTGGCCCTGTACGCCGATCACAGGGTAAGTCGCTGTGCACCCTAGCTATCACACATGAGTGGTGGGAGCAGCATGACGTAGAGGTACATCCTTGTGAATCCTTGCAGTAAATTCAAAAGATAAAGGCTTTAAAAAAAAAAAAAAAAAAAAAAAAAAAAAGAGGAATGTTATTTTCTAATCATAAATTCATCTGGAACCAATGAATAGTGGTGTTCTTTTATCCAGTGCAAAACTTCTATTTTCAACAAGAGGATAAATAGATCTTCTCACGTTTGGATATCATTTTTTTCCCCAGATACATTTTTATTTAAACGCCTTTCTGTTCCCAGTTCACCATATTAGATTTAAATGAAGGTTTTATTTGTTTTTGTTTTTTAATAAGGCATGAGCTATCATTGTTACAAATATTTAAACTTTTATTCATACTTAAATATATTAAATATTTCAATGAAATACATGGCGATTTTTTATTTTTTTTGATTTTAGTGGTTATATTACAAAAATGTTCAGATTTCATAGAAAGCTTTTTGTAAATCGAAAAAAAAAAAAACACACAAGAGCAGATAATTATATAGATATATTTGTTTTTCTTTGAACTGCATTTGGTTGACAACTAAAACCGAACAGAGTGGGGCCAGAACCATCTGAGAAGATGGAAAGCCAAACCCAGAATTAATATTAGTACTCTTGTGAAATCAAACAGAACACAGAGGGCTGGTGTTAACAACACACGCTGACATCACAGGCGCACAGTGAATCAATTGTGTTTTTTTAATTTTTTTGCAGATTGTCCCTTACCCAGAGTCCACATACAAATATACATGTTTGACTTTAGCATGTATTACAGAGGAGATAAAAAGTAGGAGATTCATCACTTCCACAGAAAAATCTCCACATGAACGTCCTGAGCCAACACTGTATTTTCTTCAAATTTCGGCATAGTCCATTGTGATTATTTTTCATTAAGTGTTCTTCGGAATATAAGAATGTTTCTGAACTACTACATATGAACTCATTTTAAAGCATGGATATATAGAGATGAGGCATATTTCACTGCTGTAGTGAAACTGTATGGCAGATAAACATTGGTCTATATACTGAAGAGGACTAGTCACAGAGATTAAGTACAAAGGTTCAAAGCTGTGCTCATACAACAGGCCTTTTGTCATAGATATTTTAATGCCTGGTCCAGTGAATAGGTACATTTAGTAAATAAAAAGGTGTACATACCTTAAGGCTCGGTTCACACCTAAGATGGCTGCAGATCGCACAGGAACGCTGTGCATCCCTGTTCTCCGTTTTAGGGACGAATCAGGGCTGGATCTTTGTCTGAATTCAGCCCTGAAATGGAGACAAAGATGCACAGTGTTTCTGTGCAGTGCGCTCTGCAGCCGCCCCGGAGATAGAGAGCAGGTCACATTCTTTTGTCATGTGAATTTGATGCAGGGAAACCCGCATCCATTTTCGCATAGGTGTAAACCCAGTCTTAACATATTACACAGCCCTTCACCAAGCTCAACCATCATGAAATAGAAATATTGGGCCCCTTTGCTCTATTAAAACACCAACTATGCCCCATAAAATACCCTGGACCAAAGACTCACTTAACTGATTACATTTACTCCTTTTTAGAGCATAGTGCATCAACCTGGACTACTGCTCACTAGAATCATATCCTTTTGTGAAAGTAAAGGTTAGTCCAAACAGTACTAAAGTAAGGACTTTTTATTTATTTAAACCCTCTGCTGTCATATAGTGAAGAAGCAAAGCTGACCACATACATTTTTCTGCAAATCGTATAGGTTAAATTATGCAATAAATTGTACAATTTGATTAACCCTTCCCATCATACGACAGCCTTTCCTATTGTTATTTCAGCAGGAAATCCCATGTTCAGACAGGTTTCACATGTTCTCATTGACTAGAGCTTTACAGACAAAGCAGACATGTTGCACACTGAAAAATATGTATAAATGAAGGGAAAAAAAATCAACTGTATGGTCAGTCCTTAGCAGCTAGATAACTGCTTTAAACCTCTAATGTATATGAAAATGGCAGTTGGGATCTGAAAAAAAAAAAAAAAAAAAAAAAAAATCAACTTCATCTGCCTCCAGGCTTTAAATACCAAAGTGACTTCATTTAATATATCATAATATATCACATTTTGCACAAAGTAGCTCAACACTTACAGTTAAACTGGGGGATGAGCAATAATGCCCCTTTGACACTGGGGCGTCGGCGGTAAATCAACGCTATTTTTTATCAACGCTTCAGTGTGAAAGGGGTCTTATTGTCTTAATACAAGAGTTAAAAAGGAAGTAAACTCTTCCCCCCCGAGGTTGCTTTTCAATTAGACCATTATATTGAATAATTCAAACACATTATACAATATAATTAAGCTCCAATCGCATGTTCCTTACTGTTTTTGAAGATGTTCATAAATTTGTTCCTTTCAGGATAAGCAGCACCGTAAAAAGTGTTGTTTGCGTGTTTGTAGTGGAAAATACTTCTACCCTTTCATGTAGTCCTTGCTTTAATCTCATGCATGTGTGATTGTTTCTCAGCCAAGTCTCCTAGTTCCCAAGGCTGAGAATGTAGTCTCACGGGATTGGAGAGCAGTGCTGCAGGGAGCGGATATGACGGTCATGGCACACTGCTCAATGGACTAATAGCACAAAAAGTATGCCGTAAATCGAGGGAGCTATGCGCATGCACCGGTGATGTCATTACAGATAACGGGATGGATTACCAGCAAGCCGAGCAAGTAAAGTGACATCTGAGTACAGCGATTAATAGTGCTTTTAATGTCGACTTATATGGGCTAAAGTGATGGGAAAGAGTTTACGTCCACTTTAAGCATATCCTAACTTGAATATTGGTGTGCTTTGTGTAAATCTGTACAGTAATCCAGGGTGAAATTTTCCCTCTATGCAGAGCTTCTGGAGAAAATATCAGTCACTACTGCAGTCTCTCCTTGTACAGGGTGACTGGTCTTGTATCTGCCCCCTACTCTAGTTGTCAACAAGCAGTCTGCAGTTGGTGGGCCTGCTGCACCCTTCCCACAGCTCTGCTCAGACTATGTGCATAGTGAAAAACTCACCCACTATTTTTACAACCTGGTTATTAAGGAATTGATTTAAAGTTTTTGTATGAAAAACTTAGTTGCATATACTGCCCAACTGTTGGAGAAGGCACTTACAATATATGGACTGTATATGGGTGCCTACCTTTAGGCATTAATAATGAATCGCTGTGGATAAGCACCCCCAGCAGCCTTTGCATTGGTTATGAGGCCTATGTGTATAGAAGGCAGTAGCTGGAGATCTGCAGTGGTCATCAACCATGTCCTCAGGGCCCACTAACAGGCCAGGTTTTATTACCTTGGGGAGATGCAGACTAGAATACTGCAATTACTGAGCAGCAAATGATATCACCTGTGATGTATTTCAGTTATCTTGCAAACCTGGCCTGTTAGTGGGCCCTGAGGACAGGGTTGATGACCACTGATCTAATGAACAGGTTAAGCCTAATGCCCTATACACATGATCAGATTTTCCTCCACACATGATCGGATTTTCCGCCAACAAATGTTGGATGTGAGCTTGTTGGCGGAAAGTCCGACCGTGTGTATGCTCCATCGAAAGTTTGTTGTGGGACTTTCCGATCATGTGTACACAAATGTTGGCTAGCAGGTTCTCAAATTTCCCGCCAACAAATATTTGTTGTCAGACTTTCCGATCATATGTACACAAGTCCAACGGACAAACGTCCACGCATTCTTGGAATCAAGTATGAGCCAGAGATATAACTAGCTTTCGTAATGGAGATATCACGTATGTGATGTACATCACTACGTTTGTAATTGTTGGACAACATTTGTGTGACCTTGTGTAAGCAAGACAAGTTGCAGCCAACACCCTCCAACAAAAATCCACAGTTTTGTTGCCGGACAGTCCGATCGTGTGTATGGGGCATTAGAGTTTGTTTGAATATGTATTTAAATGTGCGACTGGCAATTCCCTGGACTACACAATGACAGTTTGCAAAAAATACTTCTGGAAGCTTCAGCTTTCCCGAAAACACGTTGGGAATGGTAAATCCTACAAAGAGAAGTGGAATGTAGTTGCTACACTATAATATTAAATACCTTACAACCCCTCTTTGTTGATGAAGACTGCCTGAGGGAAAAAATACTTCAATCCATCCACTAACCAGGTTCAGTTTCATTGCGTCAAAGTCACTTTGGGTTATAGAGTTGAAGTAGGACTGCCATAAGAGGGCTAAAGCTGCTTTTCTGCACTGTGACACAGACACTTTAAAGTGATATTAAACTACATTTTTAAAAAATGACTGACAGGTAAGGTTTTAATGAGAGAAGAGACCCTATTGGGTGAAGATGGAAGTGCCCGTGAACAGCTCATCGCTGGAGGGCTTCACTTGCCAGGCAAGTCTGTCAATGTCCTAATATGCAGTCCATACTAGCACAATATGTACAGTGGTGTGAAAAAGTGTTTGCCCCCTTCCTCATTTCCTGTTCCTTTGCATGTTTGTCACACTTAAGTGTTTCGGAACATCAAACCAATTTAAACAATAGTCAAGGACAACACAAGTAAACACAAAATGCAATTTGTAAATGAAGGTGTTTATTATTAAAGGTGAAAAAAAATCCAAACCATCATGGCCCTGTGTGAAAAAGTGATTGCCCCCCTTGTTAAAACATACTATAACTGTGGTTGTCCACACCTGAGTTCAATTTCTCTAGCCACACCCAGGCCTGATTATTGCCACACCTGTTCACAATCAAGGCATCACTTAAATAGGAGCTGCTTGACACAGTAAGGTCCACCAGAAGATCCTTAAAAGCTACACATCATGCCGAGACCCAAAGAAATTCAGGAACAATTGAGAAAGAAAGTAATGGAGATCTATCAGTCTGGAAAGGGTTATAAAGCCATTTCCAAAGCTTTGGGAATCCAGCGAACCACAGTGAGAGCCATTATCCACAAATGGCGAAGACATGGAACAGTGGTGAACCTTCCCAGGAGTGGCCGGCCGCCCAAAATTACCCCAAGAGCACAGCGATGACTCATCCAAGAGGTCACAAAAGACCCCACAACAACGTCCAAGGAACTGCAGGCCTCACTTGCCTCAGTTAAGGTCAGCGTTCATGCCTCCACCATCAGGAAAAGACTGGGCAAAAATGGCCTGCATGGCAGAGTTCCAAGGAGAAAACCACTGCTGAGCAAAAAGAACATCAAAGCTCGTCTCAATTTCTCCACAACACATCTTGATGATCCCCAAGACTTTTGGGACAACATTCTGTGGACCGATGAGACAAAAGTGGAACTCTTTGGAAGGTGTGTGTCCAAGTATATCTGGCGTAGAAGGAACACTGCATTTCATAAAAAGAACATTATACCAACCGTAAAATATGGTGGTGGTAGTGTGATGGTCTGGGGCTGTTTTGCTGCTTCAGGACCTGGAAGACTTGCCGTGATAAAAGGAACTATGAATTCTGCTGTCTACCAAGAGATCCTGAAGGAGAATGTCCGACCATCTGTTCGTGTACTCAAGCTGAAACGAACTTGGGTTCTGCAGCAGGACAATGATCCTAAACACACCAGCAAGTCCACCACCAAATGGCTGAAGAAAAACAAAATGAAGACTTTGGAGTGGCCTAGCCAAAGTCTTGACCTGAATCCTATTGAGATGTTGTGGTATGACCTTAAAAAGGCCGTTCATGCTCGAAAACCCTCTAATGTAACTGAATTAGGACGATTCTGCAAAGATGAGTGGGCCAAAATTCCTCCAGGACGCTGTAAAAGCCTCATTGCACGTTATCGCAAACGCTTGGTTGCAGTTGTTGCTGCTAAGGGTGGCCCAACCAGTTATTAGGTTTAGGGGGCAATCACTTTTTCACACAGGGCCATGATGGTTTGGATTTTTTTTCACCTTTAATAATAAACACCTTCATTTACAAATTGCATTTTGTGTTTACTTGTGTTGTCCTTGACTATTGTTTAAATTGGTTTGATGTTCCGAAACACTTAAGTGTGACAAACATGCAAAGGAACAGGAAATGAGGAAGGGGGCAAACACTTTTTCACACCACTGTATTAAACCTTCTCAGGGTCTATTTATTAGAAGAAAAATGCAGGTTAATACTTTGTTAACCCCTTTATGTAATAATGCCTTTTAATTTTCAAAAACGACTTTTTAATAATTTTGAGCAAAACCATTTTACCAGAACCAGATGGACCCTTCCCCTGCCAACATTTGAATTAGGCGGAGGCACCATTCAAATTTTTCTTTTTGCAATATTTTTGTTTTCAATTAGCCATTTAAGACCTTATGTAACAGCTGCTTTAACAGCATTGTCATTTTTATATAAACTAGCTTTAAAAATAAATGAAGGTAACTGGTTTCTATAGGCAGACAGAAAAGTTACCTTTAGCATCTTTTTCCTATATAAGGGCTATGGTTTGATTATAACAGCAGTAACCTGCTGTTCACTTTACATTTTGTATGAAAGTTCTGTTAATTTCTAATAACTATTTTAACAAACATTATGTAGTTTGTGAATAGTAACAGTGACACATCTCAACATTATGCTGTCTGAAAAAATGAATAACACTCAAATTTTTTGTCCTACTAGTTCTGATAATGTTTTGAGTGAGGCCACTCAAACCACCATTTTTATAATAACCAAATTACAGGAACCAAAAATGGAAAAACATCTGACAGTATTACGTTTCTACATTATTTCCTATAAATGAGAACGATTTTTATTCTAATTCATTTTGCAATTTGGCGTTACAACAGAATGTGATTTCAAGAATGCATTAAAACACAGATACTGATGCAAGAACTGTTCTTTGTATTTTGCTGGGCAGCACAAAGGCCACATCGGGGCACTCAGGACATTAACAAGAATATTTTTGATTATTCTATAACTAGGATGCTAAGTCTATATTCCAGGGAACGGGGTAACGGGACTAGTGAAGGGAATGTCATTTAAACTCAGTACACTGGAAACTAGAAATGTTACTTCCACTTCCAGCACCTTTGATTTGCAGAGAAATGACACCTAACTGTGCTGTGCTCCTCACAGCTTGCTCTACAAATCCTTGACATTTACCTGCTAATTTCCTTGTTATATTCCCTTAATATAAGGGAAAACAACAATTAAAAAAAAAAAAAAATCAGTATCAATTATCAGAAATTGTGTTTACCTATTCAAATCAAATAAATGTGCTTTTAGTTGCATCACAACTGCACATACAAAGGATTTTATTTTCCAAAGTAAAGTACAACTAAAGGCTCATGTAGAACAGTCTAAACAAGTACCAAATCTAGTTAACATGTAATGTACAACCCTTTATAAAATAAACAAAAAAACTTCCGACTGACAAATCCTTCTACATTTTTGTCTCATATGCTCCCCCTAACAGACACTGCAGCTCACAGTGGGAGGGTTTCATAACAGGGGCAGCACCCTCAATCCACAAAGTAGTGGGCAGGACTAGGTGTTTCGAGGTACTGATTACCCAACTTGTGGACCAACAGTTACAATGCTGAAAAAAAGCCCCCTGCAGCATTTTTTTTCACCCTACTGTAGTGTAAGCAGGCACTGCCTACACGAGAGGGTCACCTCTGCTCTGAGAAGTGCAGCACTGTTGGCACCCCATCTCAGCAAGCTGCATTAAAGTAGACTTCACTGGCAGGATCAACAAGCACTTGTGAGACATTGCAGGGAGGCTACACAGAAAACTAACATTCTGTACTGGGGACAGGGCTGGGCCATGTCTGGGGAGCGAGAGGGGGCAGGGCTGGGCCATGTCTGAATGGACGCACGGAGCTGCGGCTCCAGTACACTTAGGTGCCTCATAGTAAGCTGTGGGGGCACTCGGCAGGATGGAGGGGCCAGGAGCACCAAAGAGGGACCAGAGAAGAGGAGGATCTGGGCTGCTATGTGCAAACCCACTGTACAGAGCAGGCAAGTATGACGTTTATTATTTTTAAACACAAAAAAATAGACTTTAGTATCAATTTAGTATGCCTATGTGAACATACATAAATACAGGCAGCTGACAGGCTGGAAGAGGCATTTATTACAGGGGGGCAGTGTGTACAGGGATGGGGATAGTATAAAAAAAAAAAAAAAAAAAAAAAAGGAGTCGGAGTAATGTGTACAGGAGAGTGTCAGTGTATATAAGAGGTAGAAAAGTGTGTACGAAGGGTGAATTTAATTTGGGATAATTCCCGGTTTGTGTTTATTTATTGTTTCTAATCAGAATAAAAAGCCACACCCAATATTTAGCATTATGTAGCCACATAACTTTTTGTCAGTGCACACGTAGCACACTAAAGGAGGCCATCTCCCTCGTAGGTATCCTACTACATTATTTTGCCCAGGGGCCCATGATGCTTTTAAGAAAGCCATGGAAAAAGGATACAAGAGTGCAGCTGGGTGCTGGATTGACTAAGTCACATTAGTGTTTAGAGGGGGAGGGGGGAATAGTCTATAAACTTTTTTTAACCTGAATGCCGAGAATGCATTAAGGTAAAAAAATGTTTTAGGTTTGGAACCACTTTAAAGAAGACTTGATACTTATTTTGTAAATTTCATTGTTGTTACACGGTTTTCGTTTCATTATACTTCACCAGGAGAAGAATAGATCTGTAAAGCGCTGCATTATGCATTTATTTATGTATGGCGGATGTTTGCATGTGGCTGCTTCATATATATTACTTATACTTATTTGGTGAGTGGAAATTTTGAGTGTTCAGTCTTCATTATCACTTTGTGAGCACAGAGTGGGGGTCTTTGATTAATGCATCTGCATATTTTTGTTAATGTACAACAAGTCCTAAAATGTATGCTTTGCCATGACCATTGTGTTACCAGACAAAATACAAAGAACAATTCCTATAGCAGTAGTTGTGTTATAATGCATTGTTCAAATAGAATTTTTTGTGTTAAAGTGCATTGTGTTGCACAAATTGCAGTGTGCACTATGCTTTTCTACATTGAGGTGCACTACACTGCCTAACACAGTGCACCTCAATGTATAAAATGCGTTTGAGCATTGTGCAGTATGGTATCTTAATGAAAAGCTTCAATGTAGCTAGATTTTCATTTTTCAGATAACGCACTCATTTGATTCCGTTAACATTTGTTAATATATTACTGATATTACTATTTTACTATATTCAGAGTAATTAAATTTGTAAGTAATATAAAAAGAAACTGATTGATTTCACATGGAGCAATCCCAAAAGCCAGAGATACAAAACTATCATTGGTGGCATTGGAGTTACCTTTAGCCTGGATACTTTTGTAACAATGTTAAGGGGTGTTCTCATTCAGGAGTTTAGAATTTTGAATGGAGGGTGATGTATGTATGTAGTGGTGAAAAGTGAGTTTACCCCTTTGCTTTTTAAACATATTTAAACAGGTACATTAGATCTTATTTCAAATAGGGGCCTACAGATAAAAGCGACATACTTGAACAAATGACACAAAAACTGCCACACTGTATTCATGTACATGATCTAAATTAAAAAAAAATGCATATTTGTCATATGGAAAAAGTAAGTACATCCCATACATTTATCATGATTTCAAAACAATTAGAATTTGGTGCTCGGGTTTCAGTGACAATTATCAAAACCTCTTTAGAAAGTATGCATATGGAACTTGTCTAATTTAATCCCCAGTCATCTAAGATCTGGTGTTCTCTTTGCTATTGAGCTCTTAGACCCTCAAAAAGAAAATTGTGGATGCCAAGGAGTCCGGCAAGGAATTTTAAAAAGATCACCAACTGATTATAAAAATATTATGTGATTAACCCTTTCCCGCTGAGCGTACGCAGATATGCGTACTCGGCTTCCGGGGGTTATACCGGGATGATGCCCGCACCTGCAGGCATCATCCCGGTACCGTTTTTTGCAGTAGGCGATTGGCTATCCAGGCATAACAACCGATGCGGCTAAAAGCCGCTCGGCTGTTATGCCGGAGGAGCGGGAGGGGACGTCCCGCCGCCTCTCGCCGCTGTTACCGGTGCTCCCGCTCGATCGGGAGCACCGATCAGAGATCCGACGCCTCTGGCTGCTGCGGAGGAACTGGAACGAAGCCGTAATCGGCTTCGTTCCAGTCTCCTCATCGTAAACACGGAAGCGACGTCATGACGTCACTTCCCATTTATTCGGCTGCCAATGGTGCCGGTTTAAAAAAAATATCCGGTATTCAGAATCGCCATTTTCGGTGATCTGAATACATTGAAGTGTAAAGGAGGGGTGGGGGGTCTTTTAGACCCCCGATCCCTCCATAAAGAGGACCTGTCACCACCTATTACTGTCACAAGGGATGTTTACATTCCTTGTGACAGCAATAAAAGTGATCAATTTTTTTTTTTTAAAACAATTTAGTAATTTTAAAATAAATAAAAAAAATAAAAAAAATAAAAACTTTTTTTTAAAGCGCCCGCCGTCCCCTCGAGCTCGCGAAGCAAAGAAAACGCATACGGAAGTCGCGCCCGCGTATGTAAACGGTGTTCAAATTACACATGTGAGGTATCGGCGCGATCGTCAGAGCGAGAGCAATAATTCTAGCACTAGACCTCCTCTGTAACGCTAACCTGGTAACCGTAAAAATGTTTTAAAGCGTCGCCTATTGAGATTTTTAGGTACCGTACTTTGTCATCAATCTACAAGTGCGCGCAATTATAAAGTGTGACATGTTTGGTATCTATTTACTCGGCGTAACATTATCTTTCACATTACGCAAAAAAATTGGGCTAATTTTACTGTTTTTTTTTTTTTTTAATCATGAAAGTGTCCCTTTCCCCAAAAAGTTGCGTTTAAAACACCACTGCGCAAATACCGTGTGACATAAAATATTGCAACAATCGCCGTTTTATTCTCTAGAGTCTCTGCTAAAAAAAATATATATATAATGTTTGGGGGTTCCAAGTAATTTTCTAGCAAAAAATATGGATTTTAACTTGTAAACACCAAATTCCAAAAATAGGCTTAGTCATGAAAGGGTTAAGATCGTATCAACAGTGCTTTACAAAATTATTTTAACCTCTTCCCTGGCTCCCCTGTGTGAGCTGTTGTAGCTGTACGTCGGCTCTTTAAGACACCTCTGGAGGCATGTGCCTGAAGCGAGTCCCCAGAGTCGGTGCGAGTGCCTGGTGGCCGCGATGACCGCCAGGCACTTGTGATTGCTCATTAAACAATGAGAACGTGTGTGTGTGCGTGTATGTAAACACACAAATCCCGGTTCTTTCAAGGGAGTAGAGAGAGATTGTGTGTATATACTAAGTATGAACACCGATCTCTCTCTCCTCCTAGACAGTCCCATCCCCCCTACAGTTAGAACACACCTAGGGAACACACTTAACCCCTTGATCACCCCCTAGTGTTAACCCCTTCCCTGCCAGTGTCATTTATACAGTAAACATTGCATTTATATAGAACTGATCGCTGTATAAATGTCACTGGCTCCAAAAATGTTTCAAAAGTGTCCAATTTGTACACAGTCCTGATAAAAATCGCAGATCACCACCATTACTAGTAACAAAAAAAAAAAGTAATAATAAAAATGCCATAAATCTATCCCCTAATTTGTAGACGCTATAACTTTTGTGCACACCAATCATTTGTTTTTACCAAAAATATGTAGAAGAATACATATTGGCCTAAATTGCGGAAGAAATTTTATTTTATTTTTTAAATTTGGGATATTTATTATAGCAAAAATTAAGAGTTTTTTTTCTTCAAAATTGTCGCTCTTCTTTTGTTTATAGCGCAAAAAAATAAAAACCGCAGAGGTGATCAAATACCACCAAAGGAAAGCTTTGTGGGGAAAAAAAAGGATGTCAATTTTGTTTGGGTACAGAGTCGCACGTGCAATTGTCAGTTAAAGCGACGCAGTGCTGTATCGTAAAAAAAATGGCCTGGTCATTGAGCAGCCAAATCTTCCAGGTTAAATCAATAATTTTACTTTATAGAAATTTATAAGTTGTGTATTTTTCAGACAACTTCTATTGTGTCCAGGACTGGCCAGCCCAGAAAATTCAACCCAAGAGATGACTGGTGCTGAAAGAAGTCTCCAAAAACCCCAACAATGTATTGTGGGGCATAAAAACTCTTGAAACAGTTGGATGTGAAAGTGTATGCATCTGTAATCAGAAAAAATGGCACCAATTAACTCTTTTAGCTGCCAGAGCCCTTTTTGCATTTTGTGTACACATGTTGAGGTCCACATTTCAGGCCTGAAAATTTGTTAAATTCTCAAAACATTTTCTGGAAGCAGAGACTCTGGAGAATAAAATGGTGGTACTTGCACTATAGTTAATTTTAGTGCACACAAACGCAATATATTACCTATCTTTTTGCTAAATTATAAAAGAGGAGGGTGCATTGAGTAAATAGATACTAAATATGTCAGGCCTTTAAATTGAACGTGCCTGTGAAAGAGGTAAAAAACGTTAGTAGCCAAAATTATCCACAGGCAATGCTTTAAAAGCCTTTAGGTTATCAGTTTAGCGTTAACTATGAATTATGACCCTAGAATTAATGCTCTCATGACAGCATACACGGCAATATGTAACAATCTTTTTAATATTTACCTGTACCTAAATATGTGTGTACATTTACATGAATGTGGGAGCCGGGCAGCTTTGGCATATTATTTTTTTTATTATTTACAGTGTTACATTTTTAAAAAATGTTTTCAATTTATCGCTATCACATAGGTTCTGATACTGCCCTACCCCACCTCCTTATGGAGGTGTGGACATTATTGGGTAGCTGTAATGCTGCCCAAATCACTTCACTGGAAAGTCAACAGTCGGTTTAATAATATAAACAATAGAAGTTGGCAGTGTGTGTAAAAGCCTCAAACTGAAAAAATTTTCAGCTCAGAACAACCGTAAAGCACTGTGGTGGAAATGTTCTGATTTGGGGTTGCTTTGGGGCCTCGGTAGCTCAAAATCGAATCAACTATACATTCTGCATCATAATGTGCTTGATGAGAATGTGAGACGGTTTCTCCAAAAGTTGAAGTTGAACTGTAAATGATTCTTTTAATATGATAATGATCCATAGCACACTAGCAAATTCACCAGGAAATGGCTGAAAAATATGCACAAAAAGATGGTTATTGGCTGCCCTAACTTGAAATTTTGTGGCAGGATATTAAAATTATTATGCAATGTGGCCCTGAAACATCTTGCAACTGAAGGAATTTTTGCATGAGGAAGTGGTTTAAAATTACACTGGGTCTATGCAAGAGACTGGTGGGCAGATATAGAAAATACCTAGAATAGAATGCATTAAGGGAAAAAAAAACTTCTACCTTTACAACCACTTTAAAAAAAAAAACATATACACAGTTTTTTGGAAAGCCCCAGGTTTTACTAAAGAATATATTTAAAAACGCATTAGGAAAGAATAGGCGCTATCAAAACTAGCTCACAGTAAAGTACCAGAGAAGCATAAATCAGTGTTAGTTTACAGGGAAAAAAAAAGAAAAAGAAAAATCACACTTTGTAGATTTCAAAGCAACTTTAAATCTGTATTCAAAATGGGAAGACCGTGTCCAGAAAAACTGAGTGGTGAGGTGAGAAGACTATTAGTTAGAAAAGTCACTCTAAAAAGAGCTGCATATAGAAGGAACATCCCAAAGGATTGCCATAACCTGGGTGATCCACAAAGCTGAGCTTTACGGAAGAGAGATGAGAATAAAGCCATTGCTAAAAAAAAAAAAGACAAATAAAATGTGGAGTTTGCCAAAGGACATGTGGAAGACAAAGGTATCCTGGAGAAAAGGACATCTGGTCTGATAAGAACAAAATGCAATCTAGTGGAAGTCCTCACCCTGAAAACACCAAGTTTGGTAGGGACCAGGAATCTGATCAAGGTTTAGAGCATGGTGGATGGAGCCACATAATGGGCAATTCTAGGGGGGAAACCCTATTTTAGTCCACAAGAGACCAGAGACTAAGGGAAGAGCTTAACCTTCAGGCATGGCATGAGACTTAACACACATCCAAAGCTACAATTTTTTAGTTTACCACCAAGAACCTGAATGGCTAAAATGGGCTCAAAGAACAGACCTCAGTCCAACTGATTATTTTAGGCAAGTCTTTTTTTTTTCTTTGAACAAACTGTCTCCATCCAACCTAAATGACCTACAAAAATGTTGTCATAAATCTCACAGCTGTATTTGCAGCAAAATGTGCTCTAATAAAGATTACTTAGCCAATCAACCATTTCCTGTTTTAGGTTTTGCATCATAACAAAAAAATGTTGGGCCATCAAAGTATTCTATGTAAATTAAAAACTAAATTTACCAATTAAATCAATTCAGCGGGGTTGAATATTTATGCAAAGCACTGTATAAAGGACAGATTCAGGTACCTTCCACTACTCTATATATATATATATATATAACACATTTAAGAATTTGCTAAATATAGAACATAAATCTGTTTAAATGTCACCCTGGAAGTCACCTTTAAAGTACAGTTCCTGTGTGACAGCCTAAGCAGGTCTCTAATCCAGTTACTATGCGATGCACAAGCCTCATAAAATAAGGGAAATAGTCCTTTAACTGCCCTTGAGTAAGGCAAGCCTTTTTTGCATGTGTGCTTCCAGACACCGCAAATCAGTGAGAGGGTTTCAGCACAGAGGCAGTGGTCAATCCAGAAAGTAGTTGGTAGGACTATGTGTGGCTGATTAACGGCCCCACTGACTTGTAAATCAGCAGTGACAATGTTAATAGCCATGCCCCCCAAAAGTCTTCTCATTTCACTGTAGTGCAAGCAGGCAATGCTTACACAAGGGTGGCAAAGCTGTTCTGAATTCAGGAGCAGAGCAGTAGTGTTCATTATCAAAGGAATCTGCAATGTGCAGGTTTCATTAGCAAAATCAACAAGTGTATGACAGACTTTGCAGGGGCACTATGAGAAACCTATAAGGCCTCTTTCACATGGCCGATCCGTTCAGGTCCGCCTGTCAGTTTTTCAGGCGGACCTGAATGGATGCTCCATAGAGGTCTATGGAGCGTCGGATGTCAGTGGTGACATGTCTGCTGACATCCGACCCGCTCCGATCCGAAAAAGTGTGACGGAGGAAAAACCTACTTTTCCATCCGTCACCGGATCGGATGATGATGGACTCTGTGGTCCATTGTCACCCGATCGCCCATAGGTCAGGTCCATCCCTGCGCAGTGTGCAGGGACGGACCTGTCATCTTTCTGCTCAGCGGGGATCAACGGAGCAATCCCCGCTGAGCAAGCGGATATCCACAGGGCGAATCAGTGTGAAAGAGGCCTTAGTGTTGATGCACTTATTATATGTAGCACATTTCTGTAATGAGAAGCCATGGTCTTACTTTAAATGTGTCTTGATTGCAGTGTTTTGTTTTGATAAATTTATATTTCTCAAGCTTTTGTTATTTTGTTTTCAGTTGCATAAACTAAACTGCATAAACACATACAGTAAGGGAAAAAAGTATTTGATCCCCTGCTGATTTTGGACATTTGCCCACTGACAAATAAATGATCAGTCTATAATTTTAATGGTAGCTTTATTTTAACAGAGACAGACAGAACAAAAAAAATCCAGAAAAACGCATTTCAAAAAAGTATTATTATACAGGATTTATATAGCGCCAACAGTTTATGAAGTGCTTTACAATATAAATGGGAGACAATACAGTTATAAATAGAGCTTACAATCTAACAAGTTATAAACTGATTTGCATTTAAATGAGTGAAATTATTATTTGACCCCTTCGCAGAACATGTCTTAGTACTTGGTGGCAATACCCTTATTGGCAATCACAGAGGTCAGACGTTTCTTGTAGTTGGCCACCAGGTTTGCACACCTCTTTGCATATCCTCTCGAAGTCATTAGGGTTTTGAGGCTGACGTTTAAACCTTCAGCTCCTTCCACATATTTTTTTATGGGATTAAGGTCTGGAGACTGACTAGGCCACTCCAGGACCTTAATGTGCTTCTTCTTGAGCCACTCCTTTGTTGCCATGGCTGTGTTTTAGGTCATTGTCATGCTGGAATACCCATCCATGACCCATTTTCAATGCTCTGGCTGAGGGAAGGAGGTTCTCACCCAAGATTTGATGGTACATGGCCTTGTCCATCGACCCTTTGATGTGGTGAAGTTGTCCTGTCCTCCATGTTTGACAGTGGGGATGGTGTTCTTGGGGTCATAGGCAGCATTCCTCCTCCTCCAAAGGAGTTGAGTTGATGCCAAAGAGCTTGATTTTGGTTTCATCTGACCACAACACTTTCACCCAGTTCTCCTCGGAATCATTCAGATGTTCATTAGCAAACTTCATACGGGCCTGTATATGTGCTGTTTTGATCAGGGGGACCTTACGGGCACAGCAGGATTTCAGTCCTTCATGGCATAGTGTGTTGCCAATTGTTTTCTTGGTGACTATGGTCCCAGCTGCATTGAGATCATTGACAAGATTCTCCCGTGTAGTTCTGGGCTGATTTCTCACGGTTCTCATGATCATTGAAACTCCACCAGGTGAGATCTTGCATGGAGTCCCACACCGAGGGAGATTGACAATTTTTTTGTGTTTCGTTCATTTGCAAATAATTGCACTGACCACCCTCTCACCAAGCTGCTTGGCGAGGGTCTTGTAGCCCATTTCATCCTTGGACAGCTCTTTGGTCTTGACCATGGTGGAGAGATTGGAATCTGATTGGATGCTTCTGTGGACAGGTGACTTTTATACAGGTAACAAGCTGAGATTAGGAGCACTCCCTTTAAGAATGCTCCTAATCTCAGCTCATTACCTATAGAGCAGACACCTGGGAGCCAGAAATCTTGCTGTTTGATAGGGGATCAAATACTTATTTCACTTATTAAAATGCAAATTAATTTATAACGGTTTTGAAATGCATTTTTCTGGATATTTTTGTTGTTATTCTGTCTCACACTATTAAAATAAACCTACCATTAAAATTATAGAATGGTAATTTATTTGTCAGTGGACAAATGTACAAAATCAGCAGGGGATCAAATACTTTGTTCCCTCACTGTACATGAATGCATTCACGAGTATGTGCATTTTGGAAAGGGATAACAATCAAACTGTAGCATGCAATATGCAATTACATATGGGTATAACAGGAATACATATGCAGTATCTCACAAAAGTGAGTACACCTCTCACATTTTTACAAATATTTTATTATATCTTTTTATGTGATAACACTGAAGAAATGACACTTTGCTACAATGTAAAGTAGTGAGTGTACAGCTTGTATAACTTGTACTGTAAATTTGCTGTCCCCTCAAAATAACGGAACACGCAGCCATTAATGTCTAAACCACTGGCAAAGTTGCCATTGGAGTCCTCTTCCACTCCTCCATGATGACATCACGGAGCTGGTGGATGTTAGAGACCTTGTGCTCCTCCACCTTCCATTTGAGGATGCCCCACAGATGCTAAATAGGGTTTAGGTCTGGAGACATGCTTGGCCAGTCAATCACCTTTACCCTCAGACTCTTTAGCAAGGCAGTGATCGTCTTGGAGGTATGTTTGGAGTTGTTATGTTGGAATACTGCCCTGTGGCCCAGTTTCTGAAAAGAGGGGATGATGCTCTGCTTCAGTATGTCACAGTACATGTTGGCATTCATCGTTCCCTCAATGAACTTTAGCTCCCCAGTGCTGTCAGCTCAGACCATGACACTCCCACCACCATGCTTGATCGTACTGTCTTTGTACTCCTCACCTGGTTGCCGCCACACACGCTTGACACCATCTGAACCAAATAAGTTCATCTTAGTCTCATCAGACCACAGGACATGGTTCCAGAAATCCATGTCCTTAGTCTGCTTGTCTTCAGCAAACCATTTGGGGGCTTTCTTGTACATCATCTTTAGAAGAGGCATCCTTCTGGAATGACAGCCACGCAGACCAATTTGATGCAGTGTGTGGCGTATGGTCTGAGCAATGACAGGCTGACCACCCACCCCTTCAACCTTTGCAGTAATGCTGGCACCACTCATATGTCAATTTCCTAAAGACATCCTCTGTATATGATGCTGAGCACGTGCACTCAACTTCTTTGGTCGACCATGGCGAGGCCTGTTCTGAGTGGAACCTGTCCTGTTAAACCACTGTATTGTCTTGGCCACAATGCTGCAGCTCGGTTTCAGGGTCTTGGCAATCTTCTTATAGCCTAGGCAATCTTTATGTAGAGAAACAATTCTCATGAGGTGCCATGTTGAACTTTCAGCAATCAGTATGAGAGAGTGAGAGCAATAACACCAAATTTAACACACCTGCTCCCCATTCACACCTGAGACCTTGCAACACAAACGAGTCATCTGACACTGACACTGGGGAGGGTAAATGGCTAATTAGGCCCAGTTTGGACATTTTCACTTATGGGTGTACTCACTTTTGTTGCCAGCGGTTTAGACACTAATTAATTTACACTGTTATAAAAACTGTACACTCACTACTTTACATTGTAGCATAGCGAAGTGTCATTTCTTCAGTGTTGTCACATGAAAAGGTATAATAAAATATTTACAAAAATGTGAGGGTGTACTTTATGGTCACATAAAGACTGTTGAAAATATATAATTTTTTTGCGCTTTATTTGCATAACATAATAAAAAAAAAAAAAAAAAAAAGAGAGGCGCACAGGTGAGTGGAGTCCAACTACACCCCATAAAAGAATTGAAGACACTGAATGGCACTTTGTTTCCATTTAAATAGAATACATTTTATTGTCTATTCTCATTAAATTAGAAAATATCACAAATTATTGGCCATTTATTAAATCATGAGGGGAATGAGAAGACTGATAAAATGGAATTTATGCTGCAATGTACGGTCCAGCGAAGATTGTCCTTTTGTACCACAGCTAATACAAGGCAAAAGCCTGGAATGTCTTTTACAGTCACCAGAACACTGGACTGTGAACGTCATGCAGTTCAGACAGACTTACAAACACAAACCTAGCCTTTTTAGATCACAATGCAAAGTGCACTTTGGGATAGCTACCAATCAGATTTCAGTGTTTAACAGTATAGTGTAGTCAGACAAACAAAAGAGGATTGCTGATTGGCTGCTATGGGATGCTGCACGTGGTTCTTAGCTACAGTAAGACCTATTGTACACAGAATAATAAAGAGAAATAAAAACAGTAATAATAAATTCCAGACCTAAAGTGCAAATACCCATAGGCTACATCCATCCAACAAACATCCATTTTGTTAGGGATTGGACGATATTTATGAGAAAAAAATTTTATCAAATTAAGGAAGATTGGGGTAGCAGTCTAGTTGGAGTTTAATCACTATAAGGAAATATGCGATAATTTATCAAATTAGTCATTGAATTCAGCATAAATTCTGTAACAGTTTACATCACTGAGAAAGAGTGTTATCTGTGTAGTCTTAAAATGGAGGTTCAGATCGTATCTGTAAAGGGGAAATTACAGTTTAGATCATATGTTTAATAGTCAATTTTCACAAGAATATGACAGCTTTCACTTTGTTGACTTCATCTGGTGGACCTACAACACAAGGGGCAGATGAGGATTAGACAGTGCAAAGCAACTGGTTAAAGTTCATAGCAATTACAGCGAACAATGGCCAGCCTGTAACAGATCCCATATACCTGTGTAGTCACTGCATATCCCTGGCCTGCTCCTGTGTCAGTATGCAGGAATGTCCATGCAAGTCAACACTATGATGGTCCTATAAGGGTTGGCTGTCTGTCAAAGTCCTCAGATTATTTTTATCAAAGGTGCCATTATTCTTTAGGTTAGTAACACCAGTTAGTAACCATATTTACTGCTAACAAGATCAGTTACATTTAGCTTCATGCGTAGATGACTTAAGGGAATGTATAGTGGTTTTACTTACATTTATGATCAGGGTTAAAAAAAAAAAAAAAAACATTTTTCTCTTTAGAAACCCAGCATGCACCAAGAATCTCCTTCATGTATTTAAAGGGTAACTTCACTTTTGTGAGAAAAAATAAAAATATAGGATAAACAATTGCAACATGAGCCATACTGTAATTAAATGCTATGGAAATGTTTCTTTCCTATTCAACCTGTCATTTTCTGTAAAATTCAATGCAATATGGCAACTATTCGGCACATCACTGGCATATGGAACATCCCTAGAAACTGCTTGTGTGCGTTTTCGGCTTGTGTGATTGGCTCTTTGATTTTCCCAGAAATCAGCATAAAGTTACAAATCAGATTTCATTCATCCAATGCAAGAAAATTTTTATTTTTGGTGAGATACCTCCAAAGGGTTAACCAATTCTCCCCATGAGAACTGATAAGGAAAAAATCACTCCCATTCAGATTCACTCTGCAGACAACAAACCACTTTTTCTCAGCGCAGAAACAGGTAAAAGAAATAGTTGGTTAAAGCCCCTGCAATGTACATTGATCCCCCAGAGGGGATTGTTTTTTCTCAACAAAAGTGGAGTTAATCGTTTATGTTTATTTGTAAAACAAATATTGTATACATATATTAAAAACAGATCTAAAACATCAATTTAAAATGTATAAGCTGAAAAACAAAAAGTTAAAATTGAATTCAACTAAACAAATATTTTTCCTGTATAATTTAAGATATAAAGATAGGATACCATGATTTTTATTTCGGCTTTGTTTTTAGGAGGTTTATTTGTAGGAGTTTTTTTTCCCATCATTGTAGAAACTAATAAAGATATATGACACATGCTTATGGGAACGCTTGGCGCTTCTATATTTTGATGACAGTGGTTTGTGTCATATAATGAATTACAGTTTCCGATTCATGCCTTTTTAAAATGCATTCATGGGTTAAAAACACGGTTGATGGATTTTGCGCAAACCAATGAATATACGCTTATTGTGATTTTTTTTTACAAAAAAATATGTAGAAGACTACATATCGGCCTAAACTGAGGGGAAAAAAATAAATAATTTTTAATATATTTTTGGGGGATATTATAGCAAAAAGTAAAAAATAATCAATTTTTTTCAAAATTGATGCTCTTTTTTCGCTTATAGCGCAAAAAATAAAAAACGGCAGAAGTGATCAAATACCACCAAAAAAAAGCTCCATGCCACGCAATTGTCAGTTAAAGAGACGCAGTGCCGAATCGCAAAAAGTGCTTTAGTCATGAAGGGGGTAAAATCTTCCAGGGCTGAAGCGGTTAATCTACAGCAAAGACTTTATGTCAATGCATGATACAAAACTGCAAATAAAAGATGAAATTGTAAAGCAAGGGAAAGAAGGGACACATTATAGGAAGGAGCTATGATGGATAACTGAGGACAAAGCAAGAAACCAAGAGCGCAATAAGGTCATCCATTCATAAATGCTTATAATGTATGTAAAGCCAAACTTTTGTTTTAGCGAGGAAGTAATTTTTTTTGGTGTCTGTATTCTGCTAGGGAGGTTTCCCTTCACTTCCCGCGCAGGAGACCCAACAGAAAATGAGAGGCAATCTCTTGAAAGTGAAAAGCATTTCTACCTTAGTGAATTGCCAAAAGGTACAGTTCTAGCTGGAGGATTTTTTGCACAGATCTTGTTCTGACAAAAACTCAATTTATTAGATTTCCCATCACTTGTCATCAGGACAGATAGAGAGGGCGACACTTCCCAGTAAGGAAACCAATGCCAATAAAAAAACTTGACAAAAGGGTATAACTCTTCCCTAGCAAGATATAAACATTTCTCTTTACATAATTTTAAAGATAAGAAGAATTCTTCATTACCTATATTTCGGTGCACTGCAATCATATAAGGTAATTTTAAATTAAGTTGGAAAGCGGGGTTTATGCTTATATAAATATTTCTTATATTAAGATTTCATATAATATTGATTTCACAAAATAAAAAACCAATTATATCACAATCTTTGTATAGTGAAGGCTGTATATAATAAAGTGAATTTCTGTTTGGCTTCTGCAAGTTACTGCACTTTGCGTCCTGTGCAAATTCCACAAAGAAAAGGTATGTATTAGGAAATACCAGGGAATAACAAAGGCATTTAATATCACAAAAAGGAAAAAAACGAATCTACAAGCCTATCACTATAATACTAGTTAATAGACCTAATTAATGGCATCCTGTGCTGAAAATTGCCTCTGCAAAGAATGAGCAAATGTATGTTTAGTTATCAAACAACATTGACAAATCTAACCTTAACTTTTTTTTTTTTTAATAAATGTCTAACATTTCACACTATCATCTTTTTTTAAACAATTAGTGTCCCAAATGTAAAGAATGTGACCAACTGGTAATAACATGGTAACAAGGTAATAACATGGAAAGAAGTACTAGAACCTATGTGTTCTAGTCAATATGACTTTGGAGGTGTTCTTGTAAAGCAAACCCCATAAAGCAAGCACCATATCCTATTTCAGAGAACCTTGGAAGTAAAGCCAGCCATACATGGATCAAAGTTTGACCAGTTCAACAGGGACCGGTCGAATTCCAATCCATGTATGGGCATGCTGCCGGTTGTACAGAAGTCAGTCTACCGATTGACTTCTATACAACCACCCAGTCATATTTTTTCAGATTGAAAAAATGGCTATAGCCAGCAGCATTAATCATGTATTCTAATGGCGGAGTAGTCTCTCTGCTGTCAGAATACAATAACACAGTGGAAAGTATTCCCCCATTTACATCGAGTGTGTGAATGGGTAAGGCCGCGTACACACGAGAGGATTGTCCGTCCAACTAAGTCCGTCAGACAATCCGACAGACAGTCCGTCCTACTTTCGAATGAACGGACTTGACCACACACGATGAACAGACAGTCCGCCGAAAGCTTGCGCGATGACGTGTACAGCGCGTACGACGGGACTAGAAATACGACGTCCAATACACTGCAATGCAACCTTTCACCGTGTAAATCCTTTCTGAGCATGCGCCATACTTAGTCCGTCGAACTAGCCTACTCACGAGCGGACTGTCCGCTGAAACCAAAGTTGGACGGACAATATTACGGAAATTCCGAAAGACTTAGTCCGCCAGACTGTCCGCTGAAAAAGTCAGCTGAAGCCCACACACGAGCGGACTGTCCGCTGAAACACGTTTCAGCGGACCAAGTCCGTCAGACAGTCCGCCCGTGTGTACGCGGCCTAAGGCTACCAATAGATGCATAGATTTTTCCATCCATGCTAAACAGCTTGAAAGAATCTCCCATTAGGTATTGTAATCAGGCATGTTAGGGTGTCTGAATGCCAAAACACGGACTGCATCTGATTGAATGCAGTTACTGTTCAGCCAGCAATTTTCCGCCTGGTTCTTTTGATAAGTTTGTTGAGCTGGGTGGTGCCAATTTAGTATGAATCAGCTGACATTTCAGCCGTGTATGGCAGGCTTAAGACATATTGGGGTTGAGTTACTAAAAGGCAAACAATACTCACTTTCCAAAGGAAGATGCACCTTGCAAATGAATGTGGCCCAAAGCTTCAAGACTATGGAGAAGTTTCCCCATCATGTCCAATGAAAAAAAAAACAAAAAAACGAATAAAAAATAAAAAAGGTGCCTCAGGTTGAAGACAGCTTGAAATGGCTCAAAATTATACAAATAAATTTTACAAGAGTATCAGCATGGCAATCCATCACCCGGAGCTGAAAAGTGAATCTTTCCTTTGCTAATGTACAACAAGTTCACTTAGCGTGCCACCACCAGCATATTCTCAATTTTACATGTTGCACTCTGTTTAGATGCCAAGACTGGAAAAAGAAACTGACTTACTAGTGCTCACATAGGGCCGTGGTCTCCTACATGACAGTGCTGAGCCAATGGGTAGCAAGCATTGTTCCAGAGATTACCTGCCCACCCATTAGTAACAGCGGGGTATTTGCACTTGTAGCTAAACAGAGCAGTGTGAAAACTAAAAAAAGTGAGTATATGCTGCTGAGAACTGGGGACCATTTATTTGCCCTGCTTGAGCTTTAGTGGAAATTTTACTGATTATTATAATACAATGACCTAAATAGACAAGAGTAAATCCACACCAAAATCGCTTAGACAGAAGAAAAGATATATATATACCGGGAGGAGTGAAGAGAATACAGAATAACCAAACTGAGATGCTGTGACAAAATCTGAACCCCACGCAATGAACCCCAGAAATATCAGTGGGCTGAAGTAGTTTTGCTGAGATGAGAGATTTAAAATTGTAAAAAGTCAGATCACATTTTAGGAGCAATATATGTAGAAATTCAGGTAACTACTACTAATCTTCACATACTATGCTATATTTATTTACAAGCATGCCCATATGCTACTAGCTGGAGCTTAAGGGTGCATTCACACTTGCGAATGCACTCAGCATACGATTACATGCAAGAACCCCAGCGGGGGATCATGCGATTAGCAGCAAGAGACAGCCCTGTTGAAGACAATAGGAGGCTGCAAGCTTTCACAGCTAATCATGCCCACACGCACATAAACACTCATTCTGCAATCTCATGTGAGTGATGAGCAATCACATGCAAGTGGGCACAATTAGTTGTAAGAACCAGCAGATTCCCATTGCTTTCAAAAGGTCTGCCTCTCGCAGCTAATTGTGGGAGCCCCTGTTGGGGTTCTTGCATGTAATCGCTGGTGGGGTGGCATTCACATGTGTGAATGTACCCTAAATCTGCAATCTTACTGCTATAAGCTAATTGTGCACATCAATCTATGAGCATAAAACATTTTACCTGTATAAAATCTTTATTATAGTGCTAGATATATGTGATGGCTGGCTATTTGTAACTTCTTATAACAGGAGCCAATAAAAACAAACTTTTAAAACTTTCTTCCATCCTTAGAAAACCCACTCAACATGAATGCTATACACCCATAAAATACACATGTGAAAATGTATAGGTGTATGTATTATATATATATATATATATATATATATATATATATATATAAAAATACATACACACACACACACACGGTTGTGCTCATAAGTTTACATACCCGGCCAGAATTAGATTTTTCAGAGAATATGAATGATAAACACAAAAAAACTTTTCTTTCACTCATGGTTAATGTTTGGCTGAAGCCTTTTATTTTTCAATCAACTGTGTTTATGCTTTTAAAATCATAATCACAACAGAAACTACCCAAATGACCCTGATCAAAAGTTTACATACCCCAGTTCTTAATACCATGTATTGCCCCCTTTTAACGTCAATGATAGCTTGAAGTCTTTTGTGGTATTTGTGGATGAGGCTCTTTATCTTCTCAGATGGTAAAGCTGCCCATTCCTCTTGGCAAAAAGCCTCCAGTTCCTGTAAATTCTTGGGCTGTCTTGTATGAACTGCACGTTTGAGATCTCCCCAGAGTGGCTCAATGATATCGAGGTCAGGAGACAGAGATGGCCACTCCAAAATCTTCACTTTATTTTGCTGTAGTCAATGACAGGTGGACTTAGCCTTGTATTTTGGATCAGTTTCATGTTGGAATGTCCAAGTACATCCCATGTGCTTCCTGGCTGATGAATGCAAATGTTCCTCCAGTATTTAATAACATCCTGCATTCATCTTGCCATCAATTTTGACCAAATTTCCTATGCCTTTCCAGCTCACACATCCCCAAAACATCAGCAATCCACCTCCGTGTTTCACAGTAGGAATGGTGTACCTTTCATAACAATCCTTGTTGACTCCTCTCCAAATGAAGTATTTATGGTTGTGGCCAAAAAGCTCAATGATGGTCTCATCAATCCAAATGACTTTGTGCCAGAGGGTTTGAGGCTCGCTTCTGTGCTGTTTGGCGTATTGTAAGCAGGATACTTTGAAGCATTTGCGTAGTAATGGCTTTCTTCTGGAGACTCGACCATGCAGGCCATCTCCTTATTGCACGTCTTGAAACAGCCACACCACATGTTTTCAGAAAGTCCTGTATTTCACCTGAAGTTATTTGTGGGTTTTTCTTTGCATCCTGAACAATTTTCCCGGAAGTTGTGGCTGAAATTTTAGCCTGACCATGGTTTGGTTTCAACAGAACCCCTCATTTTCCACTTCTTGATTAGAGTTTGAACACTGCCGATTGGCATTCTCAATTTCTTGGATATCTTTTTATATCCCATTCATGTTTTATACAGTTCAAGTACCTTTTACAGCAGATCTTTGACAATTCTTTTGGTTTCCACATGACTCAGAATCCAGAAACCTCAGTGCAGAACTGGATGAAAGATGCAAGGCTCTGTCAGGAGTCCAGAAACTCATTGATCTTTTATACACACACACACACACACACACTAATTACAAGCAAACAGATCACAGATGAGGATGGTTACCTTTAATAGCCATTCAAAACCCTTTGTGTTAACTTTTGTGCATGTATCAGGCCAAAATCACCACGGTATGTAAACCTTTAAACAGGGTAATTTGGGTAGTTTCTGTTGTGATTATGGATTTAAAAACACAGTTGAATAATAAATGGCTTCAACCAAACACTAACCATGAGTGAAAGAAAAGTTTTTGTTTTATCATTCATATTCTCTGAAAAATGGCCAAGAAATCATAAATTCTGCCAGGGTATATAAACTTATGAGCACAATTGTGTATATATACAGTTGTGCTCATAAGTCAGGAAGACCAACTAAAATAGCCACAATAGCCACAACTGACAGGAAAATTGTTTGGGATGCAAAGAAAAACCCACAAATAACTTTAAGTGAAATACAAAACTCTCTGAAAACATGTGGTGTGGCTCTTTCAAGATGCACAATAAGGAAGCACTTGAAGAAAGATGGACTACATGGTCGGGCATTACTATGCAAATGCCACAAAGTATCCCGCATACAATACGCCAAACAGCACAGAAACAAGCCTCAAAGCTTCTGGCACAAAGTCATTTGGAGTGATGAGACCAAAATTAAGCTTTTTTGCCACAACCATAAACTCTACATTTGAAGAGGAGTCAACAAGGCCTATAATGAATGGTACAGCATTCCTACTGTGAAACACAGAGGTGGATCACTGATGTTTTGGGGATGTGTAAGCTACAAAGGCACAGGAAATTTGGTCAAAATTGATGGCAAGATGAATGCAGTATGTTATCAAAAAATACTGGATGAACATTTCCATTCATCAGCCAGGAAGCTGTGCATGGGACGAACTTGGACATTCCAACATGACAATGATCCAAAACACAAGGCCAAGTCAACCTGTCATTGGCTACAGCAGAATAAAGTGAAGGTTCTGGAGTGGCCATCTCAGTCTCCTTAATGACCTTAATATCATCTAGCCACTCTGGGGAGATCTCAAACGTGCAGTTCATGCAAGACAGCCCAAGAATTTACAGGAACTGGATGCCTTTTGCCAAGAGGAATGAGCAGCTGTCATTAATGTTAAAGGGGGCAATAAACGGTACTAAGAACTGGGGTATGTAAACTTTTGATCAGGGTCATTTGGCTAGTTTCTGTTATCATTATGATTTAAAAAGAGTAAACACAGTTGATTGATAATAAATGGCTTCAGCCCAACACTAACCATGAGTGTTTATCCTTCATATTCTCAGAAAAATGGCCAATAAATCATAAATTCTGCCAGGGTATGTAAACTTATGAGCACAACTGTGTGTGTATAATGTATAATATATATATATATATATATATATATATATATATATATATATATATATATATATATATATACACATACATATATACACACACACACACACACACACACAGCTTTCTAGACTGACCTTAAAAATGGTTGAAAAATGGTTGATTTGTACACCAAAATTGCATGTAGTGCACACATGCTGTTTAAGCTAAAATTAGCACACTGTATAGAGACAACTTATTTTTCCATCTATAGGAACTGATTTTATATTTATCCCATTGCTAGGAGATAGTGAAACTTCTTGGAATACTTTTGTTGCTTTGGTATCGAGCCATCTAAATACAATTTACCAAGAAGCTTATGTGTCTCGTTATTCCTCTACGTGATCTTACTTCTTGAACTATGTGATCAATGATCATAGTACCTGGAAAGATTTTTCTTTGTACAAAGCCACACACATACTATATATATATATATACACATACACATATACACACACACATACACACATACATTCAAATATAACCTCACCTGATATAATTTAAATATACAGACTATATATATTTAAATTATATTTTATAAATATATATTTATCTATAACTTTAAAACACTAGAAAATGATTAGAACCTCTTTTGTATGCTGGAATCCACTTTTAGAGAAGGAAAAGGAAAATAAATTCAGTAAGATGCACAAATGTAACATACTGCTGAGTCAGTATTAACCAGTGCAAAGAAACAATTAGGTATTATAACCAACATTTTCTCATTAAAACACTACAGCTAATATACAATGTACCAAAACATTAAAAAAAGAATGAAACAGAATTATTCACTTTGTTTTTCCCCCATAAACGGATCTCCCTCTCTTTCTGGGAAGGGTGCTTTAAGATGTAAGAATACCCTTTTCTCTGAATAAAATATGGCACATATTGCATATGAAAATCATTAATATAGATGCATGAGAAAGTCCAGGGGTTAAGGCTATAACTGGATGAGAACATTGTATACCTGTTTTTTTTTCCTCAGACAAGAGGGTATTCTCAAAAAAAAAAACAGCAAATATCTGACAGGTTTTAGAACGTTTTCCACATGATTGCAGTAAGACGATACACTGATAATCAGTCTGGTCAGGAATTTTCAGGCTGTGGCTTTCAATTTAAAAAAATAAATATCCTTGTCATAAAAAGTTCTCCCATGATCTTGCTCTAAAGGCAGCACACAGAATACTAATATGACTACAGAGATAAAAACGATGCACCATGCATAAAACCTAAAGAAGTTAGGCAGGTGTTTCATTTCCATCTACAATAAAAACATTCAATCTAAAAGTAGTAACTTGATTGTAGAAAATCTAGAATAAACAGCAGTAACCAATCAGCCTAACTCTTCCAACTGCACAAACTACACAGAACATCTTTTATGAAAATCTCAGAAAGTCTTCACTGCCGGTTGGGTTCTACCACTCCATTTCTCATATGGCACTAGCAGAAAAAAAGCAGACTAACTGGTGGTAATGGCCAGATCAACCGAGTAAGATAACTCCCCTCATATGTGTGGTCTACAGACACATATGTAGTCTACACACACAAAGTACTTAAAATAGAGCACCCATTGACTCTGGAGCAATAAAATTGTATTGAAATAAGTGGTTTACAGATAAAAGTTGTAAGTGGAACATTTGCTTTCTGTCGTGTGGTGATGAAATAAACAAAGATTCCACGCACTCATCAGTCGACAATGCCTGTATCTCTTATTATAGTCTGAGTACTCCAGTCCTGACATTACATGACCTCTTTTACTAAAAGATAAACTCTAACCAAATTAAAATGTACATAAATGAAAGATATAATTAAGGTGACAAATAAAATTCCATAAAGGGAAAACATTTAAAAATGCACTCTTGACTTCCTGCTCTTTCAAACAGGAGGTTATAATGTAAGGCAAGTGAATAGCACAACAGTAATTCAGCCAGAGCTGGTAAAGTGAGCAGCACACAGGAATATTTAACATCACACACTTTAGTGTGTTATGAGGAAACATTTATAGGCCTAATAAATACATGTATTAAAAAACATATATACTCGATGTGGGATCAACTCCTCAGGTCTGTAATATATGGTGTATAATATAAGGCCCAATATAAACTCCTATAAAGGGAAGTGTTTTTATCATTTTAATTGGAACACCACTGTGTACCTCAACAATTCTACCCATCTTAAAGTGGAAAATATAGAGATGGTAAAGACCATTAAGACCAAAGCTAAAATAGTTCTTCTCTACACAGTGGATTCAGACGACTGCAAAATTCACAAACAAAAAGTAAATGGTACACCACCATGACCATTGCTATATTTTGTAGTGTAAAATCCTTATCTGCCTTTTTTTGTTGGCCTAAAAGCTCTGCCTGGGTAAGCAACAAGCTTAGTATGAATAATATAAGCACAGTCAACAGAGTAACAGGAAAGGACATATTAATGGAGAATGTGTAGCCAAATTGGAGACATTGAACACATAGTAATGGCAGGGAAACCAGTTTTAAACTACCATGGAAATTTTCTATAGAGTTGTTCAAGGCACTTCACCCTTTTTCCCACAATTCCACTGACTGCAGAGGTTGGACTAAATGGGACTCAACTAATACCAGGTTAGGTAAAAATTCAAACACACATATCCAGCTTAAAAAAAACAGACAGAGCTAAACAATAGGCTTAGGCAAGGTGTGACGCTTACTCTGCCTACACAACACAGCCTGTAGTCCTATAACGTGCCTACATGGATATTCTACAGAATATGGGGAGGGGGGCATGGAGGTTTTGCACATAGCAACCAAATGTTAAAACCTGCATTTCAGAGTCTACACTAGAAATTCATTTGGAAACTGTCTCCTTAAAGCAATGTCTTGTTTTTTTCTTCAATCCTCTTTACTATAAGAACAATGTTAGAGCCATATGTTGTGTTCATCTATTTAGCAATTAATTGAGGCTGTTGTTTCTGTCAATAGCGTGTACACTGGAAATAAAGTTACTTAACATTATGTTTCTATTAATAGAAAAATAAACAACAATTCTATTTCATGGTGATTTAACCTTCTGCTACATCTTCCCACAAAAAAGGTGTAAAATACTTTTAGTGTTTTTCTTTTTTTTTTTTTTTTTTTACAATATATCAAGAGAATCTGGTACAGCGCCAATACAAGCAGCCCAAATGTATACTTGTAGCCTTTTTCCTCTTTGGCACCAGTTATGGCATTGCACGCCCCCACGCTATCCCAAGTTAATATACTTCTTAAAGGTGTTTGGATTTTGCCCTTTATCAGAAGATCAAGACCATCTATGCCTGAGAATAAATTAGCAGAAAGTCTGCACAAAAGCCATCATCCCTTATGTAGGTATCATAAAAGTGTGAGAAGGTAACTGAGGTTAGTAGGCAATTCCTCTAAAATTGTAAGGACTGACTCTTTCCTTTCCAAGGCTGTCATCATCACTGGATATTCCATGTTTTCTTGTTACATTTTCAGTCATAATATGAAACATTGTCTGGCAATGGTTTTTGCAGATAAGTTCTGTCAATGAGGCTAAACTCCCCCTATTTTCTTCTGTGTGAAAGTTCATCTCAAGTCAAGCCGGTATCTCCTCTGTGACAAGCAGCAATTTACTAATCCTCTGATGGTTACAAAACATGTACAGTGAATGTCTACTATGTAATTATTAAGGCGCTGGCTATACTTGCAGCTTGAGGAATCCATAGGCCAGCTAGTACCTTTGCTGCCCTCAACAGATGTTTAAATCCCGTTTCTTCAGTCTCAAGACTCTCTAAATCCGCAGGCTGGTTGTGAAATTTGGCAAAGACATAGAAAACAACTTCACAGTGAAGGGGGGAAAAAAAAAAAAGAGCACAAGTGTGTGGTGAGTTGCACAGGTAAACACATCGTTCTCCGTCATGCCTTTGCTAAAGTCAATCTAAAGAATCAAAGGCAATTCAGCAAAGGGATCATAATAGGCAGAGGATGCTGACACATGTTATTATGATGTGGTTCCCAAGCAACTCCTCTAGGATGCAAGGGGAAAGTCAAAGCATAAATGCACTATAATAAAACTGACAGTTTCACATAGGAATATCACCAGCTCCGGTTTGCTCGTCTCCATTGGCTGGAACTAAAAAAGTTCAGAACCGTACGCATGGTGGTGATGACATGGAACTGAAGCAAATAACTGAGCTGCAGAGATTTTGTTGCCCTTTTTGAATCCCTACAGGTGGTACCGGGGGATCGAGAGACCTTTTCCATCTGCTGCTGGAGACATGTAACTCAATCACGGTAGAGAAAACATACAGCGCATATAAACATACAAGGCAATGCCCTCACTCCCTGCTGTGGCCCATACGTCTGGCTCTTTGGTCAGTTTTTATGAGAAGCTTTTTTTTTTAGTCTTCAAAAAGTCTGTTTTAAAATGATTCTCTTGCTTTCTTTTAAACCCATACAATAAAAAAATAAAGAAGAGAAAGAAGAAAGAAAATAGCATGTTGTCTGGTTCACAATAAATAATTTGTAAGTACCGCCTGTGAGTATTTTAAGTGCCAAGGTGAAAGCTGCTGCAGTTGGCTTTCATTGTAACGGTGAGTCAGTCTCCTGGGCAGGGCAGCACAGACACTGAGCACAGCACCATACAAACACGCCCCTTCCAAGCATCTCAGGTGCGAGGCTTTGGCACCACTGAGCCCCCTTGCACCTGCGTTACTGCAGACCATGTAGGTAGCTTCCTTATTGTTCTGGGTACTCTGTTTGGGGTCAGGATGAGGCTTCTAGGTCTCCCCCTCCCCTGAAAGCACAGGTTCCTGCTAACTGCTGGCTGGCCCATCATTGAGGAAATAGGTGGTCATTTCACCTTTCCCTTTGACTTTAACAACCCCTCGACACTCCAACCGATAACCTTTGGCTGCCAAGACCTGGTACAGATCTGTCGTAACCTACAAGAGAAAAAAAACATTAATAAATATATGTATTTAAGCACAGATACACAAACCAAAGTGTAAATATCATTTATAATGTAGAACAAGACTTTGCTATAAAAATCATGTTAAGTTACATACTGTTGGGCATATAAAGTCAACCTGTGGAAATTTCCTCTCTACCTTCTCAACAGAATAATAGGATTTTTTGTACTCATCGTAAAATCCTTTTCTCTGTAATTCACCGACCGACACAGCTCCTCTCTAACAAAATGGGTTGTCAGCCCTATCACTGGAGAATACTAGGCAAAGTTGTAACACAACACTTCAGAACTTTTAGTTCCGCCCAGGGGGTGGTCCCTAGGCTACAACCCCCACAGCCTGCCCTAGCAGACTCAGTACATCAACAAGCAGTATAACGTAAAGAGAAAAAGGAGGGGCGGGTGCTGTGTCGGTCGGTGAATTACAGAGAAAAGGACCTTACGGTGAGTACAAAAAATCCTATTTTCTCTTATATTCACCGACCGACACAGCTCCTCTCTGTAACAAAATGGGATGTCCCCAAGCAGTGCCAAACGAGAGGTGGGAAAAACAACATAAAAACTTCATGCACCATGGCAAGTGGGAACTAGTGAAACTAAAACCACAAAAAAACAGCAGTGTCTGGAAAAACACCACCATATAACCAGGTATCCTCAACAGGAGTCATCCCCAAGACCGCAACATTGCGGAAGTAATGCAACAGTGCATAAACACAACAGTACTGCGTTTTTATCGAAAAAACAGGAAAAACGAAGCTTGCATATCCAATTGCAGCCAAAACAGGCATCAGCCGATGCACTGACGTCTATACCTTGTAGAACTTGGTAAACGTATGGACAAACGACCAGGTCGCCGCCTTACACACCTGAGCAACCAACGCTTGGTGTCGGAAAGGCCCAAGACGTTCTGATTGCCCTTGTAGAGTGGGCCATGACCGGAAAGGGGGGCACCTGGCCCTTCAAGGCGTAGGCTTGTACTACAATCTGTCTGAGCCACCTGGAAATGGTGGCCGACGAGACCGCCATACCCTTCTTTGGGCCAGCCACCGAAACAAACAGTGAGTCTGTCTTCTGAAAGAAATCCGTGGAAGACAAATACACCTTCAGAGCCATAACCACGTCGAGAGCGTGAAGGGCTACTTCTTTAGGGTGCTTCGGCTTAGGACACAACGATGGTAATACAATGTCCTCATTGATATGAAAAGCCGAGACCACCTTTGGTAGAAAAGATGGTTGTGGACGCAACACCACCTTATCCCTGTGGATGACCAGATAGGGCGACTTGTAAGACAAGGCCGCCAATTCCGAAACCCTCCTGGCCGAGGTAATGGCCACTAGAAAGACCACTTTCTGGGAAAGAGTCAACAGGGGAATCTCCCTGATATTTTCAAATGGCAGTTTTTGAAGTGCCGACAACACCAGGTTCAAATTCCATAGGGGTAACGGTGGGCGCACCGGAGGGACTACATGTTGTACCCCCTGAACGAAGGTACCCACTAAGGAGTGCAATGCCAGGAGTCGTTGAAAAAAAGACAGCCAGGGCTAAGATCTGCCCCTTGATGGTGCTCAATGCCAATCTCTGGTCTACTCCTCGCTGGAGAAACAGCAGGATCTTTGCTATGGAAAAGGAACGCGGATGCCAACCATCCTCCTCACACATGGAGATGTAAGCCTTCCAGGTACGATGGTATATCTTCCTACAAGAAGATTTCCGTGTCCTCAACATGGTTGGAATCACCGAGTCCGACAGACCCCGGTTCCTCAACACCTGCCTCTCAACAGCCATGCCGCTAAAGCCAGTGATGGTAAAGCAGGATGAGAAATCGGCCCTTGAGACAGAAGGTCCTCTCGCAACGGCAGTCGCCAGAGAGCGTCTGCCACCAGACGCACCAGATCTGCGTACCAGGGATGCTGAGGCCAATCTAGGGCAACCAGTATCATTGGGATCCCCTCTGCTTCCAATCTGCGAAGCAGACATGGCAACAGTTTCAGTGGAGGAAAGGCGTAGATCAGCCGATACTGATCCCACGGGGCCACCAGCGTGTCTGACGCGTCTGCCCACGGATCTCTTATCCTGGACACAAATCTTGGCACCTTCCGATTGAGACGGGAGGCAAATAGATCCACATCTGGTGTTCCCCACTTCAGGCACAGCAGCTGGAATGTCTCCGGATGCAATGCCCATTCTCCTGGGTCCAGCATCTGCCAACTCAGATAGACCGCCTGCCAGTTTTCCACCCCTGGGATGTAAATGGCTGACAGGGCCGGAACGTGTTGCTCTGCCCACCGAAGTATGTGAGCGACCTCCCAAGAGGCTACGCTTCTTGTTCCCCCTTGGTGATTTATGTATGCCACCGCCATGGCGTTGTCCGACTGAATCCTGATTGGACGCCCTTGAAGACTCACCGACCACGTGCGGAGACACAGCCTGATCGCTCTCAATTCGAGCAGATTGATCGGCAACTCGGATTCTACCGTCGACCAGAGGCCCTGAGTCGACTGAACCCCCATTACTCCACCCCAGCCGAATAGACTGGCGTCTGTAGTGACCAACGTCCACTTCAGAGGAAGGAACGATTTTCCGGACTGAATCTCCGGGTACCTCAACCACCAGATTAGAGAGTCCCTGACTGGTTGGCTCACCTGGATCTGTCGATCCATGGACAACTGAGACTTGTCCCATTTTAACAAGATCTCCTTCTGCAGTACTCTGGTGTGGAACTGGGCGTAAGGTACTGTCTCGAAGGAGGCTACCATGAACCTCAGTACTCGCATGCAAAACCGGAGCGACGACCACTTGCGGTTCATCAGCAGTTTTACCGCGGACCTGAGAGTCTGCAATTTGTCTGAAGGGAGAAAAACTCTCGCTTCCCTGGAGTCCAACAGCAAACCTAGGTACCCCAGAGGGTCAGCACAATCACCGACTTCTTTAGGTTCAACAGCCACCCAAATTCTTTTAGGGTCTGTATGGTGATCGCCACTTCCGCCTCTAATTCTGAGGTGGAAGATGCTCTCAGGAGGAGATCGTCCAGGTAGCCCACGATCGAGATCCCACGTTGTCTCAGCAACGCCAATACTGGAGCCAATACCTTGGTAAAGACTCGGGGGGCTGATGCCAGATCAAAAGGAAGAGCCACAAATTGGCAATGGGCTGCCCCGACTGAAAAACACAGAAACTTTTGATGCCGAAGGCATATGGGTATGTGCAGGTACGCATCCTGGATGTCCAAGGATGCCAGGGAGTCCCCTTGATTTAGTGCAGCGACTACTGAGCGAACTGATTCCATCCTGAATCTCTGCACTTTTACAAAGTGATTGAGGGCTTTCAAGTCCAAGATTGGACGTACCCCTTCCTTCTTGGGAACCATAAACAGATTTGAGTAGAATCCCTGGAAGCGTTCCGGCTCTGGAACCGGTACAATCACCCCTCGATTCAGCAAGTCCCTTACAGCCCCCAACAGGGATTCTCGGCGAACCGGGTATGCTGGAGGGGAAGAATCTGTTTGTCGGCCAAGATAGGAACTCTATCTTGTAGCCTGTGGAAATCAGATCGCAGACCCATTGGTCAGATAATCGGGAGGACCACCAGGCTGCAAACTCCTGAAGGTGACCGCCCACCAGAGAACTGGGTAGGGGCAAACCTTCATGCGGTAGCACTTTTGTTCGCAGGCTTGCGGTTCCATGGACGTCCTGTCGGGCTGGGGACGTTTTGTTGAAGCACCAGTCAGACGAAAAAGCCGCTTGTGAGCGGAAACAGAGGGCCCTTGCCTGCGGTGTGGCTCCATAGCCTTCCTGGCCTGTGGGAGTAGAGTACTCTTACCTTATTTGGGGACCGCAAAAGTCCGTTGCGGGCGACCTCATTCCTTGTAAATGAACTTATGAAAATAAGTCAGATATGGAAACACCTTAGGTGAACGTGCTGGGTTGCGGGACCCAAAAGGGACCAGTACATCAGCAGAGGGATCCGCTGGCTCCTGAATCTTCAGGGTATCATGCACAGCTGTGATAAGTGCTCCAACTAGCGCTTTGTCGTGCATGGACCCGGACGGGGACTCATCCTCACTGTCCTGGTCAGCGTCATCTGACAAGACAGAGCAGGGGTCATCGGCCTCAGCAGGACCCAAGTCTGCGTCAGAGCTCTCCCCAGAGGGGGGGGGAGGGGCCTCTTTTTAGTACCTTTTTCCCACGTACCGCCTCTATCTTGGCAACAAACGAATTGAGGACCGCCGTAAGGGTGTCCATAGGGACCCGGCAGTCCGCAGGTGACCCGGTTGCAATTTCCTGGATTTCGGGGGAAGAAACACCAGTTTCTGAAGTCATGCTGACCCTACCCTGTCTGCCAACCAAAGGAGACTTAGGACAGTGATAGTCTTCCTGCTGCCTCTGACTGAGGGGCTCTAACCCGCTGGACTCAACACCCTGAGCAGTTCCACACTGTATTACAGCAGTGCCTGTCGATCCCCATCGCTCCCAGATGCAGAGATAGCAAAACTGTCTGTGTGCGGCCGGTCACACGATCAGTGAACGACCTGACACACGTGTCCAGAATCACAGGATAAACTTCCCAGCGCTCTGTGATGACCAATCAGGAAGCTGAGGGCATAGGGGCAGCTGCTTTCTTGTAGCTGCGGTCCGGCTACAAGAAAATGGCCACCAGTGTTCTAATAGAGAATCACTAGGAAAATGGCCACTTGAAGCCAGAAGCATGCCTGACCCTTGCCCATACTTAAAATGGCCACCGATCAGCGATATGAGAGGCTAGAGAAAACATGTAGCAGATACAGCGCTGCACCAACACAGGGGCAGACCACTCAGGCATCCAGCGGGACTAAGCTGCAGTACCCAGGCACCCCAGTACAGCTAAACCCCCAGGTGAGAGCCCAGGGCACACACACCGCTCAGTACATGTACAGCCCCCCAGTGAGGGGGGGAAAGGAGGGGAGTTAGGGACAGGGGAGAGAAGAGAGGGGGGCCCCGAATCTACCTCCCAGGGAATGCCCAGCTGCTCTACCCTGCTGAGACAGGGAGAGCTGTACTTATCAGTCCTGAAGAGCTGGGGGACATTCCATGGTAGTCAACTCCTGATCAGTACAGGGAAGACTACTGGCCCGGCATACTGTGACGCAGACATCAGTAGTCCGGTCATATGTATGCCCCGGAGCATAAAGCTCACCGACCACTTCTGGAGCTGAGGTATGTCGTGGCCTGTCGAGCTGTAGCTGCAACCTGCAGACGCTCGATGGCCAGGCTGGGCAGACTACAAGGATAAGTGAACCAGCCTGTCACCCAGCCGGCTGTTGACAGAAGATCACAGGATCATTCATCTTGCGCAAAAAGCCAAGCTTCAGTATAAAAAAAAACACGGACCTATGGGCCCGCAGGGTTCCTAAGTCTATCTCCTTCACTAGGCAAAAAAAAACCTGAGTCTGCTAGGGCAGGCTGTGGGGGTTGCAGCCTAGGGACCGCCCCTGGGCGGAACTAAAAGTTCTGAAATGTTGGGTTACAACTTTGCCTAGTAATGTCCAGTGATAGGGCTGACAACCCATTTTGTTACAGAGAGGAGCTGTGTCGGTCGGTGAATATAAGAGAAAAAAAGATTTAAGACTGTGTGGGGATCCACAGGTGTTCCATGCATCCCCATGCAGGCAGTCCCATTGATGTTAATTTGGACACAGTGGCTGCAAGGACAGAGCCACTGCTCCCAATCGGACATCCGTGTAAGTGCATGTCCCCGTACTCACTGTCATCATTCAGGGCCCGGGTCCTGCTCGTAAAATTGGGAACAGCGGCTGAGCCTGTGCTCATATAGGTGAATGTTAAGAACAACTAAAAGCAAAATCACCTGTATGCGGTCTGGTACTCCAGTGCTGTCCATCCGACTGGCTACATTCACAGTGTTTCCCCAAATATCGTACTGGGGTTTACGTGCTCCAATAACACCAGCAACGACAGGTCCAATGTTAAGCCCTGCAAGACATGCAACTACAAAATGTGAGAATTACTGAAAACAAAAATAATAATTTATCAAAACACAACAATAAAGTTTTACAGTAAAGTTTGACAAATTTTGTGGTAAAACAGGTGGCAAGCAACCTTTAAAGTAAGAATGGCATAAGTTAACAACCTCTTCACTATAAAATACATAAACTAGCATGGGCTAATAAAAGCTGCAACCACATGCATTCTAAATAGCTTGTAGGGCTCACTGGGAGCTCTATTATACCAGTCTCAAACAGTTCCTATTGTCAAAAAATCAAGCTTGTCACCTCCTGCGCCACACTACTGGTCAGTGAGACCATTGAAGTAATGGGACAAGAACAAGACATGGGGGTGGTGGAAGACTAGCCTGGGCTTTTTGCTATAGAAACTAGCAGAGATGTGCATAATGGTACTCTACAAGCATAAACATACATACAGGCACCTATAGGTGCATTTTTAACAGCTACGTAGTTAGATCTTTTGAACTGACCATATGGTCACTATAAAGCAAATTAGAAGACACAAATAATGGTGCAAAAAGGACTTCTTAAAATTCAGCAAACTATATATATATATATACACACACACACACATATATACACACACACATACTATATATATATATATATATATATATATATATATATATATATATATATATATATAGTTATATAGTTAAGAGCTGGACAAGAAAGCATTGTGGATGTCATAATGTTGATTAGCTCTATAATATTGGAGCATAACACTCACCAATCTTCATCCGGAAGTTATTGAAGGAATGCTCATTTATATATGTCATTTGCTCCATCAGCTTCATTGCGTAGTCTGCTAAGGCTGTAATGTGTGTCTTCCCCTCTTTGTCATAAGTTGTATCATTTAAGCCTGAAGCTGCCATATAAGTGCTGCCAATAGTCTTAATCTTCTCTAACTGTCGGAATCTTTCTTCACTGATAATCTGTTAAAAGCAGACAGAAAAATCAGAACTTGAGTTGCCAGGTTCAGAAAATGTTTGTTTATACACTTTGGTGGATCTGCCAGATTAATTTAAAATCCCAGCTCGCGCCAAAACTATTTTTTCCTTTTTTGGATAGAGTGGACAAGGAAGAGAACCTTGAATCCCTTGTGTCTCATTCCACTAACAGTCATGATCAGAATGAGAAGGGAAGGCACATAAAAATAACACAAAAGAACATACAAATAAAACAAGTTGGAGTTTTAATTTAACTTTGCACACAGAATAGAATAAAGGACAGACTGAAATACTGGAAAGGTTTAGCCAACAAGAAAACTCTTTACCAGCACATTGTGATCTTTTACGTTCATCACTCTGTGCGCTGCTTTATGCTGGCATCTACTTTACCAGCATCCAAATGTTGCTGGTGTCTGTTTGATGAAGAATGCTACATGAGCCCTTTTTGCATGTGTTTGTGTGCGATTTAGGGTAAAACCAATTACCGTAGGCATTTTGTTATTTTGGCAGCTACAAATGCAGGAATCATGTCTGTCAGAGATTTGTTTGTCACACATCAACAAACACAGGCTGAATATGCCTCCGAGCTAGCTATTCAATCTGAAATAAGGAGGATGTCTGAAAAATGGCTAAAAACTTTCACATAGACCTGACATAAATGAATAAAACAACACTGATGTCCCTTAAAGTGATTGTGTAGGTTACATTTTTTAAAGTAAGGTAAAAAATCTTTAGGTAGTGGTACCCAGTTACCCCCCCCCACACTTATTTGAGCCCCCATTCGATACAGCGCTGTGCGGTTCTGCAGATTTTCACTCCCCACACTTCCTGTTCCATGGCACAGAGCAGGTAAGTATAAGCCTGTTTGTTATATTAAAAAAAAATTACATTTACAATCGCTTTAAATAACAAGCATGTCATACTTGCCTACTCTGTGCAATGGTTTTTCACAGGGAAGCCCCTAACCGCATCTTCTGGGGTCCTCCTCCTTTTTTCCCCATGGCCCCATAACAGGCCTTTGTTAGGATCCGCCCACATACCTGGATCGGCACCCGACACCTGCTGAGAGGCTGAGCCAGCCCCTCCCACCCCCACCATAGACCAATACTACAGTGAGCGCTGAAGGGGCAGAGCAGACAGCTGTGACTGACCGTCACCAGCTCTCTGCTCAGGGAGCTCTGAGAACCGAGTGACTGGCGGTGTTTGCTCAGTTCTCAGTGTTAGAGCTGGAGGAAAAAGATGCAGCATCAGACTGATGCTGCATTCACCTAGGCAAGTACGATTCTAAAATTTTAAAAAAATCCCATACTTCTTTTAAGGTAAAAAAACATTTTGACTTTATAATCACATTAACTATTCTTCAGTAAGGTACTGGCTGCAAAATTAGACAACATTACAAATATTTTTAATGACAAAGCATGCACAACCACACATGCAGATGTATATAAGAAACTATTTTTGACAACTACATAAACTGTACCTACGCAGTGCATGCGGAAAGTATTCACGGTGCTTCACTTTTTTCAATGGTCCCAATGCTGCAGATATTTTTCTGTGCCTCGATACAATCCTGTCTCGGGGGTCTACAGACAATTCCTTGGACTTAATGGCTTGGTTTGTGCTCTGACATGCACTGTTAAAGAGGAAGTAAACCCTGATGAGTTTACTTCCTCTTTCATTCCCTGCAAAGGCAAAGCATAATGGACTACTATGCATCGCATAGTAGCCCATTATGTGTCACTTACCTGACACAGGAGCCAGCGAAGTCGCCGCTGTCCCCTGTAGTCCGCCGCATCCATCTTGCTGGTGGCGTCTCGCAGCTCCGCCGCTGTCATTCGGCGGAGCCGCGATGACGTCACTCCCGCGCATGCGCACGGGAGCCGACACGCGCGGCAGATCCATTGTTGGAAATGGCGCGCTCAGTGCGCCTGCGCGTCGCTGTCTACGGCGCATGCGCCGTAGACAGCGGTGCCTGTCTTCAGGCAAATATCTCCTAAACCGTATAGGTTTAGGAGATATTTCTTGGACCTACAGGTAAGCCTTAATCTAGGCTTACCTGTAGGTCAAAGTGGTTTGTAAGGGTTTACAACCACTTTAACTATGGAACCTTAGACAGGTGTGTGCCTGTCAATTGAATTTACCACAGATGGACTCCAATCAAGTTGTAGAAACATCTCAAGGATGATCAGTAAAAACAGGATGCACCTGAGCTTAATTTTGAATGTCCTGTAGTGTTGAGTGAACCTGAAATGTAAAGTTCAGGTTCATACCGAACTTTTGGCTTTTTTGGTCCCGAACAATTGACTGTATGTTCGGGTTCAGGTCCGGTGTTTGGCAACGTAATGGCACATTTTAAAAAGCCCTGCAGCAGCCGATCAACATTTGTTTAACTGGTGTGCCCTTAGAACCCATCACAGCCATGCCTACTAATGGCATTGCTGTGATTGGCCAGTGCAGCATGTGACCCAGCCTCCATTTAAGCTAGAGGCACACAGCACGTCACTCTGCTTTAGGCAGTGTAGGGAAAGGTTCCTGTCTGCTGTTAGGGAGAGAATAACATAGGAGTCCTGATTCTGAAATCTATTCTAATTAGTCAGCGATTTTACACTGCACTGAGAGAAAAGATAGACAGTGTAGGGCAAGGTTCCTGTTGGTGCTTTGAGGGAGAGAGAATTATCTAGGAGTCCAGATTCAGAAATCTATTCTAATAACTCAGCAATCTACACAGATTTACCTGGTTGGGTTGCAGTGCACAGTCTTTTTACACTGCCATGACTGCCAGTACCAGAGAAAATCTTACTTTTATCTGCAAGCTCAGTGCACCAGCACTGCATATGTTACTATGACATACACCCTGTACATACTCTGGGTGTATTCTGCTATTGCAAAAACACCCATTTAGTGCAAAAAAATAAAACTTTGCAGTTTTTTGTGCATATGTGGAGGTGTGTGTTACACAATTTATATATTTTTCTTCTATTGTGCTATTCAAAAAAATATTTTTTAGAGCAAAAAATATTTTTTTGAATAGCATTTTTCGCCATTTCTGCAGCTCTAAGATACACATTTACATACTCTGGATGTATTCTGCTATTGCAAAAACACCCATTTAGGGCAAGATCCTAAATTTGGAAAATATGAGGAGAATGTCAAAGAAGGGACGCGGCTCCGGTCGTGGTGCTGCTGGCGGAGCTCCTGTTGCAGGGAGAGGACGTGGTCGATCTGTGCCAGCTACGCGCACAAGTGAAACACCTTCCTCAGGTGCGAGTAGATGACAGAGCCTGCAGCGGTATTTGGTCGTGCCTAATGCGGCTGTATGAAAGTTGAGGTCAGGACAAGTACAGGTGATAGTAGATTGGGTTGCTGACAGTGCCTCCGGTTCCTTGACATTGTCTCCCACCCAGTCTCCTGATGAAAGATCAGAGTTGGCACCTGCAGCCGATGTCCATCAGTCTTTCACATCACCCCCTTGCAAATCAGCCAAGCAGTCTGAGCCCCAAATCATGCAGCAGTCTCTTCTGCTTTTTGATGACTGTTAGCAGGGTTTCCCAGGGCCATCCACCTAGCCCTGATCCAGAAGTGGAAGAGATTGAGTGCACTGATGCCCAACCACTTATGTTTGAAGATGAGTACATGGGAGGACTATCGCAGCACGTCTCGGATGATGACGAAACACAGGTGCCAACTGCTGCTGCTTTCGCAATTGTGCAGACCGACAAGGAGAGCAGGGGTGAAGACTGGTTGGAAGATGATGTGGAGGACGATGAGGTCCTGGAACCCACATGGAATCAACGTCATGCAGATGACCAGTGTAGTTTGGAGGAAGAGGCGATGGTCGCACAGAGCCATCAGCACAGCAGAAGAGGGAGCAGGGTGCAAAAGCGGAGCGTCCGTCCCCTAGACAGTATGCCTGCTACTGCCCAACACAGCAAGGGACAGAGCACACCAAAGCCAGGTCCAAGGAGTTCCCTAGCGTGGCAGTGCTTCAGACAATGTGCTGATGACAAGACACGAGTGGTTTGCACGCTGTGCAATCAGAGCCTGAAGTGAGGCATAAACGTTCTCAACCTGAGCACAACCTGCATGACCAGGCATCTAAGTGCAAAGAATGAGCTGCAGTGGAGTAGACACCTCAAAAACCAAGAAAGGTCTCTGGCTCCTCCTGCTTCCTCTTTTGCTGCAGTCTTGGCCTCTTCATCCACCTCTGTAGTGACAGTGGCATCTGCCAAACCGCAAACAGAGGATCTGCCAGCAACACTACCACCTGGGTCACCAACCATCTCCACAATGTCCCATGGAAGTGTTCAGCTCTCTAGCTCCCAAACACTGCAGCGGAAGAGGAAGTGCCACCCTCGATAGCACATAGTAACAGGGCCCCTCACAGGCTCGCTTCGCTCACCACACTTTGCTTGCCATGCTTCGGGCACGGCCTCACTTAGCTCGGCTTGAACCTCGGATGGTGTGGCTTGAACCTGGACTCACCGCGCATCGCCGTTCGTCTTCGGAGATTTTCGAAATGCCCTTGTCCTACATACTGAGCAAACGCAATAAAGGGCGCACACTATCCGACGGGGGGACAGAATTCGACACATCACCGGCCTTACCCAGCCATTGTTGTATTTTTGAACCAGTGTTGGCTACCTCGTCCTCCACCACCGCCGCTTCCACCTACACCGCCACCTCAACCTCCTACTCCATATGGACCTCGTCCTCCTAGGTCAAGATTATAATTTTTCAATTTTTTTAATTTCAAAGTATTTTATTTTCCCACTAGCTTATCCATTAAATTTAATAATTTTTTTACAGAAAGGGCGTATTCTGGGGCATTCCCACCATATGTGTGGCATCGTGCCGTTGAGTTTCTGAGGTTCTTAATCATTTCCTGTACCTCTTCTTCTGAGAAGGAGGCCTCCAGCATATATATATATATTATTTTTTTTTTGTTATTTTAAGTTATTTCCCTATCCACATTTGTTTGCTGAGCATTTGCCATGCTCTTAACATTTTGTTGCCATTTGCAGCCCTCTAGCCCTTTCCATTATATTAGAGCCATTTTAGTCCTCAAAATTTAGTTTCCGAAGTTCGGCCGAATCTGAAAATCCAGGTGTCCGCTCAACCCTAGTGTCCTGGCAAAGGCTGTGAATATTTATGTATGTGTTTTTTTTTTGTTTGTTTTTAATAAATTTGAAAAGGGCTCAAACAAACTTTCTTCACATTGTCATTATGGGGTATGGTTTGTAGAATTTTGAGGAAAATAATGAATTTAATCCATTTTGGAATAAGGCTATAACCTAACAAAATGTGGAAAAAGTGAAGCACTGAATACATTCGGGATGCACTGTATAGATTATATATACATATATATATATCAGCCTGTCAGTGCTCAGACCATATGCCGCACATTTCATCAAATTGGTCTCCTTGGCTGTCGTTTTAGAAGGAAGCCTCTTCTTAAGATGATGCACAAGAAAGCCCGCAAACAGTTTTCTGAAGACAAGCAGACTAAGGACATGGACTACCAGAACCATGTCCTGTGGTCTGATGAGACCAAGATTAGCCTTAAAGCTTTGAATGTACAATTCCAGCACTGAGAAGACTAAAAGCAGAACTCCAGTCAAGGCATTATGATAAAATGAATAGACCATAAAAGATAAAATAACAAAACTAGCCTTTGCTGCAAAATCCAGTGCTTCAGTGCAGAGTATTTTTTCTGCCACTAGAGGTCCTGTCTTATTCCATTCACTCTAGCTTGTGACAGGGCAGTTAAGGGAGAAGCAGCACAGCGACAGACTCATCTCTCTGTTCCTCTGCTATCTCTTCCCAGCAACCTGCTTCTTGACAGCACACAACCTAACTGGCTCCCTGTGCTGTTTCTACCTCTCACACTTAAGCCCTGCTATACAGGGAATGCAAAATGATGATACCCATGTGCTAATACCATTTGCATTTAAAAAATACATTTAATAATGTATTAATGTGTGTCTTTTATATCTGCCTAGAGGTCAGTATTAAAATGAACGTGTTGTGAAGTAATAAACTGATGGCACGGTGTTACAATGGGCTGCTGAAGAAACACTGTTTCCGCTGTGCTTTGACTAATTCATGTAATTGAAGGGCCTACAAAATAACTTTATTTTATTCACATCCAATATGGTAGGCCATAGCACTGCTTATTTGTACATTAAAATAAAGGATAAAAATCACCTCATCGAAGTCGGCAATGATCTCATTGAGTAAGCGCAGGCACTCTACTCCTTCGTTATTGGCCTCAAGCTCAACGTAGAACTCTGAGAAATTGCTGATTGAGGCAAACATGACACATACGCATTCACAGGATTGATAATACAGTTCATCATTTCTATGTTCTCTTGCCAGGAAGTGGGCTGCTACATCTTTTGGGAGAATGTTGTGTAAGAGACGCCTATTGTAAGCTTGCAACTCCTCCATTTCCTCCTTCTCTCCGGTTGCCTATATAGCAGTAGAAGCAAATATTGGTTTTAAAAATAAATATCTTTGTTCGTTTATTTTACACATGCACTCCAATGGTCCTTTATAAAAACCCAAATGTGAAAATGAAGGTAAATGCAAAAAAAAATAAAAAAAATAAAAAAAATAACAGCCTGTAAAAGAAAAGAGATAATACTTATCTACTCAATGCCCTTGACTTTGATCTCTGTTCTTTTTTAGAACTACACCAGCCCAAAAAATCTTTGGCATTCTGAAAGTGTTGATGTCGGCAATCCCCACTGAGAGCTGTGCTTCTACATGCCAGCCACTTTGTCACTACAGCTCTGCAGAAACAGAGCAGTAATACAGTGTGGCTAGTGGATGGAACCACAGCGTGTGGCAGGGCACATAGGACTCTTACCTGGAAGTGTCAGATGCTAAAGTTTATTTGGCTGGTATATGATAGATCAGAGACACAAGTAATGTACAAGGAAATATTATTAATTTATGGGCTGGTTTATTCCCCCTTTTTAAATGATACAGTTACTTTACAAAGTATTAGACAAACAATCGTGTCAGTTTCTCATGTGATATGTATTTTTTTTTTGTTTGTTTTAAAAGGAAAGAAGAGGGTTTTATCTGAATTTAGTAAATTACATATTTATTGTAGTGAAAGACAATTGGCAACTCACATTTCTCATATGACTTTCTCATGCTATGGGTAAACTATATTGGGCATGCCAGTCATAGAAAGCCCTTCATTTCCTTTGTGGGGATGGGGGGGCTTTTTACTTCTGTATAGTTGGGGGCATCTTGAAATGGAAAGATATTTTCCCATTTCCTTAGGGCAGATAGGTTTGTTGATGCGGCTCTCTGTGTCAGCTTCGGATCTGGAAATGGCACTGTTCGCGTTTCCGGAAGTGCCGTTGACCAGAACTGGACGTACGCCACCGCGAATGATGTAATTTCACTGCGCAAGTGCATTGTGCTGAAATGCCAGGATTCCATGGACAGGCTTCATCTTGCCACACTCAGACTAGGACAGCAGGGAAAAATTTCCCCTCCCCCTAGGATGAGTGGGATTACACCGCCACACACTTTTTTGAGGAGTAAGAGCATTGAACTGTAATTACTGTAGTTGATGCAATTTTTACATCCTGTGTAGATGTGGAGCCAAAACATGGGTGTGTTTGGAGGATAATCTCGTGGCTGCAAACATCATTATTTTACAACAGAAAACTATTAGGGGTGTAAGAAATGTTTGGAATAGCTTCTTCCCCTCTTTTGTAATAGTTATTATTTCTTATGAAGTTTAAGTTAAAATCACATAAAAAAAGGGCACGAGGAGGGTAGTGTCCCCTATTTTTTGGTGGTCTTTGACTATATATTATCTACTTTTTTCCGTTTTCTTTACCCTTGAATTTAGAATTTGGGTATATCCACGTATCCTAATTGGATCAATGGATATACTGTTTTTTTTTTGTTTTGTTTTTGTTAAATGATGGCAACGTTTTAGATGGGCTTATGTGATCTTTGTAAGCCTGAGATTCACCCTTTGAGATGAATCACTCCCCTATTGTGATATGGAAAGATGTCTGATCTCATGATGTTATTGTAAGTGCTATGCTGTAGGATTGTCCTTAACTGATTTTTCTCAACAAACTATTTTTTTAAAATATACAAATGTTGTTGTTTTCCGTTACACCTCATCCAATACTTAAAGATTGGAAATGTGTTAGATTTCCCAGTATGTGGAACAAGCTGTCAATCAAGGACTCTATGGTTGTACAGTGTAAGCTAGTTGGTTGCCTTCAAAATCTTAGAGGAGAATGATGACATTGCATATATAATCGGGATGATGGCAACCCAATATCCACAACTGATCTGACTTTCATTTGATACTCCTCAATGAAATTAAAATATAAAAGATGACAAAATAAGAGTTACAATTTGAAATTAAAGTTAATAAAAGACATAGGTGAGAGGGACCATTCATAAGGATGCTTTCACACTGGGGCGGTATTCAGGCGTTACAGCGCTAAAAATAGCGCCTGTGTAGCGCCTGAAAAAAACCGGCCCCTTTCACTCCAGTGTGAAAGCCGGAGGGCTTTCACACTGGAGCGATGCGCTGGCAGGACGGTGAAAAAAGTCCTGCTAGCCGCATCTTTGGAGCGGTGAAGGAGCGGTGTATTCACCGCTCCTACCCATTGAAATCAATGGGACACCGCGGCAATACCGCCGGCAAAGCGCCGCTGCAGCGGCGCTTTGCGGGCGGGTTTAACCCTTTTTCGGCCGCTAGCGGGGGTTAAAACCACCCCGCTAGCGCCCGCAGACCAGTGTGAAAGCAGCCTAAATAAATGTGTTATTTAAATTAAGAGATTCCTGTGATA
>NW_027507748.1:540711068-540751068 GCF_037356315.1 Lithobates pipiens
AGTGCAAAGTGCACTTGAAATTGCACTTGGAAGTGCAGTTGCTGTAAATCTGAGGGTAGATCTGAAATGAGGGGAAGCTCTGCTGATTTTATTATACAATCATGTGCAAGCTGAAATGCTTATTTTTCTTGTATGTCCCCCTCGGATCTACAGCGACTGCACTTCCAAGAGCACTTTCAGTGCAATTTCAAGTGCACTTTGCACATGTAGTTTGCACTTGTAGTGCAAAGTGGATTCACCTTTAGTAAATAACCCCCACTGTGAAATGGTCAGAATGTTTGACGGTTCACCAATGTCAACTTTACACACAGCAGACACCGCTTCCAGAGACTATATACGGTGTCCATAGCCTTCAGATTGCATGTACACATCAATGAAAAGACAATGATCTTTATGCAGAAAAACTTGTGCAAAGTTTAGCAGAGAAGATAACCATATTCCAAATAACAGTTTCAGCTATTATTGAATTTCATAAAACAAAAAAATAAAAAAGAATTAGCATCCCCTCATTCCTTAGAAAGCATAGTCCATTTCCTCTGCTGTTGCAGAGCCATAGAAGGGTATGTGGAAGCGTGTGACTCTCTTCGTCCACCTGTGATGAGCGTTGAGTGCCCAAACTGACAAAAGTGAGGCCTCAGTGCTTTCACATGAGGATTTGGAGAATTAAATTTCTATTTTTTTTTATTATTATTTTGAAAAGTACAAAAAGAAAGGGATTACTTGCCAGAACAGCAAATAATCCTTGCATGCTCTGTACATAAAAGAAGAATAATACATAAGTGAAGGGGAGAGGAGCAAATATACCAAAAAGGGAGACCAGAGAAGATCTTGGTAGTTAGGCTTCCTTAGGAGTCCTTCATAAGGCCACAGGTGCATGCACAAACTCCATACAGCACAAACGTTATTAACATTGGGAGATAGCCGTCTAGACGGCTGCTCTTGAAAACAGAATACAGAGCAAGTCATTAGGATCAGGAGGTCGATTTGGAGAATTCTAAGCCCTATGCTCTGGCCGCATTGACATAATGCTTGCACAGGGATTTTTTCTTGATTCCAGTGAACAAAGTTAGCAGAGGGAAACAGAAAGCAAGATACAGCAGTGAAAGGGCAGCAATTAAGTGAACTTGTGGCATTGTCCACTATGGGAAAAGTCCAAGTTCATTTTAAAATAACTTAAATCAAGTCACTACCATTACTTACCATTGTTCACCTTCTTGAGTTTGATTGAAGGAGCTGGAAATAATAATAAACAGTTTAAAAGTCTACTTTAGATTAACACCGCCATACATGCTTTTGTTAACAATACATATTTAATAAAGTTTCCCATACACCTGCATATCAGACCATATCAGACTGCAGCTAAATCTGACATAATTCAGCAGTCTGGACAGATTCCAAGAGCCTGCCATGACAAAAAGCACATGTATGAACACCTCCACCTCTCATGTTCACAGCCAAAAGCTCCTACAGTAGGCAAGTGAGAATTAGAATTGGACCATGAAGCAATGGAAGGTGGTGGCCTGGTATGATGAACCATGTATACTTTTACATCATGTGGCTGGCCAGGTGTGTGTACGTTGCTTACCTGAGAAAGAGATGTCACCAGGATACAGTATGGAAAGAAGGCAAGCTGGCGGAGGCAGTGTGATGCTTTGGGCAAGGTTCTGCTAGGAACCTTGGGTCCTGTCATTCATGTGGCTGTTACTTGACCACCTATCTAAAGACTGTTGCTTACTTAGTACACCACTTTATGGAAACGGTATCCCCTAATGGCAGTGACCTCTTTCAGGAAGATAGTCAATGATAGGTGTATAGTATGTCATCATGCTTTGGCAGATGGATCCTGCCCACAACCTCTATATAATGTCTTGGATGAGCTCTTAAAGTGGTTGTAAAGGCAGATGTTTGTATTTCTATCTTAATGCATTAAGATAAAAAGCCTTCTGTGTGTAGAAGCCCCCTTCAGCCCCTAGAATACTTACCAGAGCCCCATCTAGATTCAGCGATGTTGTAGGATTGTCCCGGCTGCCTGGGATTCCCCTCCTCATTGGCTGAGACAGCAGCATGGTGCCATTTGCTCCCGCTGCTGTCAAAGTCAGTCAGCCAAATAGGAAAAGAAAGGGGGTAGGGCCGTGCTGTGGCTCCGTGTCTGAATGGACACAGGGAGCTGCAGCCTGGCTCGGATGACCCCATAGCAAGCTGCTTGCTCTGGGGGGAACTCACCAAAAGGAAGGCACCAGGAGCACCGAAGAGGGACCAGAAAAGAGGAGGATCCAGGCTGCTCTGTGCAAGTCCACTGCACAGAGCAGGTAGATATAACAGGTTTGTTAATTTTAACAAAAAAAAAAAAAAAAAGAGACTTTACAATCACTTTAACGTAAAGATCTAATGATAATATACACTGACAATTGAGTCTCAAAACAGAGGACTGAACTGTGCAGAGAAAATCTAGGTTTTAGGTCTTCAGATTTCTTGTTCAACTTTCCAGAGAATAAAATACATGTACAGCAGAGTTTCTTTAATAGATGTCTGATAAGGTTGTGATAACATGTTATGTGTGCAAGAATATTTATTTATCCTTCACACATAATGGCCTTGAAATCCAGGCCCTGAGTTAGATGGCACACAAACAAGCACTACCACTGCATATATACTAATACAAAAGACACAAAGTAGTTGACCGGTGTTAGTGAGTAGCTGATATGATAACAAACATGAACGAACCATAACAGGTGAGTTTGTACTGTAATCACTGGGTGATTATTTGATCCGTGTGCTTATATAAATAACCCGAATGGACTAAATTAAGTTATTGGATGTCACTGTGCTTAGCAGAAAGCTTAATCACAAAATTAACTAACAGTAGAGCAGACCATAGACATACGGGGGTGGTTGGACATGCGGACATAACCAGAACTGCAGGATTTGGCCAATCCTTCACGTTTGCTACGCTGGGGGGATTTTGGAGAAAGGGACTGCTGCAGCTAGATACTGCAAGCACAGGCTTATTAGGATAGGACAACAATAATCTAAAAACTTTTTAAGGTGTACTTCTGTGCATGCACATGCAGGCAGTCACATTCATGTCAATTGGAATGCAGCTGCTGCACACACAGTCGCTGCTCCCAATTTGATATCTGTGCGGTTGCATGTCCCCAAACTCCCATTGTTTGCATTCAGGGACCTGACCCCATATGGCAGTCAAATTGGGAATGGGACTGCCTGCATTGAACACCTGTGCATCCCATGCAGGCAAAACATAGCGCTAATGTATGTATGTCTAAGTATGCCTGTGTGAACAAGGCCTAACTAATGATTGGCTACTCCTGCCATGCTTATGTGGTGCCCATACTGAATTTTGTAACAGAGACATAAAAGTTAAAGGGGTTGTAAACCCTCTTTTTTTACTATAAAAATAACAAATATGCCTATACTTATCTGCTCTGTGCAATAGTTTTGCACAGAGCAGCCCCTAGTCTCTACTTCTGGGGTCCCCTGCCAACACTCCAGGTCCCCCCTCTTCATCGGGTGCCCTCACACCACTTTCCCTGGGGGGCACCCATGCACGCTCATTCCCGAGTCCCCCTGCTGCTCCATTGATACAGACAGCTGGACTGGGCCCTGCCTTCTGCTTTCGTGTCACTGGATTTGATTGACAGCAGTGGGAGTCAATGGCTCCTGCTGCTATCAATCTGTCCAATGAGGAAAGAGAGTGGCTGGAGCCACTGCGCTTGTGCACATCGCTGGATCAGATCGGGCTCAGGTAAGAAAAAGGACATGTCTGGGGGAGCTGCAGCACAGAAGTATTTTTTTTACCTTAATGCACAGAATGCATTAAGGTGAGAAACCTTGAGGCTTTACAACCACTTTAACAGAAACCCCACTAAAGGGGTTTTACTAAAATGAACAAAATTCCCAAACACTTAATGTTCAAGTGTTCCCAAACACTAAATAATAATAATAGAGAGCTAAACCATACAGAACTGAAACTAGCAGGTTAAACTTCACTAGCTGTGTATTTCTCTTAATGGTCACTCCTTCCTAGTTTTTTCAGCCTGTGGAGATTATTCACAGATCGAGTAAAGTAGTCAAATTCTCCCCTCTTTAAAATAAGTTGTCTCATATAGCTGAATGACACAGTAATGGCTAGAACAGGATCACAGCTTGGAACACTTGAAAGAAAGGTTGTCACTGAAGTCCTAAGAGGCAGCAAGTGGACTGTGTTGTTGCTCTGAGGTCTCAGCAGTGGCAGAGCAAGGGACTTGGAAGTGACCTGGAACGGACTTCACCAAAGGGATCTGGGCCTAGAGAAGGCCTCACTCACTCACTGGATTGTGTCCGGAGGAGGCTGGAAAGTGGCAGCTGTCCTGAGGGCTTGTGAGTATTGACCTTAAACTGATTCCTGGTGATTGTGTGTGCTTGGAATATAAGTGCCAGAGGTAGCGTGGACTGAGACTGCTCTCATAGGGTCTCAGACACTAGCCATTCCCCGTCCCCGAGCTTAGAGAAGAGTGCCCTCCAGTACTGTGCAGTGTTCCTGAGATTGCACTGGGTATCAATAGTTGTGCAGACCAGATGCCAAAGAGACTTGCCTTATGGTTCCCAGCTGTGAGGCCTTAGACTGTCAAATATTCACAGCTGCTTATGAAGATGATTGTACTCTCACATTCAGTTGCTAACCGTTTTGGAGTATCCCATGTCCCCAAATCCTCTCCCATTACAGTACAAGTTTTATCAGCAATAAATAAAAATAAAAAAGACCACCCCTAGACTGTTTATTGGAGCCAGTAAATGGACTATTGCTTGGGTGGGTGGTAGCCTCTGTGCTGTTTTGGGGAGAACCAGTTAAAATCAGCGTCAGGTACTTTATAATGTCTGTGTGTTTGCCCAATAAGTGACAGCAAACTGTTACACTCTGCTATCAAACACTTTCAGCTTTGCACTTCTGCTGAATGATGACAGCAGGTCTGCAGGAAAACATCTTCCCACATGATCACAACTTCATATGAAATAATTACATCCAAGATCATTTTTTATAATGTATACTACACACAAACTCACATTTAAAAAAGTAGGGCCCATTTATATCTAAAGTTGGACATGAAGAAATTAATGTGGCCTGAAAGTTGGACATGAAGAAATACAATATTGGCTACATACTATGGCCCCATACCAGCCCTACCTCTCACAGTGGCCTGCCCTTCCCGGGACCCTTCAACCTTACATTAGGTATAATTATTACAATTTACACAGGGTGCCTTTTTGAGGCGAATGAAGGGAATGTTTTAGGCCCCTTTCACACATGCGGACGATATGTCCGTATTTCATCCATCCGTTTGCGGATGAAATACGGACATACATTCATCCCTATGGGATAGCGGGTGTCTGCGGATGAGCATCCGCAGACACCCGATTTCGTCCGCCTCCGCAACAGTCCGATTCTACAGACGGAGGAAAATCCTATTTTTCTATCCGTCTGCAGAGCGGATTGGACGAACACGGACAGACGGTCCGTGCTCGTCCGATCCCCATAGAGGAGAGCGGAGAGCTGACAGGGCGGTCCCCGCACAGTGTGCGGAGACCGCCCTGTCCGCAGCCGGCTCAGCGGGGACAACATTACTGATCCGCCCCGTGTGAAAGAGGCCTTAGTGTTTATATCATATGAATTTATTATCTTTATTTATATTGTTTTGCCCATTTTATATTATTAATACATTTAATTGGAGTGTATTTAGTGATCTTATTATCATATGTATCATTATATGTATGTTACTATGCATTACTACTCTGTATTAATTTATTTGTACTATCATTATTTATCTTTGTACGTTTATTTATCGATGCATCAATAAAACTCCTTTACATTCGCCCTTTTACCGTTTTGCTTCCATGTGCTGCATTTAAAGTCCCACCTCCCCTGTAAATTTATTCCCCCCTTCTTTTTTGGTTAGGTAATTGGGATGGATATTCACGACCTTACCAGGCCGTGTTATCATTTAAAGTCCCTAGGGATGGAATTATTGGACCTTACCAGGCCATGTTTTCCTTAAAGTCCATATTTTTTATAAATAAAATGTCTCTTGACTACTATGATGCCTTTTGATCTAATCACAGATGACCTCCTGATGAAGCGGTTTTTGTCCACGAAACTGGTCGAAGAAAGTGACATCTGTGATCAGCTGCTCTATTGCGATTACCCATTGGTGATAATTTGTATACTGCTACTATGTTTTTATTTGTAAATGATGATTGTTCTTTTGGCATCAATAAAATCATCTGTAAATTTTTGTATATTTTTGTTATAATTTTCAATCATATTGTTTTTTTACTGTACCGTGATAGTCCAACCGCCTTCTCTATACTTTTGAGGTAGCCTAACTGGGAATCTGGCTCCCAACTCTTCTAATAAAGTTGGACATGAATGGATACAATTTCAAATTAAAATTCTTAGAAAAAAGTTTATGAAAATTTATACACAAATTCTTAAAACATCCGATTGTCATTTGAAATTAGTTCAAGATTTCAATTGTTTTTAACATTTGATTTTGGAATTAATATTCTTTACTAAATGAAAACCACATACACTGATAGAAATAGGTTTGTTCAAAAAAAAATTGCCATCATGCTCCTTCCACATTTCTGGTCATTGTGGTTGAAAATGAATGTCAATTTGACCCACTAATCATTAAAAAAAAAAAAAAAAAAAAACGAACAAACTTTTCAACAATCATTCCTACCCATCTGTGCCCCAAGCTAAGCTCATTAAATAAGCCACCAACCTGCAATGAGGATTTTTACTCCTCAGTTTGGCATGCAGCAGTGCATTTATAATTGCAACATTTTCAGCACAATTTACACAGGGTGCAGGAATAGGCATCATCCTAAGACACCTGTCACCACGCCTAAACTGCACTATGGCAGTAGAGATGTCTGGTGTCATCAATCTTTACTGACCTGCAGGAAGGAACACTGTACAATAGATTTTAAAATGCGTCAGAAAAGTGAAGACTTTTTATATTCTTGGGAACATCCAGTAATGTTAATTATGCCTAACCATACCCTGCTTTGTCTTGCACTTCTCCTGAAAAATAGCACTGCATTTCCTATGCCTTGAGACTTATAGGTATATAACACAAGTGGGAAATCATCTAAGACATTGCTGCCTCTGACTGCTAGTCTTATGGGATTTAGTGACATCACTGATAGCCTGCAGTGCAAAGGATCTTCCTATTTTTGTTTCATTCATTCTGTGGATTTGTGCTTCCTCCACCTCTCCTACTGCTATCTAAATACTACTCTACCTGTCGACAGGGGGACCGCTCTGACAACAGAAAGCAAAGCTCACTCCTCTACCAAAATGCATACTTCTACTAAACTGAACTTAGCTCTTTACTGAAAACCATGTATGGGATTTTTATTGCACAGTCATACCATGGGGTGCATTTATAAAAAATCTGCATAGAAATTCAACCAGTGAAAATGCACGTACAATCGTTCTCTGTGAATGGGGCAAAAAAAAAAAAAAAAAAAATCTTATGTTATTAAACTATTTTGATGGTCCGCAATCCCCAAAACACAGGCAGGTTATGGATAGATAGCATCCCTTCCTTGCTGACCCCTAGAACCTGCACAGGAGGGGTAGAAATTACTGGGACCAATCCCCTCTATTATCCTCCTCTAATAACTTAAAGATGGCTTCTTCTTCTCTCCCTCCCACTGGCATTCAGCTGCCACAGGAGGATGATACAGGAGGATGATCGGTTCCAGTAAATGCTACCCCTCCTGACCAGGTTCCCATTCCTTCTGATGGGATCTTCAAGATGGAGAGAGGGGGAAGGGGCCAATAGATACCAATGACCTTTTCTGAAAGAACACAGTGAGTGATCAGTGCCGATCATTTACGTTTACGGTGTTCATTCATAACTGAAGCATAGTAAACAGTGTTCACTATGGTTTAGTTTGTAAACAGGGAAGATTGTGCAGAATGCTTCCTCATTCATTCATTCTGTGCAGCTGAGGCTGCAGACATGGAAATTGGGGAGTGTGTCCTACCGACTGACACCGTCCACACACCATCCACTGCCCTACTGACATGGTCCACTGCTCTACTAACTGACACTTTCTACTTTTCATGTAGGCTAAGTTTATATTTTTACAGTAACATTTGTTTTATGTTTTTCAATGTTTTCCTTACCATCTAGCTAGGCCTTGATAGTTAATTACGTAAAAAAAAAAAAAAAAAAAAAAAAAACAGGGGCAAACCCCTGTGATCTTTGATCTCTTTAATGTTGTACAGGTAGATCTCCAACCCCCCAAAGTTTGCCTACCCCTGGGCTCTTTCCTGTGCTGGACACATTTTTCACTGATTTAAACTGGAAACGACAAATTTTTACCACTAGATGGTGCTAGGCATTACAGGAAATTCCAATTATTGCCATCTAGTGACCAAATTAGGCGTTTTCCATTTTAAATTAATAAAAAATATGTATCCAGCATGGGAAATAGTCTAATAACATTTTTCTTTGTGCACAATTCCTTACAGGCAGTAGTAGTGACTAGTCCTTTCACAGTACAGGTCCTATTTAAATTAATATTTTCAAAATACACCAAATCTATGTTTACATCTGTGCGAGTGGTTCAGCTTAAGTTTGTGTGGGTGCAACAGCCCATTCAAACTGTGATTCCCAGAAATAAATCTCTGCCCCCGTCTTTTAAAATGTGGCTGCATGGAATTGCATGGTCCTGCACCTGAAAACATGCCGCATTTTCTGATGCAAGGGGAAGGGGGGGTGCAATTAACAATTAATGGAACCCACATGCATTTGCTAAGGAATAACGCTTTTAGCTGCGGGTGCAGGAACACGTGCAATTTACACCCACTACAGTGTGAACTGAGGCTAAACCTGGATGATCAAAAGGACAAAGTATATTGCCTTTCTTCCATTCTCTTCTCCTTCAAGACACTGGTTTACTACCTATATATTGGTGCCCCTCTAAAAAAGGAATGGAAGATGAAACGCTTGGCTTAGTCCACTTTCAGACTGAAGCAGCGGCATCGTTGGTGGTAAAGCATTTTAGCAGCTTTTGGGAGGGTTAAAAGTGCTCGTAAAGCGCCGCTGCTGAAGCACGTTGGCATCGTTTGCCATTGATTTTAATCACAGGGGCGTTTTAGGAGCGGTGTATTCACCAGTCCTAAACTGCCCCAAACATGCTGCTTGCAGGACTTTTTTTCCGTCCTGCAAGTGCACCGCCCCAGTGTAAAAGCCCTCTGGCTTTTACACTGAAGCCACAGGAGAGGCGCTTTACAGGCGCTATTTTTAGCGCTAAAACACCTGTAAGGCGTCTCAGTGTGAAAGTGGCCTGAAAAATCAACAGCTGCTAACTAATCTAAATCGCTATCACTGCAACTGTAGTCGTTTAAAGAATGAAACCAACCAAGAAAGGGTTACAAGCTCCAGTGAAGCTCTTCATAAATCGCAGAGCACTCATCTGTAATGATGTGTGCAAAGATTACTTTACATCAAATTTACTCCAAAACTGGAGTGCCTGGAGGAATTGTCAAGGAAGAAGCACATATGAACACGGCTTCTGAGTGGCAGTAGGATCCTTTTGTTAAGAATCAAATGATATTAGATGGCCACTACTGAACAGTTAGTCGAACACAAATTTAGCCATTTCTGTTACTCTCACATGGTGGCTTAGTAGTTAGCATTCTTGCAACGCAGCAATGAACTGGGGATGCAAATGCACATGGCACAATATCTGCATAAAATTTTAAAAGTGATATGATTTAATTCAGCAAGCCAATGATGGTTTCTTTTTAAAGCTGAAGAGCATGGAAGACACATTAGACAGGAACTGATAAATGTATGCTTCCGATAAAGCACCATGTCAAAGCTATTTAGGAATTAGAAATTAAAAATCTGTGATGCGGTCTGCATTATCATATCATAAATCTGTGAAATGATGAGTGAGAATATGAAAAAGAGGCATAAACAAGGGTTCTTGTCAGTAAAATTTGCTACTGAAACCAATAAATAGATCAAGAAATACAAGAATCTTTATACTCTTTCCCTTTAAATGCTAAACCAACCTCCTAAACATCACTATTGAGGAGTGAGACCACATCAAAGTGAGATCCTCCATTCGAATCCCATCCAGGACACTATCAGTATTGAGTTTGTATGTTCTCCTGGTGCCTGCGTGAGTTTCCTCTGGGTAACCTGCTTTCATCCCATAGTCCAAAGACATGCTAGTAGGTGAATTAGCTTCTGTTTAAATTGTTCCTAATATGCGTGTATGTATGCATGTGACATAGGGGGTCCTTATTTTCTAAGCTCCTTGAGGGCAGGGATTGAAGTGAATGTACAGAATTGCATCAATTTTTTTTTGCTTTATTCTGTAAGTAACGTTAATTTATAAAAATAAAATCATTATAATGAGCAAAAGGGAGACTTGGGCATCAGGAAGAGGGTGGGGTTAGGCTGATAATCACAAAAAAAATTGCTGCATATGATTTTATTTCCTTATGCACTCAGTTTGATTTGTCCAGCTTTACGACGGTTACTATTTTGTGCTTACTGAGTAAGGCCCCTTTCACACAGCCATTTCGCATGTCCGTTTTTCATCCATCTGTTGACAAATGAAAAACGGACATACATGCATCTCTATGGGATAGCAGACGTTAGTGGATGATTATCCTCTGACATCCGTCTCTGCTAAGCAACGATCTGTTTACATTTGATCCGCTGACATCCTGTTTTTAAACCCACCACCACCCCCACCTCATTAAATACACTGTATGTATCTGGTTGCTAAGGAGGGTGCCGGGAAGCCGGCCTCCACGTCCTTAACAACCGATCAGTCATCAGCTGAATGTAAAAAATATAAAGATTGTCGAAAAAACCCCAAAAAACAACCAAAAACAAACACGTGGGGTCATCCCCCCCAGGTCCGTACCAGGCCCTTCGGGTCTAGCGTGGATTCAGAGGGGACCCTCCCCCCCATGCCAAAAAAAATAAAAATGAATAGGTTACTAAAGTACGAAAATTGATGTAATGTGTTTGTATTGTATTTTCGGATGAAAAACTGTACCGATTAACTGCTTCAGCCCCAGGAGATTTCTTTACAGTGAGAGCTGTGAAAATGTGGAATAGACTCCCTGCAGAGGTGGTTCTGGCTAGCTCATTAGATTGCTTTAAGAAAGGCCTGGATTATTTCTAAAGTGTACATAATATAACTGGGTATTAACATTTATATGTAAAGTTGATCCAGGGAAAATCCGATTGCCTCTCGGGGGATGAAGACGGAATTTTTCCCCCTGCTTTAGCAAATTGGATCATGCTCTGCTGGGGTTTTTTGCCTTCCTCTGGATCAACTGTGGGTATAGAATTGGGTATATGGGATTGTATGATATTTTTTTTTGTGGTTGAACTGTATGCACTTGTGTCTTTTTTTTTTCAACCTATGTAACCCCTTCCTGACCAGAGCACTTTTTGCAATTTGGCACTGCGTCGTTTTAACTGACAACTGCGGGGTCGTGCGACTTCGTACCCAAACAAAATTTATGTCCTTTTTTTCCCCACAAATAGAGCTTTCTTTTGGTGGTATTTGATCACCTCTGTGGTTTTTATTTTTTGTGCTATAAACAAAAAAAGTGCGACAATTTTGAAAAATTTTTTTAATATTTTTTACTTTTTTCTGTAATAAATAAAAAAAATTTTTTTTCACAGTTTAGGCCGCTATATATTCTTCTACATATTTTTGGTTAAAACAAAAAACCGCCCCCAAAAACGCAATAAGCGTATATTGATTTGTTTCGCATAAGTTATAGCGTCTACAAAATAGGGGATAGTTTTATGGCATTTTTTTAAATTTTTTATTTATTTATTTTTTACTAGTAATGGCGGCGATCTGCGATTTTTATCGGGACCGTGACATTATGGCGGGCACAAACAATTTTGACACATTTTTGGGACGAATGACATTTTTACAGCGATCAGTGCTATAAAAATGCATTGATTACAGTAAAAATGTCACTGGCAGGGAAAGGGTTAACACTAGGGGGCGATCAAGGGGTTAATGTGTTCCCTAGTGTGTGTTCTAAGTGAAGGGGGGAGTGGACTGTGTAGGGGAAGAAATAGATCGCTGTTCATACTCTGTATACTCTGTATGAACAGAGGATCTGTCACTTCTCCCCTCAGAGAACTGGAAACTGTGTTTACACACACAGATCCCGGTTCTCCATGTGCCCCAAGCGATCGTGGGAGCCCGGCGTTGACCGCGACCGCCAGGCACTCGCATAGGCTCTGTGGGCCACAGGTCGAATCGACTTTACAGAACGTTGTCTCGCCGAGCCGTGCCATTCTGACGCAGTAGAACTGTGGCGGCTGGTTGGCAAGTGGTTCAATGATCTGTTATCATATGAGAAAAATTTTCATGTTTGTCCCTTTGGAAAATTTTGGCGACGAAAGCTGTGTACTAACGATTCAAAAGTGGTATATTTTTTGTACGATATTCTGACCGTGAGTATGGGGCCTTAAGAACACCAGGAACAAAGTGCAGAAACCTAACAGCAAACAAATGGAATTTACTGATCTGCTGTGCCTGCAAACATTTGTGTGTTCTTTTGTTATTCAGAGAACCAGAGGAAATGTATTTCCAAAGTAGATTTAAAAGAAATCCAATCTATTCTTGCTCTGCAAAACTAAGAACATATCTTCAGATTTATTCAACCATCTTCATGTACTTGTCAATGCCATGCATAAGCAGATACAAAACAGCTGCCAGTACAGCAATAAGGTCATAGTTCTGCTCTTAACATAACACAGCAGGCCACCTTTATGAACAGATGTTCCCACCTTTTGCCAGAAGGAACTTTGTCTGGTTCCTGCACTACACTTCGAGTGTTTTGAAGCAGGACCAATTTCTGCACCAACCACAACACATCACAAAATTGACTTTGGGCTTCGTAGTGCCATGTCCATTGGGAAATTTACAAAATATTACCTGGATTAGGCCATTTCAGAACCACACAGTTAAAGTTTAGAGCTAAATAAAATGTAGCATAATTTTCATCATAAGACAGAGTTTTTCATATTCGTAAACCAATTAGGCTTATTCTATAAGACGTTGTATAAGTGTATACAGCGAGGCTCAGGCACAAAGTTCAATTACCCACTGAACCAATTGCATTTCAGCTTACTGAAAAGTTACTGCTGACTAGATGAGAAGGGTCAATGCAGTTCACCTTATAAAATAAACAAGTAAAAGTGTGTGTTTCTGGTGATATAATTTGTCTGTCACGATTATGATAATGTAATAATTACACTATGGCATTGAGAACATAATGTTTAGCACAGAGTGGGGCAGTGTGGAGTATACAGCATACAAAATGATTTACAGAGCAAATGATTAAATGCATACAGTACAGTAGATATACAAGTAGCGGCGTGTACAAAGTATAGAAATAAACAGAAGCAACTGCTAAAGAACAAGCGGGACTTTAAAGGTACCAAAATAATATGCAAATAGATATAGAAAAATATAAATTTTATTAAACAAGTTTCTTAAAAATGACAATGTTCAAAAAGCATAGAATTAATATAACAGGTGCAGCCACTTCTTACTCTACATGTTTTGCTCATAGGAGCTTCCTCAGGAGCTTTTGAAAGTGCTGCATTAAGTTAAATACTAAAAAGAAACAAACAATTATAATTAATTATATTTAAAAGTTTACTGTGACAACAGTGTAAAAAAATTTAATAAAATTGAATAGGGTAATTTTGCCTCATTTTAAAACTACTGTTAACCATTTCTATGATCTTAGTTTGATCAATTAGGGTCATAGAGCTTAAAATTGACATGTGGATTATATATTTCAGTATCTTAACCTCTCAATATGGTTGCTCAATTGCCTCTATAACTCTGTCACTCTCAGTCTAGGCATCAGAATTGTCCGATTAATTCAAGTGTTATTGTGAACAAAAGCATCTGGTAGGCATGCATTCTCAGCTCGTCATTATTTTTTGAAAAAATGTATGTAATCATGATTTATGATTTGTTATGCAATTTTGTTTTTGACACTATTGTCACAATAATCTTTCAAATATAATTATAATTGTTCGTTTCTTTTGTAGTATTTAACTTCATGCAGCACTTTCAAAAGCTCCTATGAGCGAAACATGTAGCGTAAGAAGTGGCTGCACCTGTTATATGAATTCTATGCTTTTTTGAACATTGTAATTTTAAAGAAATGTATGTTTAATAAAATTTATATTTTTATTTATCTATTTGCATATTATTTTGGTACCTTGTACCAGTTGTTTCTATTTACTTAATGGGATGTGGTGCCTAGATTCAATCCTTCACTGCCCAGTTTTAAAATTATATAAACAGCGCAACAAAGTCAAATAGCATGGACTATACAATAACCAGCACAATGTGCAAAGTGGAACAGTGTGGAGTTAAAGTGATTGTAAAGCTTGGCTTTTATAAAAAAAAAAAAAAAAAAAAAAAAAAAAATATAACAAACATGCTATACTTACTTGCTCTTTGCAATGGCTTTGCATGGAGCAGCTCTGACCCTCCTATTTTGGGATCCCCATCAGCGCACAGGGCTCCACCCCCTACTACGTGCCCCATAGCAAGCCTGTCATGTGTGCTCGCTCCCGAGCCCTGTTCTGAGTGTCAATAAGACAAACAGTACTGGGCTTGGCCCTACTCCCCCACTTCTCGTCACTGGCTCTGATTGACAGCTGCAGGAGCCAATGGCTTCTGCAGCTGTTTTTGAGCCAATGAGGAGGGAGAGAGCCTCAGCTCTCGTGCACATTGCTGTATGAAGAACGGGCTTGGGTATATACTTGGGGGGGCTGCGGGGAAAGCTGCATGCAGAAAGTTTTTTTACTTACTGCATAGAATTCCGCAAAGGTAAAAAACTTCTGCCTTTACAACCACTTTAATGTACCGCATATATCATGTAGATAAATAATATAGAACAGTCTGAAGTACATAACCTTGAGCAAATTATATACATATACATTTTTTTATATAAATGATTCCTGGGGTCATCATAATCCACAGCTGTTCTAAAGTATTTATAATCCTAAAAAAAAATACTTTCTACTATAACAGTTTATTCACATTTTCAAGGACTATCTGAGAATCTCAAATGTCAGAGATGACTTACAATGCATTTGCAGTCACCAGCAGGTCATAGTTGTCAAAGAGAACAACCTCGGGCGCTTCTACGATGATAATGTAGATAACCTGAATGGACAACATGAGAGCCAGTTTTCCGATGCTGCTGATCTGAAGAAACACAGAGCAGGCCAGCAGGCTCAGCAGAATGCTGTAGTTGAAGTACTGTCAAAAACAAAATGGATGAAATGCTTGATTGTGCAAGAGACAATGTTCGCAAATTTAGTCAAAATGCTCCTAAAGTTACATATCCACCTCATAACTTTTTTGTGCTGAGCAAGCCTATGTAAGCCGACTAAACACTTTCCTTATCTCATATAAATTACTATTTGACAATGATAAAACAGATAAGTGGATAACTAAAAACATCAAAATATCTCTGAGATTACAAGCATAGATGCCAAAATCAATAATTTACTAAATAACAGAACTACTAGCAAACTAGTACAACAGAGGATCTTCATACAGCCAAATAAAAGTGGTTCCGGCTTTCATCGGCTCTCAGCTACGGTAACCCGGAAGCAATGACCTTACATCGCTTTCGGCTTATCTGGATGTCAACTTCCCCATTTTAAAAAATAAAAAGCATTTGAAAACACAGATTTTGGTGTGATTGAATGCTTTTAAAGTGGGAGTAAACTTCCATGCATAATTTGTACCTATAGGTAAGCCTATAATGAGGCTTACCTTTAGGTATTGTAAATATCTCTTCAACAGAGATATTTATTGTCAAAGCAGTTGGTGACGTCACCATTGAATGCGTTCTGAAGGAATGGCCACCCGGGACGTTCCTTCAGAGTCCTGTACCTTAAACAGCATTAGCAGGAGTGACGTCATCACATCTCCGGTCACTCACACCGCCAGAGTCTATGAACCTGGAAGGAGGACCCCAGATCTCTCCATGAAAAGTACCTGTCACATGCCTATTGCCATCACAATGGTTGTTTACATTCCTTGTGACAGCAATAAAAGTGAAAAAAATAATAATAATTTTTTAACCACTTCAGCCCCAGAAGATTTGGCTGCTCAATGACCAGGCCATCTTTTGCTTTAACTGACAATTGCGCGGTCATACGACGGCGTACACAAACAAAATCGACGTTCTTTTTTTCCCACAAATAGAGCTTTCTTTTGGTGGTGTTTGATCATTTCTGCAGTTTTTATTTTTTGCGCTATAAACAAAAAAAGAGCAAAAATTTTGAAAAAAAAACAATATTTTTCTATAATTTTTTTTTTTTTAAAAAGCTATTTTTTTTTCTGTTTAAGCCGATACGTACTCGTCTACATAATTTTTGGTAATAAAAATCACAATAAGCTTATATTGATTGGTTTGCATAAAAAGTTATAGCGTCTAAAAAATAGGGGATAGATTTATGGCATTTTTATTATTATTATGTTTTTTACTAGTAATGGCGGCAAGCTGCAATTTTTATCGAGACTGCGACATTATGGCAGACACCTTTGACACATTTTTGGGACGATTGACAATTATACAGCGATCAGAGCTATAAAAAATGCACTGATTACTGTATAAATGTCACTAGCAGGGACGGGGTTAACACTAGGAATCGATCAAGGGGTTAACTGTGTTCCCTAGCGCGTGTTCTAACAGTAGGGGGAGGGGACGCACTATAGGAGATGACAGATTGTGGTTCCTAGCTATTAAGAACTCACAATTTGCCTCTCCTCACAGAATAGGTATGTGTGTGTTTACACACACTCACGTCCCTTTTTCTGCCTCTCCTGATCACACATGGTTAAAGTGCCCCCTCCCCTTGTGTGCAAAGGCCGACGCTAGTGTTGGTCCCGCATGCACGCAAACAGCGACCATCCCACACATGTGAGTTATCACTGCAAACGTCAGATTATGGGCAGTAATTCCAACACCAGACCTCCTGTGTAAATCTGTGGTAACCTGCAAATGTTTTTAAAACGTCGCCTATGGATAGTAAAATTTACATTTTATTTGTGTTTGCCGCTAATGCATGGGCATGCGCAATTTTAGAGCATGACATGTGTGGTATCGACATATTCGGTGTAACATCATCTTTTATGTATTGTGTTTTTTTGCATTAAAATTCAAAGAAAGTGTATTTTTTACCCCAAAAATTGTTTTGAAAAACCGCTGAGCAAATACTGTGTGACATAAAAAAATTGTAAAACCATTTTATTCTCTAAGGTCTCTGCTTAAAAAAAAAAATACTAATACATACATACATACATACATATATATATATATATATATATATATATACACACATACATACATACATACATACAGTAGCTCACAAAAGTGAATACAACCTTCACATTTACTAGGGGTGTGAAATGTTTACTATGTACTCGCTTTTGTTGCCAGCGTTTTAGACATCAATGGCTGTGTGTTGAGTTATTTTGAGGGAATATCAAATTTACACTGCTATACAAGCTGTACACTCACTACTTTACATTGTAGCAAAGTGTCATTTTTTTCAGTGTTGTCACATGAAAAAAATATAATAAAATATTTACAAAAATGTGAGGGGTGTACTCACTTTTGAGAGATACCGTATATAATGCTTGGGGGTGCCAATTTTCTAGCAAAAAAAATAAAGATTTTAACCAAAAGTATCAGAAAAAAACCTGGTATTTAAATGATTTCTTTTTTTTTGCAATTCAGTATGTTGCCATCAGCAAAGGGTTACCCACAAAAATCATCAGTTTTTTTATTTTCTGTACACAATAATATTCCTCAGTATCAATACCTCAGGAAAGTTGCAAGATGGCTGATCAGATCCGCAGGGAGCAGTTTCCATACTCATATTATAGTTGAGCATTTGGAAGTGACAGGCATTGACGGAATCTCGACTAATGTTCAGTTCTTCAGCAGCACATTCAACAAGGCTCTGGTGATTACAGGCAAACTTAAAAAAAAAAAAAAACACGAATAACTAGTGAGACAACACCAACATTTTATAAACTTAAACAGATAAACAGAAAAGATAATTACAAATAATAAAACAGAAATCACCAAAAAGAACAAGGAACTACACTTTCTTTTAAAATGATACAATATAGGTTTTAGATGCTCACCATGTTAACAAAGGCGGAGGTGAATACCAATGAAATGGAGAAAATTCCAGTGAGGGTGCTATTTGTTCGTGACTGGACAATCTTTCGAGACACCCGTTGCAAGGCTGTTGGGAAAAGCTGTAAAAGATGTGAGAGTTGAAGTCTCAGTTGAAGATTATGTCCCCCTCACCTCCTCAACATAAAATTGCTGCATTCGCTCACCTTTATACAGGAGTACACCGCACACACAAACAGGATATTGGCCAGAATGATGAAGATGCTCGTGTACACGCCAAGCATTAACAAGGAACTGCACAAGAAAATTAGGGTCACCTGGGGAAGTACTCAAAGCCGCATGAAAACAATGACATTTTCGTGAATCCTGTACCTTTAAATGTTTAACAGCATATTTGTATGCAGCAGACACTGAGCCATTTAGTAATACAACTGCATAAAAATGGTCTGTCTCAGCCCCTGGCATTTTATGTATACTCCGCCAATGAGATCTTCCTGTCATAATTCCTTTCCTTGTTTCCAGCCCACCTGACAGTTTTAGGTTTTCTAACCCACATTGTGTGTTCCAGCAACTCTTCTGCATTCTCCATAATATAAAATAATTACAACATCCAACAAGAAGAGTGGGGACTCCTCATAATAACCACAGCAATTGTATAAATCAAGGAAATTAAGTATAGGTAACTCACAAATTGAGCCCCTGAAAAGAACATATGAAACTCTCCAGCATCTACCACATATGGCCATATCTGATTTGGGTGAACAGACCCTTTAAATAGAGATTACATGGTTTCTAAGTAGTTAAGCAAAAGCTCCGTAACACAGTTTGTTGAATATAGAAGGCAGGATTTAACATTTACACACTTACTGGGGAAAGATGACAATTTGGATAAAACAAATAAAACAGAAGACCAACAGGGTGCAGGCCACGTAACCTCCAAAGCGATCATCCACTTTTTTGGAATACTGAAACATACAGAAAAAAAAAAAAGAATATTTAAAGGGGAATTTGCATTACCCCAAGTAGCAATCCCCTTTTTGTAATATTACAGTAAACAATTACAGATTACAAAAGAACAGTACTATGGGTCAGCTAGTTTATTACATTTAGGCTGGGTTCACATTTATGCAAATTGGATGCAGGCATCTCCGCATCCAAATTGCATGACAGGAGGCTGGGACTGGCTCTCAATGGAGCTGGTTGACAGACCTCAAGGGCGGCCGCAGTCCGCACTTGAAAAGGGTCCCGTGCGTCTTTGGCTCAGTTTCAGGACTGAATTCAGGCAAAACTTTGGACCTGATTCCCCCCGACATGGACGCACCGGCCCCCTGCTGCGAACCGCAGCCACAGCTAGTATGGATTCCGGCCTTACATATGCATCAGTACTTTTAGGACTAGTTCGTACCACGCAACATGATAATGAATAGCACATGACACACATGTGCTGCCGTGCAATGTGATAACTCATTGAAGTGCTTGTAATTTTTCCTGTTTACTTCTATGTTAATTCTATGCACTGCATCATTTTATGGAAATGCACACCAACATAGTGCACCAGAACTGGTGTGAACGAGCCCTTATTTTTATTTTGGAAGGGCTGAAACCTTGCACTGGCAACAAATTTAAACTGGAGCAATATAAAGATAGCTTCATAAAAAAGGGTTGCTTTTACCAAGATAAATGTTATGAAATATTCTGTACCACTTGTGTGTGTGAATAAAATTAATATTTTCTTTTTGCAAAATGATAACACACCCACAGTTCTGTGTTTTTTTTCCCCTTCACTTCTTTTCTTTAAAATCCATGTGTTTTCATTCACACTGCCACTATAAAGCCTGCATTTATAAGCATTTGGAGGACATTTGTAAAGGCACATGCATGTAATGATTTTTCAATGGTGCCACCTGTGTTCAGATGTGGTCAGTTTAGCGGTGTGTCGAGAAATTAGAATTCTCCAGAATCCGGCATCTGATTAGACACTCTAAATGCAGCTAAACACACCAACATGTGGCTAAACCAGCTTTAAAGCAGAACATCTAAATGCAGGAAAAAGTATCTGGGTAGAACAATAGAAATTTGGACTTACCTGTAAAGTCCCTTTTATGGAGTACAGTACAGTGCACAGGTTTAAGAACCTGAACAAAAAATTCAGGTAACAGCTTGAAGAAGCCAATGGCAGAGAGCTCTGATCCAAATGTTCTGGTGGGGTGGGCAGAAACTTGTTTCATAAGCATACTTAGGGTTAGACAAGACTCAACTGAAGAAAGGCCTAAACACAAATAATAGAGTATTTGCTGGGTCTTATTTTCCTGTCCTCGCACCAGGCAAAGTAAGTCTTCCACGTGTGGAAGTTGGAAGTTTGCAGGAGTTGGATTTTCACGCTCTCAGTAAGGTAGAAATACCAGAGTCAAAAATACCCCTATATCCTTTAGTTCTTATAGTATCTTACAAAAGTGAGTACCCCCCTCACATTTTTGTAAATATTTAATTATAACTTTTCATATGACAACACTGATGAAATGACAGTTTACTACAATGTAAAGTAGTGAGTGTACAGCTTGTATAATAGTGTACATTTGCTGTCCCCTCAAAATTACTCAACACACAGCAATTAATGTCTAAACTGCTGGCAACCAAAGTGAGTACACCCCTGAGTGAAAATGTCAAAATAGGGCCCAATTAGCCATTTTCCTCCCCGGTGTCATGTGACTCGGTGTTACAAGGTCTCAGGTGTGAATGAGGAACAGGTGTGTTAAATTTGGTGTCATCGCTCTCACTTTCTCATACTGGTCACTGGAAGTTCAACAAGGCACCTCATGGCAAAGGGAGGATGTGAAAAAAAAGAACTGTTGCTCTATATCAGTGATATGCAATTAGCGGACCTCCAGCTGTTGCAGAACTGCAACTCCCATGAGGCATAGCAAGACTGACAGCCACAAGCATGACACCCAGAGGCAGAGGAATGATGGGACTTGTAGTTTTACAACAGCTGGAGGTCTGCTAATTGCATATTCCTGCTCTACATAAAGATGGCCTAGACCAGTGATGGCGAACCTTGGCACTCCAGATGTTTTGGAACTACATTTCCCATGATGCTTAGGCACTCTGCAGTGTAGTTGAGCATCATGGGAAATGTAGTTCCAAAACATCTGGAGTGCCAAGGTTCGCCATCACCAGCCTAGACTATAATAAGATTGCCAAGACCCTGAAACTGAGTTGCAGCACCATGCAGTTGTTTAACAGGACAGATTCCACTCACAACAGGCCTCGCCATGGTCAACCAAAGAAGTTGAGTGCACATGCTCAGCGTCATATCAAGAGGTCATCTTTGGCAAATAGATGTATGAGTGCTGCCAGCCAGCATTGCTGCAGAGGTTGAAGGGGTGGGGAGCCAGCCTGTCAGTGCTCAGATCACACACCGCACACTGCATCAAATTGGTCTACATGGCTGTCATCCCAGAAGGAAGTCTCTTCTAAAGATGCACAAGAAAGCCCGCAAACAGTTTGCTGAAGACAAGCAGACTAAGGACATGGATTACTGGAACCATGTCATGTGGTCTGAGGAGACCAAGATAAATGTATTTGTTTCAGATGGTGTCAAGCGCATGTGGCGTCAACTAGGTGAAGAGTACCAGGACAAGTGTGTCTTGCCTACAAGTCAAGCATGGTGGTGGGAGTGCCATGGTCTGGGGCTGCATGAATGCTGCCGACACTGGAGAGCTACAGTTCATTGAGAGAACCATGAATGCCAACATGTACTGTGACATATACTGAAGCTGAGCAGGGTGCCCTCCTTTCAGAGACTGGGCTGCAGGGTAGTATTCCAACAAAATGCCCCCAAACACATCTCCAAGACAACCACTGCCTTGCTAAAGAAGCTGAGGGTAAAGGTGATGGACTGGCCAAGCATGTCTCCGGACATAAACCCTGTTGAACATCTGTGGGGCAACCTCAAATGGAAGTTGGAGGAGCGCAAGGTCTCTAACATCCACCAGCTCCATGATGTCGTCATGGAGGAGTGGAAGAGGACTCCAGTGGCAACCTGTCAAACTCCGGTGAACTCCATGCCCAAGAGGGTTAAGGTAGTGCTGGAAAATAATGGTGGCCACACTAAATATTGACACTTAGAGCCCATCTTGGACATTTTGACTTAGGGGTGTACTCACTTTTGTTGCCAGCGGTTTAGACATTAATGGCTGTTAATTAATTTTGAGGGGACAGCAAATTTACACTGTTATACAAGCGGAACATTTACTTTACATTGTAGCAATGTGCAATTTCTTCAGTGTTGTCACGTAAGATATAATAAAATATTTACAAAAATGTCAGGGATGTACTAACTTTTGTGAGATACTGTAGGTTTAAACAACCATGCATTTAAAGCCACTGACTGAGAAGCAGGATGTAATATAAGGCCTTGGGCTAGAAAGTCTGGTCTATTTGGAAAAGGCCAAGGGTCTTCCACCTAAAGTCCAAGGAATTTCAAGACCATCTACTGTGAAGGCTAGAGGATCTGGAGGCTGAAGGTCAGGATGTTCACACCTGGTTTTCACCACCTATGACAGAGATTTTGAAAGATCTTCTCCAGATCTAGGCTTTGATGGCTTAGGAAATCCACCTGCCAATTGTCCACTTCAATTATGTGGATTGGTGAGAGCTGTAATTTGAGCTTCCACCCAGGAGAGAATCAGACTTGTTTGTCATAGGGCAGCTTGACTTCTGATGCTTCCTTGACAGTTTATGTAGGTCACTGCTGTGCCCTGTCTGACTGTACCTCAACTAGATGAACTTGCAGAAGGGAGGTCCAGTGTTGGAGAGAAAATCAGATAGTTCCTGAATTTGGATGGGAAGTTTTGACTCCTGTGGGGACCAGTCCCCTGCACAATCAGGTAACTGTTAACTCTGCACCAGCTTGTAAGGCTGGCATCAATTGTTACCAAATTTCAGGATATGTGAAGGAAATATTTCCCAAATTCCAGGGCAGGAATGGAGAGTCAAGAAGAGTTCTGTGTGGCTGAGAGATGCAATGACATATCTCATGGATTATATCTGGAATTTTTGTACACAAAGAAATCAGTTCAGAGATTTTAAGTTAATATGGGTGGATGACCCATTTGGTTTTGAGACTGTGAATAAGTTTGAATACAAACCTGAAGAAACTGGTAAATCCACTGCTTGTGCTAAAGTTGAAACAAGGCAGTTATTACATCTGCTTTCTTTTAATCTGAAGCTGGTCAGAACGGAAGGCAAAAAGTGAGGAGGGAAGATATACAAACTCTATTTAGCATCCATCTGAAATGGCAGATTGGACTCAGAGGTTTGGGACATCTTGGATACAGACTCGCGTAAATAGCAACAGACAATCACCCACTTCATAGAGTGGGGGACTTCCTTTTACTGTGAGGAAGGCTTCAGGGCAGGCTAGGTGGACTTGGAAGTCCATGCCTTGTGGCGAAAAGAGATGTTAAATCTTGGTGTGCATATGGACGCCTAGGAAGAGGGAAAAGGTCCCTTTAACTGAATAGGCGTAGCAGCCATAGGAGTAGGAGATTTGGGCTTTTCATATGGGGTAGGAGTACCCTTGAATTTATCAAGGGATTCTCCAAATAGGTGCTCATCAGCATAAGGTATGCATAGAAGATGGTTTTGACAAGCAGGTTCAGCAGACCAAGCTTTTAACCACAAAATCCTGTGCTAATGCACAGAGATGGGGGAAGTTCTAGAGACTTTGCAAAATACATTCTCTAGAGCGTTAACATAAAATAAACAATACTGCAGGCTTTAGCCGCAATTGTTCTAAGAGCATGGTCATTAAAGACAAGTTCCGTTCCTGGTCTTGGTTTATTGTCTTGTTCAGATAGCAATGGTATGGCAAATAGACAAGGCAGCAATAGCTGGATGCAGGTCTGGACCTGCAAGGGAAAATAAGGCCTTTAAAAGCAGACCTCCAGACACCTATCAACAGAATCCTTAAAAGAGGGATCATCAATAGGAACTGTAAAGTGTTTATTGAGAACTGAAATACTCTACTACTGGAACAGACCATTTCTTCTTAAATTCGATTTCCATAAGATACATTTTAGCAAAAAGTTTAGAGCAGGTAATATCCCTAAGGATTGGGCCAGTCCTTATAAAGTGCTCAACTGATCTGTGCGTGTGTAGGAAGTTTTTTTTTTTTTTTTTTTTTTAAATCAGCCAAGTGCCCATAGGGGCTTGTTTAGGCTATACAGAGTCAAGTGCTTCTAGTGACCACAATTTCAATAAGCATTTCCACATTAGACGGCATTTGGCACAAGGATGTAGTTTGTACCTAAATATATGTAAGGGAATGAAAGACCCCATGTGGTCTCCACTACAAAATCAGGTCCACAATACTTACCCCCATAATATTCTCAAGTAAAGGAGGTCACCACCTCTATTCTGAATCGGGTCAGGGAGAATAGAAGACATGTAGTATTTCTGGCCTCAAGAAGCCAAAGGTAATAGAAATGCTGAGAGCTTGCTAAAGAACTTAGACATAATGGCACCTGCTTTTGTCAGATGGGCCCCATAGTGTGTGCCTGAAGAGTCAGGTATGGGGAGCAGTGTAATAATAGAACATTACTCTGGGACAAAGGAACAGTTATCATCCTGAGAGGTTATTTGAGTTTCATGTAGGCTGTCAGCAGAATGCATACTCTTTGTCCCATTTGTCCCAGCTCCCTTGCACCTGTGATCCGGTATTGCTAAGTGAAGGGATCCCCAGTGAGGTACTCATAGAATGGAGATTGAAATGGATGGGATTTTGGGTGTTTGGATACAAGAACTGCTAGTATCTGTAGAAGATGGCAACAGGAGTTGAGCAATGTGCTGCATGTGTTGTTTTTTTTTCAGAAAAGACAGCTGGGAACACATCATATAGAAAACTGCTTAAGCAGTCAAAAATTGCAGTTAGCAGTCAAAAATGTATAAATGTTTCAGGAAAAAAAATGAATGGGAAAGAAAAGAGTGGAGGAAAGATATCACCTAAGGACAAGAGAAAGAAAAAATGGGAGTCTCGCAGGGTGGGCTGAGTTAAACGGGTATGCTCTGGGGGTGGACCCAACAAGTTTTTTTTTGCTAATGTTAAATCACCTGAAGGTAGCCTGCAGAGAGCCCATTGTCTGAGTTCAAGTCTTGTGTCCTGTACTGTACAATTAAGATAAGTTGTTTATACTTCCCAGATAACTTCTACTGCATTTATAAAGCTAAATACAGAAATGCCAGTATGACTAAGGTCATTTAATAATTTTGTAGTATTTTTAATCATATTGAAGTGCATTTGAATACCTTTTTCTCATTTTTAAATTTTTTACTTTATACATTTAAAGGAGTAAGGCTACGTTCTGCTTTTTGTGCGACATGAATGAATGAATTTTGGCATACAGCAGCAAAATGCTAAACAGGAGCAGACAGACTATGAGACAGATTTATCATAATTATACACTTTCATTCATAAATTACCCCATCTGATGCTCTAATGCAGCATTTATCAACAAGAGTACCAGCTGGGATCCCCAGGGATGCTGCAAGTATGGGACCCAGTTTGCCCTTAATTAGTGTCTGGAGTTGTCATGGTGCAGGCAAGTTGACCTCCAGCACCATAGCCACTAAAGATGGTGTAAGGTCAGGATGCAAGGTGTCACTTGTTGCCATGGTAATGGTAACTGGCTTGCCTGTACTATGAAAATGCATGACTGATTCGTGACAGGCGGCATGCAGAGCTTCGCCCAGCATTTGAAGAGAAGACAGAAGTCCGATGACTTCACCTCCCGCCCTTTGCTGGAGCCAAAGGGTAGGACTCTGTTGTAAAAAGAGGATTGTGTGATTATTGGTGGGCTGTGACAGGGACTAGGTTATTTGGGGACTGTGCGATTAGGGGCTCTTTATGGGGGGCCTCTGATGGGAGGGGGGCAGAGACAAGAAGTTGTGACTGTGAAGTGGGAAATCCTAACGTGAGAAGGGGACTCTTATGTGAAGGAGGAAGTCCAATGTAAAGGGGTGCTTTGATTTGATTATTGGAACCACTGATGTAAAGGGGGGCTTCAGATGTTAATTTCATCAAGGCGTTTGTGTGCATCGTTCCAGGCACAGGTTTCCAAACTGATAAGCAACATTTATGTTTTTTTAGACTGGGGTGCCTCAGGATTTTGCATATTTGTAAAAGGTGCCTTGACAAAAAAAAGGTTACGAAATGCTGAGCTAAAGTAGCACTGTGACAAAATTAAGCTTGCCCCTTATCACTTCCTGTTTTACATACATTACTATTCATCTTTTAACCTTTTTGCTGCCAGGCCATGTGCTCCATTTGTACCCTCAGTTGGCCAGACCATTTTGCAATTTTTCACTTATAGCTTTCAAAGTTTGTAGAAGACCCCTCAAACTATATATTTTCTGAAAGCACATGACCAGTAGAATAAAAAGAAGGTGCTAGTGATTTCTAGGGTCCCACGATATTTGCGCAAATGTTTATCAAAACAATATTTTTACTAAAAATCCACTAAAATCAGGACTAGCAGATAAATACACAGCAAATGATACACAATTCCTACTTAATATAAAAACTTAACCTGCATTGAGTTAATAAATAACAAATATTTGTAATTTTTCCATTACATCTTTTTGCAAAATGGTGAAAATTGAACGTTTGCAAAAATGTAAATATCCAAATCTCTCTAAAAATCTGAAGGTTTTCATTTCTCCATTACAGCTTTCAAAATTTGTGAAAGACCACCAAAACCATATATTTTCTGAAAGCATATGACCGCTAGAAAAAAAAGACGGTTCTACTAATTTTTTAGCCCTCGCGATATGTGCACAAATGTTTATCAAACCAATAAATTTGCAAAAAATACACTAAAACTATTATTAGCAGATAAAAAAAACCACAGCTAATTTTATAAAATTCCTGCTAAATATAAAAGCTTAACCCGTATTGAGTTAATAACAAAATATTTGTAATTTTTACATTCCGCCTTTTTGCAAAATGGTGAAAAGTGAATGTTTGCAAAAATGTAAATATCAAAATTTCTCTAAAATTGTGAAAGTTTTAATTTCTCCATTACAGCTTTCAGAATTTGTGAAAACCCCCCAAAACCATATATTTTCTGAAAGCATATGACCGCTGGAATAAAAAGAAAGTGCTACTGATTTTTTAGGCCTCGTGGTATTTGCACAAATGTTTATCAAACCAATAAATTTGCAAAAAATAAACTAAAACCATTATTAGCAGATAAAAACACAGCTAATTTTACAAAGTTCCTGCTAAATCCCTACTAAATATAAAAGCTTAACCCGTATGAAATTAAAAAATAAATATTTGTAAATTGTAAATTGCATTTTTGTACCCAAAAATTTCTCTAACAATCTGGAGGTTTTCATTTTTCACAGCTTTCAGAATTTGTTAGGCCTCTTTCACACAAGAAGACTGATTGGGTCTGCCTGTCCGTTTTTCAGGCGGGCCCAATCGGACCACCCATTGTTCTCGATGGAGAGGCTGATATAAATGGACATGTGTCTGTTTACACCCGCCTGCATCCGATCCAGTCCAGTCCGCTAAAAATTCGGGATCCTGTTCCCCATCCACTTAGTGGATCGGATGGAAATGGACAGGCGGTCCATTTCCATCCGACCACCCCATAGAGAATAGCGGGCTGTGTCCGTGTCCGCTCTGTATCAGCGGAGCAGACACGGACCTGTCATCCACCCCCTCAGCAGGGATAAGCAGACAGATCCCTTGCTGAGCAGGGGGATCTGGTTGACAGAGTCCACTCTGTGTGAAAGGGGTCTGATCAGGAACGGCTGGTCCATTAGAGGCGCAGGGGCGTTTGAACGATTTTTTTTTTCAAGCTGCATAATTAGAGCCTAAGGCTATAATTGGTTTGAAAAAAGTTGGGCTAAGGGCGCAAAGCATTGCACCCCGAACCCACCAACTTGTTGCAATAGCGAAGTAATATTAGCTATTGTCTTCCGGCTTCTGCTCCTGGCCAACCAGGATGGATCGGGTTGGCTGGGTGGAGAAGCAGAGGAAGCCGTGGAGGGGTGGGGGCTGTCACCGTGGAGGGGTGAGTGTGGGCGGGGACCTGGTGGATCTTACTATGTGTGCTTTTTTTTCAGTTTTTAATTTTTTTTCAGTTCTCTTTTTTTTTTTTTTTTTTTTGGGGGGGGGGGGGGGGGGTCTTTGGTGAGATAAACAGACCCCCATATCTCTTTTTTTGAGACAGGGACTGAAGATAGTCCCTTTTCTCTGTAGCATTTACATGAACGAGTAGAATCTGTATAGAGATTCCATTCATTCATAAAATGACAGTTTGATGCATTGTAATACTCGCGGTTACAATGATCAGCTGTCAGTAGATATAGCAGCACCATTGTACGGGGGGGGGGGGGGGGTTTGGTATACACATACCAAGCCCCCAAAGCCAAAACTTCGCCACCCCCCCGCCATGCTCTCCAAGCTGACAGATCATAGGAGATCAGTGCAGAGAGGAGCATGGGTATCAGAGGTATTGGGGGGACACATCTGGACCCCCTAGCCCCATGCAGCACCTGAGGCCAGTGGGAGCTGCAGAGGAGGGATGCTGGCTAATGATGGTGGCTGCGGGGAGTGGGTTTTCTGGTGGTGGTCAGATCGGTTGGGGGGGATTAATCAGTGTTGGGGGGGATTAATCAGTGCTGGGGGGAAGAAGGGGGGTGAAAGAGATGAGAAAGGAGCATGGGGGGAGTAGTTATAAGTGAAAGTTAGCGGTGGGAGGTGGAGGGGGTGGGTTTTAACCACTTGCTGACCATCGCACGCCGATGTACGTCAGCAGAATGACACGGATGGGCAAATGGGCGTACAGGTACGTCCCTTTAAATTTGCCACCATGCCATCTCGTGCATGCCGCCGGTGGCGCGGCGCATTGGTCAGGGCCTCCGTGAGTCAGATTGCAGGTCCCGCAGACTCGATCGCCGCGGGGATACCTGTGATTGTCTCATGGGAGGAAGAACGGGAGATGCTAATGTAAGCAAGCATCTCCCCATTCTGCCTAGTGACAGTGTCACTGATCTCTGCTCCTTGTGATTGGAGCAGAGATCAGTGACGTGTCACACACAGCTATGCCCCCCCCCCCCCCACACAGTTAGAAACACTCCCCAGGAGTCCGCCATAATATCACAGTAACAATAAAAATTGATCATCGCCGCCATTACTAGTAAAAAAAAAAAAATGTATAAAAATGCCATAAAACTATCCCCTATTTTGTAAACGCTATAACTTTTGCGCAGACCAATCAAACGCTTATTGCGATTTTCTTTTACCAAGAATATGTAGAAGAATACGTATCACCCTAAACTGAGGAAAAATAATATTTTTTTATATATTTAAGAAAGAGGTTTAACCTTAAACTACGTAGAGGGTTCTTTAGTGTAAGAGCAGAAAGGATGTGGAATTACCTTCCACAGGCGGTGGTCTCAGTGGGGAGCATCGATAGTTTCAAAAACCTATTAGATAAGCACCCAAATGACCGCAACATCCAGGGATATACAATGTAATACTGACATATAATCACACACATAGGTTGGACTTGATGGACTTGTGTCTTTTTTCAACCTCACCTACTATGTGACTATGTAAAGAGTCTTTGAAACAATACAAAGGGAATAAACCTGAAACTTAATAGTGCCAAGAGTCAAATGTGGATCAGGGCCATCTGCAAGAATGAGATGATTTTTCTTTCACAGAGAACTACTAGGGTGGAAGCCCTGAGATTCAAAACATGTGAAGTATGCTTTCCATGTTCAATAACAGACCTTAAGAGAAGTAGACTTCCAGGCTTGAAGCATTGCAGGATTCCCAGAGTCTAAGATTCCTTTGTCTCTTAGAACCTGACCTTCAACAACCATGCCATTAAACCCAACAACTGGGGCTAGCACCTTGGCGAATACCTGCAATCACTCACAGCCCAGAGTCTTCTACCATTTGGTTTACTTTTGCTTGGCACTTCAAATGTCCACATCAATGCCCGCATGACGTAGACACTTCCTTTTGGATGTCCAGTGGTAGGGCCCTCTGATGACATCACAGGGGTATGGTGGAGGACTCCAATTGCACCACTGAATTTGTGGTCTAAAACATCTGGAACTGGCAGTGGTGAGGGACCTGGAGGAGGACTTAGGCGAGTATATTTGGCTTTACATCAAAAGGGTAAAAAAAAGGCCTAGTAGGATGGGATAGAAGGCAGTTAGAGGGCAGAGGGAGGCAGGGATGGGAAAAAATAGTTTTCGTCTCAAATAGGGGCTTTAATTTTTTTTATGTAAATGTGGCATTATTCTTTAAAAATACCCACCTTTTTACCTTCTTTTCCATTGTTGCCCTTTTGGTTGCAAAAATTAGAATGTCTGAATTCCACATGAATTGGCCCATACTGATCTAAAAATTATTTTATAGTGAACACCAGAGTTACCTTTTTCTCCAAGTCTGGGGTTTGAAATGTGAGAATAAATTTTTTAACATGATCTTTTCGTAACTGGTCAATACTTCTTGCGTCTATTGCCCTTGCCAAAAATTCATCAACTTCATCTTCTGGATTAAGAGCCTCTTGTGTGTTCCTGCTGCAAAATACAAAAGGAAATATCTAAATATAAACTGTTGATGTGACAATGGCAGATGCCCTGTACTAAACAAGGATTATGGTCCTTAGCCTGTTTACATCCTTTGGCAGAAACAGACAATGAAAATGAAGAAAACTTTACACAAAATGGCATTATGTACTAAATGTCTGGAAGAATATCTCTGTGTTGCTCATAATAACCAAGCAGATGCTGCCTTCAATTTTTTCCAGTTCAAGTTGAAAACAGCATCTAATAACTTTGAAAACACTGACCGAGTTATATAATGTACTATATTTGCTGCAATATGGTAGCTGTTAATGTGGATACTTGCCAAAATGTCCCACATAACAAACAACGGTCAGTAGATTTACAGATGCTCAAAATACTGCTAAATGTTAGTGACAAAAAAATATCTACATGTGGGCTCCACAAAAAGGTGCACAAGGAAATATTTTGCTGAAATAGCATTGTTACTTACTTGTCTTTGCTTGATTCATCAATGCCCTGTAAAAGAAGGGAAAACTATTTAGCAAGTGATACCATTAACAAAAATGTATACTGCAATACATCCAGTCTAAGCCCCTGTACACACGGTCGGAGATTTCCACAACCAAATCCGTCGGATTTTGTCCGTCAGATTTAGTCTGACGGATTGTGTCCGAAACTGTTGCATACACACGGTCGGACTAAGTTGTCGAAAAATCCGATCTTTCAGAACGTGATGACGTAATTTCATTATGATGGGATTACATTCAGGCTAGTAGCCAATAGCTTTGATGTAGGAATTTGATCTGAGCATGCGTGGCACTTGGTCCGATCAAAATTCTCTACACATGATCGGATTACGTCCGACCGGCCCAGTTGGTCGGGAAATATTTCCAACATGTTGGAAAATTGGGTCCGATGGAGATTCGGACGGAATCAGTCCGATGCATACCACACACAGTCGGATTATCTGACGACACGGTCCGATAAGAAGCATTCCGACGGATTCTCCGACCGTGTGTACGCGGCATAAGGGTTCATGCACACTGACAATTATAGGCATATTTTACACCTAGTGTAAATCTCCTGTCGCTTTCCTGTGCCTGGGAAGCCGTATGTGCCATGTACAGCCTGTCATATAAGTGAAAGGCTATACATGGATGTACTCTTGTAAATGCTGATGCAAAGAAGCATCAGTGTTTACAAGGATACAGCTAAGTATAGCGAATACACATCCGACATATTTCCCAAATGTAAAACCTACATGTTCAGACAATGTGTCAGATGCACATAGGTGGGTAAAACCAATGCCAGTCTGCGGCTGCTTGCCCAAAATTTCCCTTTTAAATGCTGACAATTAGTGTGTATTCGACCTACACTATAAATATACATGTTCTCCAGTGACCAAGTGCGCTTCCTGATGACGTAAAAACGAAACGTACATCGAGGTGGTACTTGGTCACGCTATTCCACGCAACTTCAGGTCCCTTTGGTTCCTCCGGGTAAGATGGTGGAACGCACACCAGCGGCGAACAGCTGTGAGACTCCATTCCATCCAGCACACACACGCTAATGGTGGAGGTTAGCCGTGAGGCTCCATTTGATCCAGCACACTCTAGCAGCCCCAGTGCCGGGATAATGCACAATATCACGTAAGCAGCCAAATCGGCAAGTTTAAAGGAGTCAAAGTCTTTTTTTTGGTAAGCAGATTTTGTATTAGAGCACGTTGGGTGTTTTTCTCTGTCAAGTTGGTGAGAGAAGGTTGCTTTTCTTCTTCTATGGAGAGGTTTTGAACACAATCACATGATGTTGGAGTTTTTGTGACTCTTTTTTGGGACTATTTAATACTTTGTATTGCTATCTGGCATATATATATATATATATATATATATATATATATATATATATATATATATATATATAAGCCAGATAGCAATACATACATACATAGGTTGTTTGCACATTGCACTTTATTTTATGTAGGAATAATGTGTGGCATATCTCACATATATTTTTTATTCTTGTTGCTATAGAGCGTCCTCTACACCATATTTCAACTACTATTTTAAGTATAACCACTTAATCAGAGGCGCAACTCATTGATTACTATTTCACATTTGTATTTGTTATATATTGTACACAAGGTTTGCGTGGAGTTTATCTCCATTTCTTTACACAGAAGCGTCAGCGCTTGCAAAGGTATGGCCATGTACAGGCATTTGCTTGAATGGCAGGCCGTATGCAGCACGTGCAGTTCTCCAGGCACTGAAAAGCACATGGAAAACAGTGTCAGTCTTACCTGAGCCCTCATTCGATCAGGCGCTGTGCCTGTCTGCAGCTATTCTATCCCCTCACTTCCTGGTCTCACATGCTTTGGTGAGGTTCCCGCTGCTGTCAATCAAAGCCAGTGATGAAGGAGCAGTGGGCAGTGTTGAGCCAGGGAGTAGGAGGAGTCAGAAGCACCAGTAAGGGATCCAAACACAGGTTTTTACTTGAGGGGACACACTGGATACCTTTGTTGCCAGTGTGCCATTGCTGGGTGTCCAGTACATCCCTATACCTTTAACCACTTTCAGACCGGACCAATTTGCTGGTCAAAGACCAGACCACTTTTTGCGATTCGGCACTGCGTCGCTTTAACTGACAATTGCGCGGTCGTGCGACGTGGCTCCCAAACAAAATTGACGTCCTTTTTTTCCCACAAATAGAGCTTTCTTTTGGTGGTATTTGATCACCCCTGCGGTTTTTATTTTTTGCGCTATAAACAAAAATAGAGCGACAATTTTGAAAAAAACGCATTATTTTTTACTTTTTGTTATAATAAATATCCCCCAAAAATATATAAAAAAACATTTTTTTCCCTCAATTTAGGCCGATACGTTTTCTTCTACATATTTTTGGTAAAAAAAATCGCAATAAGCGATTATTGATTGGTTTGCGCAAAAGTTATAGCGTTTACAAAATAGGGATAGTTTTATAGCATTTTTATTAATAATTTTTTATTATTTTTTTTTTTTACTAGTAATGGCGGTGATCTGCGATTTTTATTGTGACTGCGACATTGTCGGGGACCCATCGGACATTTTTGACACATTTTTGGGACCATTGTCATTTATACAGTAATCACTGCTATATAAATGCAGTGATTCCTGTGTAAATGACACTGGCAGTGAAAGGGTTAACCAGTGGGTGGCAGTGTAGGGGTTAAGTGTTCCTAGGGGTGTGTTACTAACTGTGGGGGGGTTGGGCTTTCATTTAGTGTACACTGATCTCTGCTCCAATCACATGGAGCAGAGATCAGCGTCACTAGTTGCTAGGCAGAATGGGAAAATGTTGTTTATACAGCATTTCCTCCATTCGGCCGCTCCGTGAGACGATCGCGGGGATGCCCGCGGCGATCGAGTCCGCGGGTCCCGCGACCGGACTCACGGGGGTCCCGACCAGCGCGGGAGCGCGCCGCCGGCGGCGCGCTCCCGATGGCACGGCGGCAACGAATATTGGACGTACATGTACGCCAATATGCCTGCCCGTGCCATGCTGTCGACGTACATCGTCGTGCGCTGGTCGGGAAGTGGTTAAGGAGGGGTGGGCACCCTCCAGGCATACCTACCCTTAATCTATCCATTATTATAATTGCTCCAAATTTGGAGACTCTCAAAATTTATAGAGTTAGGACAGCAGTACACCTGGGGTGCTGTGCCGTGGGCTCTGTAGCCTACGCTTGCATTTGCAAATGTGTGCACACGAAAACCCTTGTTTAAACATGAACTGTTAGACAAGGTCAATTTACTTAGTGGCAGGTGGCTGGTAAGCTTGTCGGGAATTTTTGTTTTTTGACGTGCGTCGCACTTCCATATGCTTCTTGCATCAGAGGCCATTTATAGGTTTGGGTAGTTGCCATTTGTTTGTACTGTTGATGAATTGGTGAGGGGATGCACTGGATACCTTCGCTGCCATTGTGCTATTGCTAGGTGTCCAGGGCATCCCTATCTATACCCTTAAGGAGGGGTGGGCTTCCTCCAGGCATACCTGCCTTACTCTATCCATTATTGTACATGTTCTCCAACTTTGGAAACTCAACATTTATAGAGTTAGGACTGCAGTACATGGTGGTGCTGTGACGTGGCCTCTGTAGTCTTACGCATACATTTGCAAATGTGTGCAAACTATACCCTTTGTTTTAACGTGAACTGTTAAAGGTAAATTTGGTTTGTTGCAAGCTGGCTGGTAAGTGAACTGGGAATTTTTGTTTACAGGTTTATACTTATCTGCTCTGTGCACAGAATTGCACAGAGCGGCCCCAAACCACCTCTGCTCAGGTCATCCACCAATGCCTATGACTTCTCCAGTCCTCTCCATACAAACACACAGACGTCTTAAAATCTGCAGTACTGTACCTGCCGGGTACTGCACTGTAGGGGGGAGGGGTCCAGACTCAGGAAGCCTCCCACGGCTCTAGAGGATTACCTAATAAAATGTTTGCAACTTTCACTTAGGCCATGTCATCCTGGAGTATGGGCGATTCCCCCTACCAGGGTCACAAACAGCAATGAAAATCCTAAAGAAAATTAACCCCTGCTGCTCTACAATGTAATATTATTCACTAATATAGTAGATAATTCTTATCTACCTCAATCTTTGCAAAAATATACACTGTTTCCCTGAGAATTGCATGCATTTGAAGAGCTATGTCTGAGAAGGGACCCGATTCGAGGATCTTTCTACTTCTTACAAATACTTTCTGAAACTTCATGCTTGTTCCAACCCTCCTTCCTTGCTAAATGGGAAAGGGGACTAGAGGTTAAATTCTCTGGCCCACAAAAGGAGCGTATACTCTTTTTTGCACATAAATCATCCCTGTGCAGCAGATACCAGGAAACCACATACAAGTTAATGACACGTTGGTATAGAACCCCATCAGTTCTTGCCGAGTTGTTACCTCAACAGAGAAATCAATGCTATCGATGTGGCTCGTCCGAAGGCACTCTCTTACACATTTTCTGGGAGTGTTCTAAGCTCTGCACTTACTGGAAAACTGTGCTACAACTTATCCACATATTTACCGACATTTCCCTACATGATAACCCAGCCGCAATACTGCTTAATCTCATACCACTGTCCAAGAAGAGGTACCACAAATCTATGCTTAAGCACCTGCTCAATGCAGCTTGAGCTTGCATCCCGGGTATGTGGAAAAACAATCTGCCCTGACTCTTACACAATAGCAGGCAAGGGTGAATGATATTGAGCAACTGGAAGACCTTACCTCTGTGACAAAACCGAAGAGCATAAGACCAGATGGTTCTATTGGAGTCTCTTTTGCTTCTCCGAGGAATACTTGCAATACGTCTGATCCAAACAATGTTTGGGCCTGCGCTCTTCACTAAGTCATGGCCCTGACCTACTTTTTCCTGGCTCACCCAGTGGTGACCTTCTCCTACCCCTCCCCCCCTTTTTTCCCTCCTCTTCTTTCTTCCCACTTCGCCCCTCTTCTTTCGTTTTCCTATTCTCTCTATACTATACTAACAGAAAAACTTTTGGGTATGCTCACATTAAAACAATTCTAGCCTTATCTGACTTTTGTATATCTAGATAACCTGAGCATTGGGGTTTACAAGATATAGGTTCCTATTTTGCAGCATATCCTAAACTCCCAGAGACCTTACTGTTTACTTTTAACTGTAAATCTACCTTGCAAATGTTTCAAAACAACTGTCAGACTCATTTATACAGTTATGTATTCTTTTGTTAACTGATGCAAAACCTCAAAATAAAAAAAAGCTGAAATGCAATGTATGCGTACACTTCCAGGTAATTTGGTGATATAAGGTCATTTGCAATTATATAGATATTTATGCATATTTATATCTGCATATAAATACTGTTGTACCACACTATTTATATGCGTGTTTTTTAGTGTAGAAGTTTAAGAATCAAGTTTAGTTGCCATTGCTGATCTTTCCCTCTGAAAATGCTAGCTTGCAGCATTGTAGCCAAGTAAAAATAGTACTTTCAGAATGAGAGTTTAAGCAATGGCATCATTCAGAATGAGAGTCTTTTCACATATCTTTTTGAAATTAGCCTATATTTGTGTGCATATATATATATATATATATATATATATATATATATATATATATATATATATATATATATATACACACACATACATACACACACACACACACACACACACACAAGGCCAGAACCTACCATTAGCCCCTCCAACCTGCACTGTAATCTTTGCTGCAACACTTGAAGGCACCTTATCATTTAGGAGCCTTTGTTAGGGTACACGATGTAAAGGGAAAGTTCTGCTTGTTGGCATCCCTTCCCCTCCATTGTCACATTTGCCACTTTATTTTGTTTTTGTTTTGACAGCTACCAGTATTCACTTCTGGTCAGATTTTTGTGGCGATCTTTGCAGAATTTCGCCAAACTCTCCTTCCCCCTGCAGCCTTCTGGGACACATCACAGGTGCCAGAAGACTGCGGGAACATTCACAAAGTGCAGAATGACTTGTGCAGTAGGAAAGCCAGAAGGCTTCACTGCTGGTTTCCCTTACCGAAGATGTTGGCGCCTGCATCTAAAGCCAATTTAAGAATCAGCTCGGGTGAGGACATCGCTGGATCCCTTGACAGGCAAGTGTCCTTATATTGAAAGTCAGTAGCTACAGTATTTGTAGCTGCTGACTTTTGATTTTTATTGGGGAGAAGGGCGCTCCTCTTTAACATGCATCTTGGCTAAACTTTTGCACAAGTTAAGCATGTCCTATGGAGTGGGGAGGGGTTCGAGCAGGGAACACGAAGTGGCTTCAGATGAATAAGGAAAGAAAGAGGAATGATGAGTGCAGATTTCTTAAAGGATAAGTTCAACTTAGAGCTGCACAATTTTGGCTAAAATAAGTATCACGATTTTTTTTGCTTAGAATGAAGATCACGATTCTCAGTGTAACATCTTTCACATTAGACAAAAAAAAAAAGTTTAGTTGCTTTTTTTAAATTCATTGAAGTGTATTTTTTCAAAGAAAAAAATTGCGTTTGAAAGACCGCTGCCCAAATATGGTGTGACATAAAATATTGCAACGACCACCATTTTATTCTATAGGGTCTCTGCTAAAATAAAAATATATCATGTTTGGGTTTTCCAAATAATTTTCTAGCAGAAAATAATGATTTTTACTTGTAATCAACAAATGTCAAAAAAGGTTTGGTCTTTAAATGGTTAAACTTCCTTAATTTACATGCTGGAGTTCTTTCCTTTGCTAAAAGAACAAAAATATACTTATTGGAGTGTTGTGATGCTGCCCGGATTTTTATTATTTTGTTCCCCAGCTGTGAGAACTCTCTGCACTTGTTAAATAATATTGACATGCTGTTTTGAAGAGTGGTAAGAGAAAAAGATTGCAATTTTCATTCTTAACGATTAATCGCGCAGCTCTAGTTCACCTTTAAAAAAAAAAAAAAAAAAAGAAATTCACATTTTTTTGCAGGTAAAAAAAAAATTAGCAATTATTATTTCTTTTATTGGGAGCCTGTAAAGCATCACACCCCCAATCGCAGGTGCAATGCAGGGCTCTTGAAGACTGTCAGGAGGCACTTTCTCACTGACAGGAAGCATCATTAAACTACTTAGAGTGCTCAACAGCACCCTGGTAGTTCATTGAGAACTACAAGCTGACAGCCACAAAGGCTGTTGATACTTGTAGTTCTCCCACTGACAGAACTCTTTGAATGAATGACGTGGCCAATTGGCACAGCAGGGAGTTTGGGGGCAGCAGTAACATGTTACACCTTGAATACGGGTGTAACATTTAACATGTTATAAAAGGTGAACTTACCCTAATGTACCATACACACGGGTGGATATTCCAACCACAAAATCCATCAGATTTTTCCGGACGGATTTTGTTCTAAACTGGTGTTGCATACACAGGGTCGGACAAAGTTGTCGGAAAATCCGATCGTTTGGAACGTAACAACGTTTGTTCGTTACGACGGGACTACGTTGTGGCTAGTAGCCAATAGCTTTGGTCTCTTAATTTGATCTGAGCATGCGTGGCACTTTGTACGATTGGAATTCTCTACTAACGATCGGAAAAAGTCTGATCGGATTTTTTTGTTGGAAAATTTGAGATCCTGCTCTCAAATTTTTTCCGTCGGAAACGCCAACTGAAAAAAGAGCCCACACACAATCGGATTGTCCGACAATATAATCCGATTGGACCTTTTCCGTTTGAATTTCCAACCATGTGTACAGGGCATTACAGTTGTTATGCACCAGATTTACATGGGTTATAAGGCTATGTGATGTTTGCCTGATATTCCAAATAAAAAAATGTTGCAAACATTAACACATATGACGAAGAGTATTATTATTATTAGACATGGTACTTTGGCCAATTAGTCATGTCTAACAATAGTTTATTGAAAACATCCCACACACGCACATCTGCTCATGGAACTGGTATACTGCAGTATATCACAGGAAACAATTAAAAACATCATTAGTTTGGCAAGTCATGCAAAAATTATGTCATTTTTGGCACAGACACAACTTTGAAGAGACCTGTTAGCATAGAATTTTGGAAGTAGCCATTGCTGATTTTTTTTTTCTTTGGTGCAGACCATTACCTAGTGAGTTCAGGGCCCAGAACAAGTGTGAAGAACAGGAATTCAAACTTTTTTCAGACTTCAGTGGATGCATGTTAGTTCCAGTACTAGTAGAGATTTGTCCTTTAGATCAAAGGAATACACTTTGGTGTGTAAATGAAGGAAGTTTAACCACTTAAACACTAAACCTTTTTCTGACATTTGTTGATTTCAAGTTAAAATAATTTTTTTTTTTTGCTAGAAAATTACTTATAACCCCCCAAACATATATATTTAGTAGAGACCCTATAGAATAAAATGGTGGTTGTTGCAATATTTTATGCCACACTGTATTTGCGCAGAAGTCATTCAAATGTAATTTTTTGGGGAAAATATTACACTTTAATGAAAAATAAATAAATAAAAAAACTAACCAGTAAAGTTAGCCCAATTTTGTTTTGTATAATGTGAAAGATTTTACGCCGTGAAAATTGTGATCTTTTTATTCTAAGCAAAAAAATTATGATTCTCATTTTGCCCAGAATCATGC
>NW_027507748.1:541403568-541663568 GCF_037356315.1 Lithobates pipiens
TGGATTTTTCTACAAAGGGCGTTGACCATAAAGCCCCGTACACACTACCAGATTTTCTGCTGATTTTTTCCTTCAGATTTACCAAAACCACATAATATGAGGTCAAACCTTAGGAGTTTCAATTTGTACGCAATCAGGCAGGCCCTTGTACTACATGGTTTTGGTAAATCTTAAGACAAAAATCAGCAGAAAATCTGATAGTGTGTATGGGGCTTAAGTTTGTATTGCATACACACAATCAGACTTTTTAGACAACAAACACGAACGTAGTGTCGTTTCAACGTACTGATGACACTTCAAAAGAGGACGTTCAATTACTCCAGCGCCACCATTTGGTCAACTTCTGTATTGTTGTCTGATCTTTTGCATTGGTTCTGAGCATGCGTGTTTGTACTTTGTACAAAAGTCTGATGGTTTTGTGTACACACGATCGGACTTTGCTCCATCAGACTTATGTTGTCAAAAAGTTTGTCTGTTCACACGGCCAACAAAAGTCAGATGAAAACCGAAAAGTTTTTCCAATGGAGCGTGTACGGGCCTTTTGAGCTGCTTTTGAGTTGCGTGTAAATACATACTGTACACAAAGCACCTATGTACTCTTGGGAGCTGTATGTGAGGTGAGGTAGGCAACACAAAAACAACTGACACATTTTAGATGACCTTCGACATCAAGCTGAGGTAACATCTATATAAGTAGGAGAGGGCATAATTCTTTAATAAATAAACTTGTAAAACTATTTACTATATCTGGTCTCCCACCGTACACAGAACATGGGAATGCAATTAGTTTAGTTAATATAAACTGCTAAATACCCTTTCTCATCAGCAGTATATAGCAGTTTTGTGACTTCTTTCAGTGTCCAGCCACGCACTGGTAAAAGCTTTTAGGAGGAGTTTTCATTCTCCTCTGACTGACTTATGAGGCTGCATGGCCCCTGGCTTTCTGTCTGGACAGTGCTGATTGGCCCTGCTAATCACATGCACACTCCCAAAAAAAAAAAATCTCTAGCAATACACACCAAATTGAGGATGTTCAGAATGCCTCCAAGGCTCTGTTCTATCAGGAGATGGATTAGGGATGGATTAGGGACACGGAAAGAAGGGGAGAATCAGAGAAGACAGGATCAATCAACCTTTTTACACAATGCGGAACATTAACTCCTTAGGTTCCACAGTGTGTATAAAAACCATGCTTTACTGCATATACAGACTGATTTTACTGTTGTGGGTTTATTAACACTTTAAATTACACCTGAGCTGGCAATTTAAAAACAAACATATGTTATCTTTTGCAGTAAAACAGCTGTGTTTTTTCCCCTCTTAATTTTACCTATTTGCATATCTAAAGTTGTCATTTCAGCAGATGTACAGTAAGTATTCATGAGTATTTATGAAATGCACAAGGATATGCTCATTCATCTTTTGGTCGATCTCTACTAGTGTCCTTAGAAAAACGCAACATATTCTGGATTAGAAGGATTATGGATGTGAAAAAATTTCCTCTAACACTAGGGTTTACCTACAGCAATTCCCCTGCTAGCTTCGAACACAAATTTTCCAGTTTGCCATCTTTAATATTGATTGGACCCTGTGCAAACATTTTCTTGGGTGCCCCCCCCCCCCCATGTAATTTCACTCTCCACCTGCTCTGACATTTAAAATAAATAGCAAGCTAGACTTAAAATCAGTTTACTGTATCAGATCAGGCAGCAATTGCGATTGGTTGCCAGCAGTTGCAGCATATCATTACTGCTTACTGACTGGTTGCTAGGGGTTACAGCACACATTACAACTCACTGATTAGTTGCTAGAGGTTACAGCACATCATCTCCTCACTGCAGGGGAGCATGATATACACATCAATGGGTCTGTCGGTGAGTCTTCTGTACACAACAATAGGGCAGAGCTGGGCAGCATTAGTACCAGCACTTCATACTGAGATATTGGGACACAGCACAGGACTAAAACTTCAAGGGACAAGGGAGTTTAAACCTGGATAGTTGGCAAGTATGAGGCAGCTGTTTTGGGCCCCACACCAATGACAGGGCACAGGGCAGCTTGCCCTTTTGTCCTGCCTTAAAGACAGCCCTGTATGTAACTGAAGGAAAAATTGTATGTTGAGTTAGGGCAAAGCTGAATGGGGAAGTATTAGACCCCTTTCACGCTGGGGCATTTTTCAGGCGCTTTAGTGTTAAAAAAAATGCCTGTAAAGCGCCTGAAAGAAGCCTCATCTGAAATGCCAATGTGAAAGCCAGAGTGCTTCAAGAGACCTTTCACACTGCCAGCGCCGCTTAAATTAGCAGTGCTTTACCAGCGTTTTTCAAGCGTTTGATTTCAATGGGAAGGGGTGCTTTAGGGGTGCTTTATTCACTGCTCCTAAAGTGCTCCAAAGAAGCTGCCTGCAGGACTTTTTTTTTTACACCCTGCCAGTGCAGCGCCTCAGTGGTTTCACATTGGGATTGCAGATGAGGCTTCTTTCAGGCACTTTACAGACACTTTCTTTTAAAGCTAAAGCGCCTGAAAAACGCCAATTTGCTGAATGGGCCAGCAAATTGGCCCATTCAGCAGGAACCGGCAAACTTTCAAACCGACTTCTGTCAAACAGGCATGCTGGAAAACCAGTATTCCACAATGGCTGCGAGTGTTGATTAGGGATGAGCTTCGAGTTTGAGTCGAACTCATGTTCGACTCGAACATTGCCTGTTCGCCTGTTCAGCGAACAGTGAACAATTTGGGCTGTTCGCAGCAAATTCGAAAAGCCGGAACACCCTATACAAGTCTATGGGAGAAATCTAAAGTGCTAATTTTAAAGGGTAATATGCAGGTTACTGTCCTAAAAAGTGTTTGGGGACCCGGGTCCTGCCCCAGGGGACATGGATCAATGCAAAAAAAAGTTTTAAAAACGGCCGTTTTTTCAGAAGCAGTGATTTTAATAATGATTAAAGTGAAACAATAAAAGTGTAATATTCCTTTAAATTTTGTAGCTGGGGGGTATCTATAGTATGCCTGTGAAGGGGCACATGTTTCTGGTGCTTAAAACTGTCCCTGCACAAAGTGTCATTTGTGCAGGAAAAAAGTCTTTTAAAATCACTTGCGGCTATATTGTCGGGTCCCCGTAATACAGAGAATACTCAATGAGTGTTCTCTGTATTAGCCGACAATTCATTCATTCATTGATAAAAAAAAAAAGCGTGGGGGTTCCCCTAAATTCAATTACCAGGCCCTTCAGGTCTGACATGGATATTAAGGGGAACCCCGTGTCAAATTAAAAAAAAAATTGACGCGGGGGCCCCCCTAAATATCCATACCAGACCCTTCATGTCTGATATGGATATTAAGGGGAACCCCGCATCAAATGAAAAAAAAATTTGACATGGGGTCCCCCTAAAAATCCATATCAGGCCCTTTATCCGAGCACGCAACCTGGCAGGCTGCAGGAAAAGAGGGGGGGACGAGAGAGCGCCCCCCTCCCTCCTGAACCGTACCAGGCCACATACGCTCAACATTGGGAGGATGCTTTGGGGGTCTGTGACCCCTCAAAGCACCTTGTCCCCATGTTGATGAGGACAAGGGCCTCATCCTCACAACCCTGGCCGGTGGTTGTGAGGGTCTGCGGGCGGGGGGCTTATCAGAATCTGGAAGCCCCCTTTAACAAGGGGACCCCCAGATCCCGGCCCCCCTGTTTGAAATGGTAAGGGGGTACAAAAGTACCCCTACCATTTCACAAAGAAAGTGTAAAAATGGTTAAATAAGACAAACACACTTTTGAAAAATTCCTTTATTAAAAATAAAAAAAATTAAAAAAGATTCCAGCGGTGCTAATCCACTCTTGCTATCCAGCGACGAATCTCCGGGGTCCAGCAATGGATGATCATATCCAGCGAGGGGGATCTCTCTGTCCAGCGCTGTCCATACATCCGTCTTCTGTCTCCACTGCGGAGACACTGCGGAGATCCCAGCGCTGACGTTTCTTATATTAGGAGGGCGGGGCCACCCGTCACCTGACCCCACCCCATCTGAATGCCCCCTGCCAGAATGCAATGTCCCTGCATCAACATCTCTTGCATCAACATCTCTTGTGTTGATGTGGGGATTTGTAGTTTTTTTCTGTATGTGTGTACCCAGCTTAAAGTAGAACTTTACTCATAACAACTTGCTTCTTGCTGGAGTCTGCCATTTTGTTGAAGCCCAGAGCCCTCAAACAGCAGTAAATCATAAAGTGTAACTAAATCGATTGATTTAAGGGTTAAAAAAATCAGTTATATTCCTGGAATGCCGGGATTGCTACCTGTCATATTTGCTTGTGTCCTCATCCAAACTGTCAAACCATCAAATGGCTGGCGTCATAACTGATCACATGTGCAGGACCATGACAGTTGCAGTTTAAACAGAAACAGCCTCCTTGGCTGTAAAGGACAGGAAGGTTTAATTCCACTTTAAGGCTGTCAGCAGATCAGCCTCTACAAACTCAGCAGTGCCTAAAAAGTGTGTGAAATACTTGTGCGCTGCTATGTAGTCTAATAAATTATATAAACGGAACCAAGTTAATTACGTGTAAAAAGAATAAATATGCATATATTGAACAGCTGCAACCATTCAATGGTGATCTCACATTAGCAAAAAACTTAAATAGACAAAATATTGGTGTTTTGCGTCACTTGTCACGTGACATTACCCTTGAGATACCCTTGAAAAAGTCAAGTGACAAGTGCCGCAACGCATCGGAAGGAGCTGGTGACGTCACTTCTGGTGTTTTTTCGGATACCCGGAAGCAACAGTGAGGAGGCAAGCTCTCTATGTTTTAAATGTTTTTAAGTTTAGTTTTAAAGCGATTACTTCAAGATGTTCTAAATGTGAGATGGAATTCTAATATATGTTTATTTGTTAGCATTATTGCGCTATGAATTTTGTTGATCTGCTTTGAGCAACATCTAAAGAAGCGGTTACCAAGGTGTGCAAAGAGGATTACATAGGATCCAGGACACAGCTGATGTTTCTACTTGGGATTATTTAGGATACTTATATTTGAGGCGTGTTATGACCCTTGTGGGTCTTTTGCTGAGGTGAGCAGGCTTTGCACCCAGAGGTGATGGTGGCAGTCTTCATATCACTCATTATCTAATTGCTGTGTTGCATGTTTTTGTAGTGGATTTTGTTTCACAGAAGGGATTACAGCTTCAACCTATTTTTATTTTTGGATTTTTCCTTTTTTTTTAATTTATTTTTTACTTTTAGTATTTGTACTTTTGTATCACTTAGTATTAAGATTGTTTTCATATGATTGGTGGTGTCTATTTGTATATTATGTCATCTTGATTCTGTCACTACACTATGGAAGGAAATTGATTCATTTCTTTAGTGGTGGGTGCTAGGTATAAGCACCATTAGGTGTCATTTATTTATTTTATTTTTTTCATTATTTTTATTTTATTTGTAACTAGTCACTCATGAATTGAATTAGCACACCATTATTTTGTCTATTTTACTTTATTGCTAGTGCCTAAAATGGGAGAGCAACAGAGCATGTGTAGAGCAGAGTGAGACAGTGTATTACTGGATTACAAATAGGCACTTATTTTTAATGTAGCTATACCTGCAAAAGGGGCCGCCAGCCTGAAGTTATCTAGCAGGACTTTATTTTCTGACTAAAGATCCACTTTAAGTGTTGGCTAGCCTTAGAACCTTTTTTTTCTGTTGGTGTACCTGCTGGGGAGTTGTCTTGCTTCCTAGCCCAATTAGAACATTGCCAGGGGACAGAAAATGGGAGACAATCTCTCCAATTAAAGTGGTTACAAAAATATGAACAAAGCATCCCCCACTATGTTGTGCACTCAATCCAGAGTGTAATTTCTGTCTTCTGCCTTGTTCCTCTGCTATCTGCATGAGTCACTTCTGACAAGTTTCCCTAGCACCAAGAGAAAAAACGTGACGGGATGGAGCTCCACCACACAGGCTGTGATTGACAGCCTCAGCTCTGTTCCTGTGTGGACAGGTCTATGAACCTTCCCTCCAATCAGCTCTAAGCTCTCCTCACTGAGCACCGTAGAGCTTCAGCTCCCGGCCTCCTGCTTTCTGAAAGTTTAGACAAACTGAATAAATTCTGGACTTTGAACAGATGTAGAGAAGAGAGGTCTACAGAATAAACAGGTACAGTTTATGTAGGATTTACTTAATCTCTGTGTATTATCTACAGCGTCACTTCACTTGGTATATTTAAGGGTTTACAACCACTTTAACACACTATTAAAATATGAAAGGGGTTGTAACTCTTTTCCAGCACATAAAAATTAGGTTGCAGTAACACTTTACATTATAACAGAGCTCATATATAGCTAGAACATCAATAAACAGTTACAAAGGTTTAAGTGTCACTCAGGAATTTAAAGAGGAACTAAACCCTCCTATTGTTTACAGCCGAGGAAGCTGCCTTCTTAGCCTCTGATTGATCTGTTTTTGCCCCCCCCCCCCGAGTAGTACAGTGTAACTATGGTAACTAGGGTTACTATGGTGTTACTATGGTGACACTGAATTACTCTGAATTACTCTGAACGAGGTATGTAAGGAAAATAGTAGAAAAAAAGTTACAAAGCTGCAAAGGCAAAGCATAATGGACTACTATGCATCGCATAGTAGTCCATTATGTGTCACTTACCTGACACAGGAGCCAGCGAAGTCACTGCTGTCCCCTGTAGTCCAGCGCATCCATCTTCTCGGTGGGGTCTCACAGCTCCGCCGCTGTCATTCGGCGAAGCCGCGATGACGTCACTCCTGCGCATGCGTATGGGAGCCGACACGCGCGGCATCTTCGTCGTTGGAGATGCCGCGCTCTCAGTGCGCCTGCGTGCCGCTGTCTACGGCGCATGCGCTGTAGACAGCGGTGCCTGTCTTCGGGCAAATATCTCCTAAACCGTATAGGTTTAGGAGATATTTCTTGGACCTACAGGTAAGCCTTAATCTAGGCTTACCTGTAGGTCAAAGTGTGTTGTAAGGGTTTACAACCACTTTAATAAAATTGTAGTTGAACTATTTTTTCAACATACTGCCACCAGTCAGTGTCCTTTATCACCGCCATCACAACAGTTATATAATGACGTTGTACTACATTGGTGACAGTATGTAAAAAAAAGAATAAATTGCAAAAGTGGAGCGCCGTGGTAGTTCATTGATTCTTCCTGTCAGATTGTATCTGCCTGCCCATACGAGATGTACGGGTGCACAGATACTCTGACAGATCTGCAGGAGACCTGCATGGCACCAGCGATCTGCTGATCCCTGGTACAATGCTTTACAGGCTCCAAAAAAAAAAAATTAATGAATGCACATTTAATTAATTTTTTTTCTAAAAAGTGAACTTGTCCTTTAGGAATTGCTACACCAAGCCCCGGGCTGGATCTACCAGGGCTGCCATTAATCACTGTGCCCTGTACAGCTTACCTGACAGGCCCTCCATCCCTTCCCTAAACCGTAAGGCTATTTTAGTTACTTGACACTCGTTGGGGTTGCTTCCAGGGGCATACTGCAAATCTGGGTTCCGGGGCCAACAGGGAGAAAAAGAGCCCTTATGTGGTGCAAAAAAGCAGAAAATTCCAACACAAAAATTGGGCAAGACTACAAAGTGGGGCATGCAAAGTGTTCTGCAGTGAAAATTGGGCATGGTTACAATGGTGTTGTTAACAGCAGCAGAGTAAAAAGCAGCTGTAGCATAAAAGCAAACCAGTGTACATTTAAGCGGGGTTGGTGGCAATATGCTGTTTATGTACTGACATCATTCTTAGTTATGGCTGAAGCATAAGTACAGTGTGTATATGCTATTAAAGCATATTGTTAAAGGAAAACTAAAATAATTAGCTCAGTTTTATTTTTCAGTTTATTGTATTCCAATTTAAAGAACACTACAGACTGAAGACAGTGCTGTGTCCTGGCCTAGGCTGACAAGGCCCAGGCCTAGGGCAGCACTTTGCAGGGGGGCAGCACAGAAAGAGTCCCCGTCGGCTTTTACTACACTGTTATGCCGTGTACACATGATCGGAATTTCTGACAATAAATGTTCGATGTGAGCATGTTGTCAGAAATTCCGACCGTGTGTGGCCTTAATCGGACATTTGCTGTCAGAATTTCCGACAACAGATGTTTGAGAGCTGGATCTCAAATTTTTCCGACAACAAAATCAGTTATCGTAAATTCCGAGCGTGTGTAGACAATTTCGACACACAAAATTCCACGCATGCTCAGAATCAAGCGCAAGCGCCGCACTGGCTATTGAACTTAATTTTTCTCGGCTCATCATACGTGTTGTATGTCACGTGTTCTTTGAGATCGGAATTTTCCGACAACATTTGTGCGACCGCGTGTATGGAAGACAAGTTTGAGCCAACATCCATTGGAAAAAAATCCATGGTTTGGTTATCGGAAATTCCGATCGTCTGTACACGGCATTAGTGTAGCGCCAGTCTTATGGGATGGACTGGGATGAGAGGAAAATTAGTCTAGTGCCCCCATAAAGCGGCGCCACTTATAATTTTGACTGTCCTATTATCCTGGACCACAAACCTTCCTTACTTTGCTATATGTTTTCTGCTGCACCATTGGCATGGTTATATCTTCTAAGTAGTCTCCATAAAATTATTAGAAATTTGTGCTTAAAGTAGAACTACAGCAAGGGGTATGGCTTTGACAGGAAGGGGTGGGTTATATTTAAATTAAGGGGTGCATGAGTTTAGTCAGGCCTAGGGCAGCACAAAACCTAAATACACTACTGACTGAAGTGAAGAGAGGGACAGTGTGTACATTTCAGCTTAAAGATGACCTTCATCCAGGTTCCAAAAAATGAAAAGTCAGCAGCTACAAAAACTGTAGCTGCTGACTTATAATTAACAGACACTTACCACTCCAGGAATCCAGCACCATCCTCATCAGGGTGGGTACTTTGCTGGTCTTCGGGTCCCCGGCAGCAACATGTTAACTGTGGGAAGCGGGCTGTGACTCCTTGACAGCCAGCTTCACACTACGTATGCACGAGCCGCACTGCACACAGTGAATGGTCCTGCAGACCTCCTGGATGAAGTTCCACTTTAAACGTTTGAACAACAGAGGAGCTATGAAGATGTGATAGGTTCCAGAATTCCAAGTATGGATATTTTATACATAATTACATTAGTCCGGCTTGGACCAATGCAACTTTGCATATACCATACCTCTCCGATGCCTCTGAAAGCTAAGCTGGAAGTCACTGCTACTCCAGTGATTTCCACCAGATTCCCTCGCTGAGCGGTAGCTGCCCTGCTGCATTCTAAAAACAGGAGGTTGGCCACTCGGCAAGTGTGCCTTTCAGGGAATACTTTGCATTTTCTAAAGGAATACAAAGCTTTCTCTGGTTGGACAAGGTGGTTGGAACTTTGGGAGTTAAAACGGGAGTAAACCCGCTGACTTATTTTTTTTTTCTTACACCTGCAAGGGAAAAGGCATAATGAGCTAGTATGCACTGCATACTAGCTCATTATGAAATACTTACCATAGAATGAGGCCCCGACATCTCACCCGATCCACGCTGAAGGAGCTGACATGCTCCCTCTGCGTGTCTTGCGGGTATTGCAGCTCCGGCGCTGTGAGTGGCCGGAGCCGCGATGTCGTCACTCCTGCACATGCGCGCGGGAGTTTTCTTCCCGGCAAGGTTCGGTGTCTGCCGGACTTTCAGCCGCAAATCCCCTGTGCGCATACAGGTTTAGGAGATATTTTTTTTACCTACAGGTAAGCCTTATTATAGGCTTACCTGTAGGTTAAAGTACAAAATATAACTATACAACCGCTTTAAGTCATCCAATGATCCCTTTTATTTATCAAGAACTCTATTGCAGGGTTTCCCTGAGTAATGAAGTATCACTTTTCCTGCTGTGGTAACTGGTAGTGGTAGTAAATCCAACAGGGAAAATTAAGTTACTGAACCGAGGAACTCGACTGTAGAACTCTTTCTGCTAGATTCAGTGATTGATGTAAGAAGCTGATAAGTGTTCCTATATGCTAGCTGCTACAGTGAAACTGTATTTTTCAGTGGATGGCACTTTAGCCTACAAGTGACTGAACTAATTATCTATATTGCCCTAATTACATAGCACCATTATTCAATAAGTGGTTTAAAGCAAAACTAAACCCTTCAATTCAACTGTTTCCCAAAACAGTGCCCGTTCACACCACAAAAACATCCTCTAGATTCATTCTGGATGTGTTTCTGCATGCACGTTTTTAATGCCCTGTACACACGGTCGGATATTCCGACGACAAAATCCGTCTGATTTTTTCCGCCGGATTTTGGCCCAAACTTGTCTTGCATACACACGGTCGCACAAAGTTGTCGGAAAATCCCATCGTCCAGAACGAGGTGACGTAAACCACGTATGATGGGACTATAAAGAGGGCAGTAGCCAATAGCTTTTGTCTCGTAATTTATTCTGTGCATGCGTGGCACTTTGTCCGCCGGAATTGTCTACACGCGATCGGAATTTAAACGATCTGATTTTTTAAGGGCTTGTTCACATCATGTCCGTTGACTGCTTCCCACCCGCCGTATAGTGAAATGATGGACAGGCGGGAGCACTCTCATTCTGGGAATGACATCCTCCTATTCTTGCCGCGATCAGTGGTGTGTTGTGACCGCATCACTGTAAGGAGGCTATAACGTAGGCTCTTTACCATGTGATCAGCTGTGACCAATCACAGCCGATCAAAGAATAAACAGGAAATGTCGGCTGACAGTGCGTGAGGAGAGCCGGTAAGCAGCATTCATCAGTGGGGACATCTGCACTGACAGATACCCTGATTATCGGTGCAGCCCCATCAGTGCTGTCCTTCAGTGCCCATCAGTGATGCCTGTAAGTGCCCTTCAATGCCTCCTCATCGGTGCTGCCTATCAGTGTGCCTGTCACTGCCCATTTTCGGCCTTTTTTATTTGTTTAGCAAAAAAAAAAAAACCCAGTGGTGATTAAATACCACCAAAAGAAAGCTCACGCTCAAAAGAATGGTAACATTTTGTTTGGGTACAGTGTTGCATGACCACGCTATTGTCATTCAAAGTACGACAGTACTGAAAGCTGAAAATTGGACTGGGCAGGAGGGTAAAAGTGACCTGTAGGTAATTAGTTGAACTGCGTGTTTCTGCACATGTATGGTGTGAACAGGGCACACAGAAAACAATTTTTTCTATGTGTCCCGTTTAACCACTTCAGCCCCGGAAGAATTTACCCCCTTCCTGACCAGAGCACTTTTTGCAATTCGGCACTGCGTCATTTTAACTGACAATTGCATGGTCATGCGACGTAGCTCCCAAACAAAATGTACGCCCTTTTTTTCCCACAAATAGAGCTTTCTTTTGGTGGTTTTTGATCACCCCTGCGGTTTTTATTTCTTGCGCTATAAACAAGATAAGAGCGACAATTTTGAAAAAAACACATAATTTTTTACTTTTTGCTATAATAAATAGCCCCCAAAAATATATAAAAAAAAAAATTTCCCTCAGTTTAGGCTGATACGTATTCTTCTACATATTTTTGGTAAAAAAAAACGCAATAAGCGATTATTGATTGGTTTGCGCAAAAGTTATGGCGTTTACAAAATAGGGGATAGTTTTATGGCATTTTTATTAATATTTTTTTTTTTAAATGGCAGCGATCAGCAATTTTTATCGTGACTGCAACATTATGGAGGACACATCAGACATTTTTGACACATTTTTGGGACCATTGTCATTTATACATCAATCAGTGCTATACAAATGCACTGATTCCTGTGTAAATGACACTGACAGTGAAGGGGTTAACCACTAGGTGGCAGTGTAGGGGTTAAATGTGTCCTAGGGGCGACTTGCTAACCGTGGGGGGGTGTGGCTGTGTTTTACATATTACTGATCTCTGCTCCAATCACAGGGAGCGGAGGAGCAGAGATCAGTGTCACTGTTGCTAGGCAGAACAGGGAGATGCTTGTTTACTTTAGCATCTTCCTATTCTTCCTCTCCACTAGGGATGAGCTCAGGTGTGTTTACATGGAACACGTGCAGAGCCCGTCACGAAGTCGGTGCAGCGCTGCGCTAATCACAGGCAGTGAGACATTGCCCCGATGTGCGGCTGCAGAGATCGGGCAATGTCTCATTGCCTGTGATTAGCGCAGCGCTGCGCCGACTTCCTGGCGGGCTCTGCACGTGTTCCATGCAAACACGCCTGAGCTCATCCCTACTCCCCACGAGGCGATCTCGGGTATTCCTGCGGCGATCGAGTCCACGGGACCCACGGAGCTTCTGATTAGTACGTGATTCTGCCTGTACGTGCCTTTCTGCCGACGTATATTGGCGTGAGGAAGCGGTTAAACCCTATATATTTTATGGTATACAGAAAAACACAGCACTATGGATATGTTGTGAACAAGGTTAGGCTTGTCTAAAGGCCCGTATACACAATACAAAAATCGTATGGAAAAATTTGTACGATGAGCTGTCTGCTGATTTTTGGATTGTTAGTATGGTGCTTTTCGACAGCTGATTCTGTTTTTTTGTCTGACAAAAGCTGGATGTGCAGACTATAACATTTTTGTCGGATGTGATTTGTGTGTACCACAAGACTGTTGAAACCTTTGTGAGAATATCTGAGCTTCTAATACTGCTATAAAAATGATTCAATGGTATGCATATGAAATTCTGACTGATCCATACATTCACTACTGTATATAAATAATATATATGAAACTGTAGCAATGCACCCAGCAAGCGGGCATATCAAACATGATTATTGAGAGATCAAAATTCCGTACGGCTTGATGCTGCAAGGTGAGGTAGTGGCTGTTATGTAACAAAGCACATTTTGTTTAATTGGCTGACATAACCACGGCTGCAAGAATCCAGAGCCAGGAAACAGAAAGGGTGGAAGGGAAACACATTGACTGAAATCATGTCAGCTATTGCTATGGAAACTATCCAAGGCACAGAAATGAGAAAGCTGATTGCCCTTACTTAAGAGATCTCTTCCAGCTGGTTGTCTGCCCTTCTCAGACAAAGAGACACTCCCCAGTAGTATCACAAGAACTTCTACAAATTCAGATCGCTTTACTATTCAATGTTAGGCCTGGTTCACACCTATGCATTTTTAGTGCGTTTGAGTTTTGCAGAAACACACTATCTCACATGTGTGGTTTCAACACCTATTTCATAGGTGGGCGGGTTTTACATATGCATTTGCTTTTGCGTGCAAGCACACGGGGATAGGGGCACTTTAAAAAAAAATGTATTGTTAATTTTACTTCAAAAAAATTAATTTGACACTTTAAAAAAAAAATGGATCACTTTTATTCCTATTATAAGAAATGTAAACAGCCCTTGTAATAGGAATAGGGCATGATCGAACCTCTTTACAGTGAGAGATGGGGTCGATAAGACCCCACATCTCACCTCTAGGCTGAGAAGCCTAAAATAAAAAAAATTAAAAAAAAAGATCACGGCTTCCCAGCCGAGGCGGTGCCATTTTTTTAATGCAGATTCCGGGCGTGACGTCATAACATCGCGCCCGGCCTCTGACGATCATAGAGACTCCGGGGACCATCTGGTCCACCGGAAATCTCTATGGTAAACATCCAAGGCTGGCGGATCCGTTCTCTGACTCACCAATCTCAGCAGAAGCACCGGAGGGCGGCCGGAGGGGGGGCATCCCCTCTCGCTACCTGTAAGAATGATCAAGTGGTGGAACAGCTGCTATAATTGTTCTTATGGTGTAGGGAATCGCTGGCTGAAAACGGCAATATCTGAATGATGCCTCTAGCTGCAGGCATCATTCAGATATACCCGCTCAAACCCAGGACGTCCATGGACGCCCTATGGTCGGCAAGTGGTTAAAACCGAACACATACTAATTACACAGGTTCTATGGTTGATTAAGATGGCAACTCCCTTGGTGCCTTATCTGCATTAAATTAGCCTCAGAACCTGTGTAATTCATATGTGTTAGGCTTTAAAGGGCTATTTAGAGGCCTATCCTGAACCCGTCTCTACTGTACACTATTGCACAGAGTCTCTTTAACCACTTGCTTACTGGGCACTTAAACCCCCCTCAGTCCCAGACCAATTTTCAGCTTTCAGCGCTGATGCACTTTGAATGACAATTGCGCGGTCATACAACACTGTACCCAAATGAAATTTTTATCATTTTTTTCCCACAAATAGAGCTTTCTTTTGGTGGTATTTAGTTACAGCTCGGAGTTTTATTTTTTGCTAAACAAACAAAAAAAGATGCAAAAAAATAAAAAAAAATAAATCATGTTTTAATAGTTTGTTATAAAATTTTGCAAACGGGTCATTTTTCTCCTTCATTGAAGTGCGCTGATTAGGCGGCACTGATGGCTGCATTGGTGGGCACTGATGGGCTGCATTGGTGGGCACTGATGGGCTGCATTGGTGGGCACTGATAGGCTGCACTGGTGGGCACTGATAGGCATAGTTAAGGCGGCACTAATAGGCACAGATAAGGCGGCACCGATGGGCACAGATAAGGCGGCACTGATGGGCAAAGATGGGCACAGATAAGATGGCATGGATGGGTGGCACGGATAAGTGGCACGGATGGGTGGCACGGATGGGCACTGATAGGTACCACTGATAGATGGGACTGATGGGCACTGATAGGTGGCTCTGATAGGTGGCACTGCTGGGCACTGATGGGCGGCACTGCTGGGCACTGATGGGCGGCACTGCTGGGCACTGATGGGCGGCACTGGGTCGCAGCACCTTTGAGGCAGATTGTGGGCACTGTGGGTGGCACTGTTGGTGGCACTGCTGGATGGCACTGTGGGTGGCATTGTGGGTGGCACTGTAGGTGGCACTGTGGGCACTATGGGCACTGATGGGGGGCACTGATGGGGGGCACTGATGGGGGGCACTTACTTTTATTCAGGATGGCACGGCGGTGGGCAGGTGGGCACTGGCCTGGGGCAGGTGGTCAGCTGTATTGCTGGCCGTGATCGGGACTGATGTCCCGATCACGGCCGCCGGTGATCGGCTTCTTTTTTCTCTCCTCGCGCTGTCAGCGCGAGGAGGAATAATAGCCAATTACCGGCTCCGTTTTATCACATGATCAGCTGTCATTGGCTGACAGCTGATCACGTGATAAGGGGTCGGGATCGACCCCTTGCACGGATCGGTGATCAGGCGAGTCTCACGGACTCGCCGATCACAGAGCGCGCCGCGCGCGCCCCTCAGGGGGCGCGCAGGCCGCTCGTATCCGGGACGACGTCAATAGACGTAGTCCCGGAAATGTAGGTCCGCGCTAATGCCGTCATTTGGCAATAGCGCGGATCTGTAGTGGTTAAAGAGGAAGTAAACCCTGATGACTTTACTTCCTCTTTCATTCCCTGCAAAGGTAAAGCATAATGGACTACTATGCATCGCATAGTAGTCCATTATGTGTCACTTACCTGACACAGGAGCCAGCGAAGTCACCGCTGTCCCCTGTAGTCTGGAGCATCCATCTTCTCAGTGGGTCTCCTGCTCCGCCGCTGTCATTCGGTGAAGCCGTGATTACTTCAATCCCGCGCACGGGAGCCGCCACTCGTTGCATATCGCCATTGACCGCGGCACGCTCAGTGCACCTGCATGCGCCGTAGACAGCGGTGCCTGTCTTTCGGCAAACCTGTAGGTTTAGAAGATATTTCTTGGACCTACAGATAAGCCTTAATCTAGGCTTACCTGTAGGTCAAAGTGTGTTGTAAGGGTTTGCAAGCACTTTAACTGCATCAGATCGACAATACATGGTCTACACCTATAGCAGAGGGCATTATTCCACTGTAGCCAAAGCTTGCACAGTTTGTTTTTATCTACAGACAGACACATCTTATCTGCACAGGCAGTTTTTTTTTGGTAAAGGTGACCTAACCCTTTAACTCTTTAGCTTTCTGGGGCAATTTTGAAATTTTTCACATACATATTAAATGTTTTTGGTAGAAAATTATGTATAACCCTCATATGTTATTAATGTTTGCAAAGCAGAGGCCCTAAAGAATAAAAGACGGTCGGTGTTGCAATTTCTTATGTAACACAATATTTATGTAGCCATTATCAAATGCAAATTTTCAGGAAAAAATACACTCAAATGAATTTTAGTTCTTACACAAATATAATACCAGTTTTTGGTAAAAATACAAAAGATGTTGTTGCATTGAGTAAATAGATACCAAACATGTAAGGATTTAAAATTGCACACGTCCATGAAATGGCCACAAACTATGGTACCTGAAACTATCTATAAGTGATGCTTTAAATGCTTTTACAGGTAATCATTTTAGAGTTAATTATGAATTATGGCGCTAGGATTTTTACTTGTACTTCAACATTCATAGGGATGCCTCACATGTCTGGTAAAATCGATGTGTACATATGTGTGCTGAATACACGCGCACATTTGCATTTGTTTATGCACAGGAGGATGGGGGTTCTCTTAAATTTTCAATGTTAAAACTGTGATTGACAGCCTGGCTTTACCTTATTTGTGCTGTGCAAGAGGCAAAATAGTGGCACCCAATGAGGGAATAACTCAGTCTCAGGAGATCGACTGGAGCAGACTTTTTGTTCACTGATTACGCATCAGTGAGTTGTTTACAAGCTGAATAGTATATATTTGGCAGTGGTGTGTGCAAACAGCTGGCAGAGGAAAGTCTTGCTTTAAAGCAGCAAGGTAACTAGAGTAAAGCATTCTGAGCCTTATAAAGTGGGTCATGTTGGAGGCTATGTGGTCATTGCACACTCTAAAAGATCACCTACATTTACATTTCAGATACATTGTGGACAGCTGAAGCAGCTATTCGCAAACAGGGAGGATCTCTGCTCTCAGCTCGGAATTCTTTATTATAATGTTTCTCTTACTAGCTATTTTGTTCCCAGTTGATCATATAATAGGGTTTCTCCTGAAGTTTCTAGGGGTTCCTTGAGCAATGAGCATTTTCTGTCTCTCACGTAAGTTACCAATGACACCAATGATCCTTTTAGTTATCTGTAAGGGGGAATTCTTCCCATTGGCCATCAATGTAAGAGACATTATTTTTACCGACCACCACACTAATGTACTGTAAGCTGGGGGTATATAGTTGTAGGAGGCAGGGGTTCCCTGAGATGTGAACGTTGTTTCAAGGATTCCTAAATGTGAAAAAGGTTGAGAAATGCTGTAATAGGAAATTCAGAAGAAAGGGTGAGATTCTTGCAAGGGGTGGTCAGTGTGTGGGCAGGGCCAACTCGCACGGTGCACACTGTGTGTTTTGCTCCCTCTCACTCTTCTCCTTCCTCCAGACCCTCCAGTATATGTGCTTGCTAATGCCTAAGACCAGGCGGAGAGTTTGAGTTACTTCAGACTAGGCTAGGAAAACATTTTAATGGCTTTAGTGGAAACTCTCAGCATAATAGTTCCAACACAAAGTGCACAGTCTTTTCCTTAACCTCCCTGGTGGTATAATTATGTTGGATTTTAAGTGCTGAAAGCGGTATAATGTTTTGCATGGAAATTTGCCGTTTTGTATTGTAGGCCTGTAATTCTTAAGCCCCGTACACACGAGCGGACTTTTCAACATCCAAAGTCTGACGGAATGATTCCGGCAGACTATTCGATCGTGTGTGGGCTGCAACGGACTTTTGATTCGCAAAAGTCTGACAGACTTTAGAAAATGGAACATGCTTCAAATTTTTTCGACGGAACTCCACCGGACCCAGTTCCTACCGAAAAATTCGCTCGTGTGTATGCTATTCCGACGGACTAAAACCGACGCTAGGGCAGCTATTGGCTACTGGCTATGAACTTCCTTATTCGAGTCCAGTCGTACGTCATCACGTTCGAATCCGTCGGAGTTTGGTGTGATTGTGTGTGGCCAAGTCCGCTCATTCGGAAAGTCCGTCAGAACTCCGTCAGAACTCCGTCAGAACTCCGGCGGAACTCCTTCGGAAGTCTGTCGGACATAAGTCCGCTCGTGTGTACGCGGCATTAGGAATAACTCACTTAAATCTGTCCAAACCAGAGTCTAGTAGACATCCCGGGTATGCTAAAATTTGAAAAACAAAATCATAAATTAAAATATAATAAATAACTGTAAATAATTGTACCAAATAATAATATAATAATGATAAAAATTATTCAATAATGTAATCAAATCAAAAACACAGAAATTTGCTCAGTTGCAGAATTGTCGCTGTCATTACTTTCAGTATTTGATGACGGATCTCCCCACAAATTGCTATCGTTCAATTCTGCGAGTGATTCCAATTTATTATCACTGTTTTCTAGCTGGTCTAAAACCACTTTCGATGTAAAGGGACAGTTTTGGTTGCTATGTACAATCTCCAGTTTCCAGGCAGAAATAACAGTTTTTATAATTTAAAACTGCATGCAGGGCACTGGGAAAAGCACTAGGGACAAAAGGGATGTGAAATAATTACATACAGTAATGTAATCTCTAAGCCCACGTACACACGGTCGGAGATTTCGGCAACCAAATCCGTCGGATTTTGCCCGTCGGATTGAGTCCGACGGATTGTGCCCGAAACTGTTGCATACACACGGTCGGGCCAAGTTGTCTGATTTTGCGGTTGCCAAGAACGCGGTGACCTAAGCCGTGTACAGCGGGACTAGAAAAAGGAAGTTCAGCACCACGTCCGGCACCCTTTGTGCTCCTTCTGCTGATCTCATGTTTTAGTAGAAGTTTGGTGAAAGACGATTCACGCTTTTCAGATTAGTGATTCAGATCGCTACTGCTCTTCAGTTTGTGCTTGTCTTTGCGTATCTGATAATCAGTGCGTGCAGTCATTAAGTATTTGCTTCTCATTGTGGACTCTATCTTGGTATAGTACGCTTTGAAAGGCATTTTTTATTGTCTGCTTGCTTCTGCTATTCAGCTCGTCCTTTCAGGCCTTGCTGTTTAGCGTTGCTTTCTGGTGTCCGTTCTGACCACCCAACCATTTTCCAAACATGTTTCGTCTACGTCCTCATCGTACAGCTTGTGCTGTGCAGGGGTTCTTACTTTGACTTTGACACAAGCCAAAGGGCTTGTGTCAAAGTCAAAGTAAGAACCCCTGCACAGCACAAACTGTACGATGAGTACGTAGATGAACCTTCAGGACCTCAAGTTCTCTACAGGCATCTCCCCCCCAGGCTCTGGGGATCATTATTCCAGAGACCTGTTCTGCCATCATTCAGCTCCTGCTGAAGGACTATATTATGCTAATTTTTAACCGTAAACATCACATTCTATGTATTTAATGATTGCTAATGTCTTGCATTTCTTTTCTCATTCCCTAATTACCATCATTGCAATATGCTCTAATTCATATGCTCTGCCCCTTTGTCCTCATGCGGATTTGCCTCACTAACTTCCCCACCATGCTCTTCTTGGCCCCTAAAACTAGAGTCTAGTCACTTGACAATGTCTTTTGTCAGCTCCATAGTATTGCTTTTCCCTAAACACCCCCTAAAATCTCTACAAATGTGATGTGTGTGCTTCAATTCATGCAAAGTGACCTTTTTATTGTTTTTTGGAGTTGTGCCAAACTCATTAGGAACCCCCCTCTCCCCAACTGTTATCTCAGCTGATAGCAATCTTCTATCTGATGACTTGACCCAACCCAATACACACTCTAAATACTTTTTTCATGATAACATTTATGGACAAATTCACCAAAGCATGTAGTGTAAGGGCCTGCCTCAATACTTTCAAATGCTAGTTTTATTTTTTAAACATATTAATTTTATTGCTATGTAATAGCAGAATGTCAAAATGTCCTTCCATTTTGTTATTATGACACTTCTTACCTGTCCGGTGGGCTGCCAATAGTGTAACTAAGGAGGGGCTTCACAAAGTATCACACATTATTTAGGCATTCAGCTCTCAATCAAGTGGAGAGGGTTACCTCTCCTAAACATCCCCCCTCATTTTTTATCAAGGGCCCATCAGATGGGGGGGATGGGGGGGGGTTAGGACTCTCATAAGGGGACCTTATACTTTAGGCTTTAAATACTCATTTTAAAAAATGTTATACTAATTGTCTTCAAAAATGTGGGTGTCTAATCTGCATGCAATGTTGATTTGTCAAATTACTAGTTTGTTTCCTTGTGTCACTACACAGTGTCCTTCAACGCAACAGGAATGGCAGACTGTGGCATCCCACTTTGCCATTTTTTGACAAGTTGTGCCTTTTTCAGCAACAGTGCAAACCCAAGTTCAGAGTGAGATGAGGGGACAGTCTCTTCTTCAGATAATCTTATTATGTTGTGGGTCTGCTACACACACACCTTCTTTTTGTTAACTCATGTGTAGTGCATTACTGATCTAAATCATGCTCATTTTCAGCACCCTGGCAGGAAAATGGCATGATTGTCCAAATTTACACCTCACTGTGGGTGCTTTTTACTAAAGGCACATCCATTATGCACTACAAGTGCACTGCAAAAGTACACCTGAAACTGCACTTGGAGTGCAAAGTGGAGTTGCCTTTAGTAAATCACACTCCTTCTCAGCACAAACTCAAATTTGACTACAAATACATTGTAATCCCAATGAAAAAGGAAGCCACACATTGTTGAGAATTAAACTTTTTAATACAAGCACATTCATATGTGCGTTTAGTAAAGGTTTTTACAACACAACCAAGATATTTTGGGTATCCAAAACCGAGTTTAATAATATTTATTTGTGAGTTGTTTTTTTGTGTAAACAGGCATGTATCAAAGCGTAAAATACAGAACACAGGAACTTACAAAGTTCAACTTGGAAAAGTGAAGACAATATCAGACCTGAGTATGTACAAACTGGGCTGATATTGCCTTCATCACATGGGGTGTGACCCATGAAAAATACAAATTTGGAAGATGCACACAGTGTGTCAACATGTGCTAACTCCCATCATGGGGGATCAATGTACATGCTTTGGGGCTGCAACCCCTTCATCTCAGACACTTTACATAAAACACGTACATTGATCCCCCATGATGGGAGATAGCGCATGTTTACACACTGTGTGCATCTTCCAAATTTGGAATTATGCTAAATCCACCTTTTTTATTTTCTAAAACAAAAATAAAACCCTATCTAGTTTTTTCGTTTTCACACTCTCCCCAAAACATCAATGATGTTCTTCATTTTATATTTAACATCATTGATGTTTTGTTGTACAATTTCCAAATCCCTATTGCACCCCATTATCTCCCCGATCAAGATCTGGGTCCTTTCACTGGTAAAACGGGAATCTTCCTCCACATCACCTAGAAAAAAAAAACAAACACACCATGTAATCCAAATATGGTGATATACATTGATGAGCTTACCGGAAGCTGTGTTCTCCGACACTCACCTGTTGTGGTGACAATTTGGCCAACCTCCACAATCTCTCCTTCTTCCTCCTCCTCCTGCTCCTGCTCCTGCTCCTCTGTTTCTGCTTTTGGAAGTTGCCCTTCTTTGGGAGGGGTGTGGTCCCTGGTGTCCTCATGGTCCCTGGTGTCCTCATACTTGCCGAGTCTTCTCTCCCCTATGATAATGTAAACAAAGATTAATTAGCACACAGAGGGCAGAAATAGGAATATGAAACATTGCTTGGAAGTGTTGTACAATTGTTTTTTTGGGTCGAGTTACAAGGTGAGAACATTAATTGTGCCACTTTGTTAAGCTGGAATACTTCCCTGCAGAACGATGCTTCATACGAACGAACGAAACCATGACCTTGAAAGTGGCCATTTTAAAATGCACAACATGAAATCCAAGCACATGGAGCATGTATGCAAGCAAGAATAATCATATGAACACACGACAACTACTTACTTTTTTTAAGAACACGCTTGATCCTTAGGTACTGCTCGTGCTCCCTCAGTTTCAGGTCGGACCAGCGTTTTCTCAGTTGATCCTTGGATCGGCGTACCCCAAAATTCTTCAGAAGACTCTTCACAACTTTATTCATGATCTTGGCCTTTCTGATATTTGGGTTTGGGTAAGGTCCATACTTCCCATCATAGTCGGTCCTGTTCAATATGTTGACCATCTCCAACATCTCTCCAAAAGACATATTTGAGGCCTTAAATCTTGTCTTCCTGGATCGTCTCTGGCTCGTTTCTCCGGGCTTTCCTCACCCTCCTCCTCGTTAGTTGAACTATTATTGCGCACCTGCGTTCTCTCCGCCATGTGCTCTCCCCACTGCGTGGGAAGCAAAGGGGCTGGGAATAGTCTGGAAAGAACGTCAGGGGCGGGCGGAGTTTCACGCATGCGCACTGTATATAAAACGCCACACATGTGTATCGTCCGTACGATCTGGGAGGAGAGTGTGAGGCACGGATGCGGCGAACGTCGAAACGAAGGTAACATTTTTAAATTTGTGCTTCACTAGACTAGACTGCTTGTATCTAGGCCGCTGTTGGGACAAGATTAGGAGGGATTTTAATTGCATTATTAGTATTTGAGGGTTTGTCTTGTGTTGTGTCTTGCAGACAAAATGGATCCATTCACCAATCCCAACTTTATGGGGCTCTTCCTCGAGCTATACATGGAGATGCCCTGCCTGTGGCAGTTCCACAACAAATTTTATTATGACAGATCCAAGAGGAACGCAGCACTGGAGAAACTGCTTGCTTTGGTGGAGATCAGGGTCCCCACGGCAGACATGACATATCTGAATTGCAAAATTGTGACCATGAAGCTTACATATTTCAGGGAGAGAAAGAAGCACCTGGAGTCCTTGAGAGCAGGAGATCCAGATGCTGTTTACTACCCCAGGATGGTGCACTTTGACAGGCTGCATTTTCTGTTAGACCAGGGGGTACCCAGGCCACCACTCAGGCCACCACTCTCCATGCTTCCTCCAAGGCATCCTTCACCCCCAGCTGAGGCTTCTGATTACCAACCTGGGCCTTCCAGGCAGCACCATGTGGTGGGGCCCAGTTAGAGACAGGTATTGCATTGTTGAACATATTTCTTGTGTTACATTTAATGATGTTAACTAGATTAGATGTTTTTATTGATCAGTAATTTGAGAGGTTTACAAGTGGTTTACATCTCAATAGACAGTAGTGACCAAAAATGATTGGGACGGAAAAGTAAAATGCTGGTGTCAGAATGATAGTCTGTTCTATTTGGTAACAGTCAAATAGCAAAAGCCAGGAGCACAAAATGTTGTGATTGATGATCAAAAAACTAAAACTATGTCCCCTTTTCATACACAGGAAGACCTCAGTCGGGGGGAGGCTGTGGCAAGTGGCAGCCAGGAGGTCCAACAACGCCCTCCTCCTCCTGCCCCAGCTAGAGGAGCCCAGCCACAGCCTGGAAGGATGCCTGGTGGGAAGTCCCAAAGGAAGGCCAGAGAGTGATGGCCTGGGATGAGTCTGGTGTGCCAGAAGATGCAGCCTCTTCAAGATCACCATCCTGGGCATCTGAATTTCCTGCTCTCGAGGACTTCAGGAGCAGACTTCTCGCCCTGAGATATGTACTCCTCAGGCCAACAATTTTTTTTATATCATTTATTCATGTCTGCCCTGGGGGCCAAAGGCTGCACCAAAGTTAATAAGTTTCTCCAGTGCTGCGTTCCTAGTTTTATTTTCAATCCAAAAAATAAATTTTATTTTTGTTTGATGAAATACTTGTGTAATGTGTTTTCCTTCAAAAAGTTGAGTTTAAAAAATAAAATCTAAAAAATACAATAATGTTGTTGTTGTAAGTTTACACCCAAAAATAAAAAGTTCCAAAAAGGAGAAATGACCAGTGTCTTTAAAGGAGATTTTTAGGGAATCCCCCCCCCCCCCAAAAAAAAACATCCAAAAAAAATAAAAATAAAACAAACATTGTGTAGATGTGACTTAAACTAAAATTGTATTGCTGAAATGGTTAAAAAAGAGTAATGAAATCCGTTCGGGAGAAGTGTGTGTGACTATGAGCATCAAAAGAAGTTTGTTCTTGGAGCATTGTTAAAGATCAAGAGAATGCGCTTGATGAATGAATTTTTAACATTGCAGCGTGACGAATGTGCTATATCGCTTACGAGCAGTAGTTTTACCTGAACGAGCGCTTCCGTGTCAGAATTTGAATGTGAGCATGCGTGGCACTTGGTCCGATGAAAATGCTGTACACATGATCGGATTAGGTCCGTCCGGCCCAGTTGGTCGGAAAATCTTTCCAACATGTTGGAAAATTGGGTCGGACGGAGATTCGGACGGAATCAGTCCGATGCATACCACACACAGTCGGATTATCTGACGATGTGGTCCGATAAGACTCATTCCGACAGATTCTCCGACCGTGTGTACAAGGGCTAAGATTACATTATACTGTATGTAACGTGTGTGTTTCACTTTTTGAATTTGGCTCTGTTCTCCGTCCCTGTGCATCGCAATGATCGCAGGGAACGGAGCTTGGCTCCGTGATAGATCGAGTGGAGGATGAGCCGCTCACACTGCGGGGAGACATCGCTGGATCCAGTGGATAAGGTAAGCACACTCATCCTGGATCCTGCAATGCGATCCTGGCTCGGGGTTACCGCTAATGGTTATGAATTTTCACCCCGAGACAGACTCGGGAATACCGCCAGGGGGGTTAAACTAATCCCTAACTCAGGCTTGTGCCTGCCCCTGCATACCTGCACAGTGGCAGATCTTCAGAGCTGGTGTTCTTCAGGGAGGACTACAGTTCCCAGCAATCCACCTACATGTGGAAGGTTTCTAGAGGCGGGTGAGGCTGTTTAAGAGCAGACATCATGCAATCCAGAGTAGTACAAAGTATTAAAGTAGAAAAACAGATGGACACATCAAAGAGAGATAGATTCCGAGACCCACCGCGAGAGAACCAACGCACACATTAAATCATTAAAATGTCAATATATAAGTACAAATACTATTATAAGGTCCACTCTCTTATAGTACAGGCAGAGCAACTTCGAGTTCCTCCAAGACAGCCTCTATAAGTGGAGTGATTGGGTTGATTCAGGAGGTCAACCATGGGGACCACATTTTATATTTCTTGGGACAACCCCTATGTTTTTAAGTTAGTTCTTCTCTATGCAGATTTAAAATAACTGCAACCTGCCACTGGGTGACAGTAGGGGGCATGGATTATAGCCATTTCTATAGTAGAAATTTATGGGCAGAAAGTGTGTCCTTTGGGATTATACCAAAAATAGCTAACTTTGGTGCTAACTGTATCTGCGTGGAACTGGTGATAAATATATTAAAGATGGATGACCAGTAGCAGTGAAGTTTGGGACATCTCCACAGCATATGAATAAGAGTACCTAGGGCAGTTAAGAGATGAAGCTCGCCCCCATGTATGTAATTTCTGTGGTGTATAATGCACCCAATGCAGAATAAATAATTGGATCAACCTTTTCGAGGGGGACAACGGGACCTGGGTAACAGCTTCCAGTGCTTGAGTCCCTTGACCTAAACTTTTTAATGAAACACTGATCTCCCTGCAACATTGGACTGTGGAATTATAAAGGCTCTATGGGGTCAGAGTATTGCTTGGTATTGTATGAGTTAGAGCCACACAATCTTTTCCATAACAAAGAAACGGTGATGCTTCCTCTGTACTTTTATAGCAATGACATTAGTATTTTTTCTGCCCTACGTCATTGTAGATAGATTTTGTCAGAGCTGGGGAAATGTCACCATTTCATTGCGTGCTTCTGTTTAAATGGAAAACTCTGGTATTAGTGATCAGAAAGCTGTTTAGTGAACCCGAGGCACAAAATCATTCCATTGTTCATCAAAGAATTATTGGTTCTTCCTCCATGATGAAGTAATTTATACTTCAACCAATATAGTGATGGCATTGGTACTTTGTCTTCTTCTGTCTTGCTTCCTCCTACGCAGAATTCATTAGAGCCAGGGAATTGATGTCACTAGAGCAGAGATTCTCAAACCTGTCCTCATGTTTCACCTACAGTGTATGTCCTCACAGGAGCACAGGGAAATCTCGTTGCTTGGTTTAGTCAGTAATTACTACGTGTTCCAGGGAGAACATCAGAAAACCATATACTATTAGCGAGGGCAGGTTTATCATATTATCAACCTGGAGTGGCATGTAAAAGACCAAGCATAAGACCATATCATACAGACAGTTAAATGACCCATAATCTTAAGAGGGTTGTTCTCACACATGCACAATAAAACCCTTTGGCTATATGCTATCTCATGTCTACGTGTGCATATAGAACAGTTTCTTTGTACCAACATACACATATTGTCACACAATAAATATGATTTTATACGTTTTCATGGAGATGAAAACAGCATCATAATTCCTTCCAAAAAAGTGCCCCATCATATTTTATCATTGCATAGATACCCTATTTATCCTGCTGAGCATTTTGTATTGCTTGGCCCTCAATGGTTGATAAAAGCATAAAAGATGTGGCTGCCCCACTAGGGAGTCTTTTTCAAGTGATTTCTAGAACATCAGGTATAGACAAGGTTTTGATCTCAAGATCCTTTTCAAGTCATTGCTTTTAGCTTGAAATAAAGGCTGCATTAGTCTGCTGTACTTATAAATGTATAGGTATACGGAGATTTAGCCTTTCCTGTAGTGCACTTTGCTCCTAAATATTGTATGCTGTATACTGTGTTTTCTTTGAGCATACATATGTGCTGAACTGCTAAGCACTCTGAATTTCTGCTCCACATCTATAACAATAAACAGGATAACTAGTGGGATGTCAGCAGCAAACCACATCTTGGATTGAAAATTTGTATGTCTTGTTTTTTATGTGCTGAACAAGGAAAAATGATTTATTAAATTAAAAGGCTTTGGGTCACCATGTAGTAAAGGTCATTATGGTGTCACCACCTCGATTACTGTAGCCTTCTGAGACTAACAAGCAAGACTGTATTTACCATGTAGTTGGGACAGTGCCTGGGACACATGCTACACTGCACATTTTACAGTTTATGTTTTCTCTTGATTTGTGCCTTGTCGGGGCACTTCTGGACATTTGCAGGTCATTTCAGCAGCAGAACAGCAAGGAGAAGGGACGGTAGCTGATGAAAGAAGTAATATTCAACATCTAATCTGTCTTTTCAGCTCCTTCCACATGCCACTTCCAATAATGCATTCTGATTTTGATTTTGTGCCAGTGACAGAAGGGTATAGAGCCTGTATGAAAGGAAACCATCCTTAATAATTTCTTCTGATTGCATGATCACTGATTGCATGATCACAATGCGAACTGAATCGCCTAGAGGCGATTCAGTTCGCATTGTGCGCTATACAAGTATTTCATTCATTCATTCATTCACTACAATTACCGTATTTGCTGGCGTATAAGATGACCAGCGTGTAAGGTCAACCCCCCTAATTTTCCAGTTTTTGCCTGTACTCACCATATAAGACGACCCCCCTTTCCGAGGCTTCATATTTCCTTCTTCTTGCTGGAGCTGGAGCCAATCACAGCAAGCAATGTATTCTATTAATGAATACAAAGCCTGCTCAGATTGGCAGAGGCTGTAACATCATCAGCCCACGCCTCTCTGACTCTAAAAGCCAATCCAAGCAGGCTACTGTATGTAGCCTGCTTGGATTGGCAGAGGTTGTTACTCCAATCCAAGAAGGCTCTGTATTCATTAATAGAAAACATCGCTCGCCAGGATTGGCTCAGTGGTGTATACTGCATGTAGCCGAAGCTACAGTATTACTGCACATCCACCATCCGGCGGGTTGACATCCAGTGGGAGGCATTTTGTACCCGGTGTATAAGACGACACTGACTTTTTGGCCATTTTTTTTAAGTGTAAAAGGTCATCTTAAACAAACAAAGCACAATTGTTTAGAACTGCATATGAACAATTTTACTGTGGTCTTTTTTCCTGTTGGATACAAACTTCCTAATTTCCAGGCCCAGTGATGATAGTTACCAACACAGAAACTGAGGATGGGTGCCTTTCCTACAGAAATGCAGATGGCAATAAAATGACGAATGCGCTCCTGAGCCGGGCCTTGGTTACCTAGATCACTTGCATAGATCCATGTAATATATCAGTAATCAGTTCTAGAAAATACGGTAATGTTAAAACATTGTGTTTTTTTATCATCTGTTGAGGGACACAGGAATTTAGGAATGAGGCTGAGACACTGACAAATGAAATGTTGAGGCCAGCCCTAATACACTTCTACTCTAAGGGCTCATTTACACTGGCTTTGGCTTCAACACACATTAACAGTTAGCTTACACTTGCTTCAAAACAAGGCTTCGGACAGGCTTTGTTAAAGCTCTCTGAATGCTAGTCAAAACTCATGTCACTAAAAAAAATGGTTAACTTACAGTCTTGTTTACACCTTGCTTTTGCTTCTCTTCGACTTTGCTTCAAAAACTATACCCCATGTTGCTTTAGTGGGGCTTCGAAGTGTCTTCAGAGCCTCCATAGAAGTCTATGGCAAAGCTTGCTTGAAGCCTCACCAAAGCCCCACCAAAACTCCACCAAAGGCCCATGGAAGCTTCACCAAAGGCCCATGGAAGCTTCACCAAAGGCCCATGGAAGCTTCAACAAAGGCCCATGGAAGCTTCATCAAAGGCCCATGGAAGCTTCACCAAAGGCCCATGGAAGCTTTACCAAAGGCCCATGGAAGCTCCACCAAAGGCCCATCGAAAATTCCACCAAAGGCCCATTGAAGCTCCACCAAAGCCTCATCAAAGCCCCACCAAAGCCTCATCGAAGCCTCATCAAAGCGCCAAGCAAAAGTAAGGTGTAAACAGGACTGTAAGCTAACCATTTTATTTAGTGACAGGGGCTTTGACTGGCATTCAGAGAGCTTTAACAAAGTGTTTCTGAAGCCTTGTTTTGAAGCAAGTGTAAATTAGCCCTAACTGTCATTTTCTTTTTTTGTTTTGCTAGTGTCCTAGAAGGTTGGACACATTTTCTTCAGTTCTGCTGAGAAACGTGTAACTATATTTTTGTTAGTCTTAAAATTATTTTTATTATTTTTCTGAGACATCAATCAAGATTCTTGGTACACCATAGATAATTATTTTCTCCAGTAACTTCTATCAAGACTTCCAAGTCACTGCTTGAGCTGGTCTTTACCTGCATCCTAAGTGATCTCGTAGACTGTGGGGTTAGATTGAAATGTGACTCTTGGCCACTGGGCAATATTTTGTTTTTGGCTCTGTCATACTCAGTGGAATGGTGATCTGTTTTTATGTCTGGTCAGGTTTCCTGAAGCTCAGTGGTTGATTACTCCTGCCTGGCTCTGGAAGAATATTCCAGAAAATAGAGCAGAAGGGCCAACCACTGAAGTTATGAATATGTATCTGATCCCGGCCAATCCCTGGAAGGGGCACCCATAAAGTGGCTGATGAAGAAGATCAATATTTGGGAGACTTGTTCTCACTAATGTCTTAATATCTAAAGAAACTGAATACCCTTGCTGGCCTTCAAAATATGTAACAGCGCTACATACAGTTACACACTTTTTTCAAATTTCCTGCCACCACTGGTTTCACGACAGTGAGGATTATACATGACAAACTTGAGTTCTTACATCATTAGTTGGTGGAGAATGTTCCTAGTATTAGTACTACGATTCTTACCCCTTGCTTGCCAGTGGATGATGCTGTTCTTTTCAGGAGTAGGGTGGATGTTTTTTGAATCATATACTTAGTGAGTGGTTAGGTAGGCTGCTATGGAAGTAGACATGCGGGCTCACTCTTAAGCCAGGCTGTGTGTATCCATAGAAACACACAGTGTGGCTCGACTCTGCTCTCCACCCTCTGCTCACAGGATTTGATTGACAGCAGAAAGAGCCATGGGCTCCTGCTGTTGCTTCTCTGTCCTGTAAATGCAGGGAGAGAAGAGCGAGCCGCTACAGATGGACACAGTACTGGATCAAGTGAAGAATCAGGTAAGTATTTAGGGCGGTGTAGGGGCGATACAAATACTGGGACATATTTTATCTTAATGCAGGGAATGCAATTAAGAGGTCAAAAGAATGTCAAAGCCCTTATTATAACCTGTCTTTTCTAAATTAATCGATTTAATGACTAGCATATAAAGAAAGGAGAAATTCATGTTTATTGAGTAGATCAGGATAGCAAAGATATTAAGGAAATTCTTATAACGGTAGTGGGTAAATATTTATAGTGCTGGTTAATCCTGATTTACCATGAACAAGAAAAATGTTGCTGAATGATTATAGCTTAGTACAATACAAACAAAGCTAACATTTGTAATCATTTTTTCTGCTAATGCGCATACGATTATTAGACACAGCTCCGCAGGACAGAGAAGTGTGCTGATAATATCTTGCATGAAAAGATAAATCTGTCCAACAATGAGAGTTACATGCATTCCTTGTATTGAACACAACTGACAGGAAAAGTAGAAAAGGAAGTTTGAGAAAAATTGTGACCGGTTAGATTCCAGCTTTAAGCTTCATAGTTCATGCTGGAAGTTGAAAGTGTTACTAAACCCAGGACCCTGCATTCACTATACCTGCTCTCCCACAGTGCATAGAACATGGAAATGCAATTATTTTGGTAAATATAAACTCCTGAATACCTTTTCTCATCAGTATATAGCAGTCTTGTTGCTTCTATCAGTGTCCAGGCAAGCACTGGTTAAAGCTTGTAGGAGGAGTTTCCATTCTCTCCTGACTGTCCTATGAGGATGCATCTGCATGACTTCTGACCCTCTGTTTGGACAGTGCTGATTGGCCCTGTGCTGATCACATATATACTTCCAAAAAAAAAAATCTTTACCAATACACACCAAACTGAATATGTGCAGAGTGCCCCAAGGCTGTATAAGAGAGCACATGTAGAAGCCTGGTGGTGACCCACAGAGGCAGGAAGGGCTGACATACTTCCTCAGGGTGCAGGTTACTAGGCATAGTGGGTGATGTACACTTTTTAACAGTTTACATAGATCCTCATGTTGCATACTTTTGGTAAATCTAAAAGAGATTGTAGAGTTAGATTATAATGTATTTGGTGAGCCTTGGCCCTTTTATGAACCACTGAGTCTATTTCTGGTATGTAATACTAAATTCTGGAAACTAGACAAAAACTAGCCTTCAAGTTGGAGCACCTCAAACTGCATACACAAAAATGCTAATTTATTGAATCAGGAAGGCTGCAAACTCGGATGCTCCTAAATAAAAGTACTTTATTTGTTACATTTACATGGGTACACAGGTACAGGCTATAAGCAGACGGGTCCACATTAGCAGTAGAGCTGGGGTAACAATTTGTTTTTTCAAAATGTTCATTTAGTCTTGGGGTTCAGGTACAATATTTAACTTTTCCTGGCTCTGGAAAGCTTCCTCCATCTTCAACCGATCCAGTGGTTCTGCCTTTCTAAGGTGCTCGCAGCCGTGGACACCTGATTGCCTTCTCCATATATAATATTGATCAGAAGGTAGTTAATCTTTCCCAATGTGAGCTCCCACGCAAACACAGAGAGAACATTTAACTCCATTCAGATATTCAGTCTACAAAAGCAGTCAACCACACAAAGCTAGTGCTGGATTGGCTCATTAGTTAGCCCAGGATGCACTGCACACATGGAAACCCCTGTATAAAATGTTGGTAAAATAACAATGTTATGCAATTAATACAAAATGATATTCAGTATCGGTTTATAAACTTGTATCCTGTAATATTAAGGGCAGATTTTCAAGTGTTTTCCAATCAGGTTTGTCTGTGTTTTTTATCAGTGAACAGATCCCCTGCTGAATGGAACTGAGGGGCTCTATGTGAAAGAGTCTGAATTGTTAATTACCATATATAACAGAGCAGAAAGCACTACAGTTTCCCTTTAGATACTGTAAACAAGATTTAGGGTTCTGTATAAACTGCAGACACAGTGTATCGCTCTTTCACACACGGGCATTCCATAGGCAGATGTAGATCAATTTTGACAGGGCTACATGATGATGAACAAAATTAAAACATTTTTCACCATGGCACAGTGGATAGATGGTTACGGTCAGGATAGAATTTAAAATGTAATACTATTTATGCTGTTTATTACTCTGGAACAAAGTGAATAACATAAATTAAAACACTGGATACCAATGCCAACATCTTTCAGTGCAGAAAGGTTAATCTTTGGTGCAAAAGATGCAGGAGAGGTAAGTATGCAAAAAAAAGGTTACATTCTAACAGGGAGAGATACGTTTGTATGAGGAAGGGTTATTATGAGGGAGTCCTTAAAGGGGTTGTAAACCCTCGGTTTTTTTTGTTTTTGTTTTTTAAATAGCAAACATGTCATACTTACCTCCACTGTGCAGTTATTTTGCACAGGGTGGCCCCTGATCCACCTCTTCTGGGGTCTCCCGGCGGCACTACCAGTTCCTCTCTGCATTGGTAAACCCCCTAGGATAAGTGCTCTCCCTGGGGGTTATCATGGGGCGTGCTTAGTGTCCAGCTTTTGCGTCTATAGACACACAATGCTGGGCTCGGCCTCGACCCCTGGCGCCACGTCATTGGATTTGATTGACAGCAGCGGAAGCCAATGGCTGCGCTGCTATCAATCTATCCAATCAAGAGACTAGACAACGGGCTAGAGAGGTATAGCGTGTCTCTGCCGCGGGAACGAACAGGCTCAGGTGAGTAAAACAGGGGGCTGGGGGGCCAGTCAGTGTCAGAAATGTTTTCACTTTAATGCATCCTATGAATTAAGCTGAAAAAACACGAGGGTTTACAACCCCTTTAAGAGGGTGTGCCACTCTGCAGCAGGAGTTGTGCTCCCAAAACTACCAATTTCGATTCACTCAAAGTAAGCAATTTCTTTGAGTGACTAGTTTAGTGGTCTGAATCACCTTCTGGCTACTTAAACTCATCAGCCACTTTATTAGGTATACCTTGCTAGTACCATGTTGGACCCCTACTGTCTTCAGAACTGCCTAATTCTTCATGGCATCGATTCAACAAGGTGTTGGAAACATTCCTCAGAAGTTTTGCTCCATATTAACATGATAGCATCACAGATTTGTCGCCTGCACATCCATGATGCGAATGTCCTGTTCCACCACATCCCACACATCCCAAAGGTGCTCTTTTGGATTGAGGTCTGGTGACTGTGGAGGCCACTGGAGTACAGAGACCTTATTGTCATGTTCAAGAAACCAGTTTGAGATGACTTGAGCTTTGTGACATGGTACATTATCCTGCTGGAAGTAGCCATCAGAAGAGGGATACACTGTAGCAGGGATGTATGGTGAGGTCAGTGGCTGGTAAGGCATCAGAGCCAGATAGTTACACACAGGATACATACGCTGCAAACATTAGAGTGAGAACAGTAATTCTAGCACTAGACCTCCTCTGTAATTCCAAACATATAGCTTGTAAAAAATGTTAAAGCGTCGCCTATGGAAATTTTTAAGTACCGAAGTTTGGAGCCATTCCACAAGTGTGCACAATTTTAAAGCGTGACATGTTAGGTATCTATTTACTTGGCGTAACATCATCTTTCATAGCATACAAAAAAATTGGGCTAACTAAAAAAAGTGTTTGAAAAATTGCTGTGCAAATAAAGTATAACATAAAAAGTTGCAACGACCACCATTCTGTTCCCTTTTTGTTTGGTGGTTCTGAGTCATTTTCTAGCAAATTATGATTTTTACATGTAAGAGAAAAATGTCAGAATTGGCCTGAGTGGCAAGTGGTTAATTACCATAAGTAAGTAATATACAACTAATTATTATATATTGTTTTTAAGGTATTTTACTATATTTTAAGGTAATTTTAAGGTTATTTACTTAACAGACAAATTACTGAAGTTATAACTTCAAACCAATAATTTCACAGTAAATAGATAAATAATAAATTATTATGTTATAACATATAGCATAATAATATATGATTTACCTTGATTAAAATAGTACCTTTTCAGCAGCTGCAGATTCTCATTCTCCCTCTTAACTGTGTGAGAAAAATATGGGATTGTGGGTAAATCTTATACTCATAAACCCATGCGCTTTCCTTCTAGTTAACAGGGCTGGGCTGGAAGGGAGCATGCGTATTTTAGACACATGCCCCCTTCTATGACACTGCAGTGAGAGGACAGCCTCCACTGCAGCATTTTTATTGCACAGCTTGTTCCGATGGTGCTTTACCATTGGACCAAGGCTCTAAGCTGTCCATTAAGCTCTGTGCTTCTGACAAGAAGTGAGAGGCACTGTGAGCTCACTGTCTGCTGCAAACAGAGTGTGCCAGCTTGTATTTAAACTGGCCGCTCTGTATGTAGATGCTGACAGGCTGCAGAAGGAGCACCGTATTTCCAGAACTATAGGTGGCAGGAGCTCCATTTTGACCAGTGGTGGGGTAGGACTTTAGCTACATACCCCCTATTTTTCTCTGTGACCCCAGGTCGCCAAGCTACACCTCTGGAAGCTTGATCGTTTTTTTGGGGGGGGGTTTTTTGGTATTTTTTTATGTTTTTTTAATGTTCATGGCCTCACCTGCCTCTCCTGACTGCATGTCCCTGTTCAGCAACAATAGTGCAGGCCGTGGCATTTAAACAATGCTCGATTGGTACTAAGGAGCCAAAGTGTGCGAAGAAAATATATGGTAAAATGACATCCGCGGTTGGAAGTGGAATACCAGGGTTTATTGCTGAAGCAATATAACATAACCCTGGTATTGTTTTTTTTCAGCTGTCAATTCCCTAACTACTGAAAGTGATATAAGCAGCTAATTAGCTGCTGAATCGCTTTTAGAATTAGCCACCAAACCCCCCCCACATAGATGATCAGTATTTTTAAAGCATTAGATCAATGTTTTTTTGTTTTTGATCAAATGCTTTCCATTAAATAGGAGAGATGTGGGGTCTTAAATGGGTGCCATTAGGAAGTAATAGCATCGCACAAGTAGCCACAATTTGCTGAGATTTCAAATCGTGAGCAGAATCACTGTGATTCTGCCTGTGATTCGGATCGCTCAGGTGTGAAGTCTAAACTGGTAACATGTAAAAAAAATTTAAAGCGTTGCCTATGGAGATTTTTAAGTACAGTCGTTTGGCACCATTCTACAAGCGTGCACAATTTTAAAGCATGACCCGTTGATTATCTGTTTACTTGGTATAATATCATCTTTCATATTTTAAAACAAAATTGGGTTATTTATTGCATTTTTTTTTTTTCATTAATTAATTAAAAAAAAAATGCATTTGAAAAAACGCTCTGCAAATATCATGTGACATAAAAAAATTGCAACGACTGCCATTTTATTCTCTAGGGCCTCTGCAAATAAAATATATAATATTTGGGGGTTATAAATAATTTTCTAGCAAAAAAAACACTACTTTGTACATATATATAAGAGAAGTGTCAGAATTGGTAGGCAACAAGCTACAGGCTTGTGAATCATAGGTGACAATGCCAATAGGTACACCCCCTGCAACATCCCTCCCCACTGTGGTGCAAGCAAGCACAGCTCACATAAGAGTGACAACACTGCTCTGAATTCAGTGCAGTAGCTTTATCGCTCCAGTGGGTGCAATTTATATGGAAAAAAATACCAAAAGATAAAAACTCATAGAGGCTGCTGCAGGTGGACTCAATTAAGAATGCACATCTCACTGATAGTATTCTAAAAATGATAAAGTGAAATGTATAAAATGCTATTGGGTAATGGCTGAATCCATCTGTTTAAACTGAAATATCCATCGTGGATTCGTGGGTGGACTGACACTTTAATTGAATCTCTATGTGCTGTCTTGTCTAAAATTGCTGTGAAGGAGGTGGGAAAACACAATTTTGGAGACGTTGCCTTGGAAGAGAATTAAAATAAATCAATGTGGTAGTAATTAAAAATTGAATTTTGAGTTGGTTACTGGATCCTAATTCTTCCAGTTAGGAATTTGAAATGTGTTCTCTGACCATAAGACCAGCAGCCGGCTGTCCAACCAATGATGGTTGGATACTGGAAATGTGGATTGTTGAACTGATAAGTGGGATGTGAATGGTTAATGCAATTATCTCATTTAATAAGAGAGGGAATGTAAAAGATGAAAGAGCTGGCGACATTTAGCTGTCAGTCCATTTCTTTTGGTTATGGACTGAGAGTGGCAGAAGTGCAGGGCCGGGTCCTTGCTGAGAGATGAGGATGTGGTGTGCGCTAATGTTAGCAGAAGTCAGCAGGAGCTCATGAATAATAAATAACACTTAGTGTTTATGCTCTTCCCATGCCACAGTTAGGACGTTCATAATTACACCCTGGGCACATGCATCACAATGGTCCGCATTAAGATTAATGGGCTAAATGGATGCTTGAAAACATGGCAAATGTTAACTATTCCAAGAGCAAATTTGGTGCATGGTTTTGTTGCAGTATTTAACATAAGTGTACTATACTGGCCCTACAAAACAATGCCAAATTTTAGTTGCATTACTCCAATTGAGTCTTGTAGTTATTATTGCAAGCTATATACAGTATATGAAAAAGGTGTTGCATTGTCACTTAAAGTTTATATAAGTGTATAAAATCATATGTTAAGAACTCACATATATATATACATGTGATGGGCAAATTCATCATAGTAATAAATAAATAATAATTCAAATTTATATAATCCATGCTATCACGCAAGAACAATATATTGGATGAATGCAAAATCTATAAAGTACATATACTGTAAGTGCCAATAATTCATATATTTAACAACTTATATAGAGTAAAACCTTGGATTGCGCGCATAATTTGTTCGGAAACATGCTTGTAATCCAAAGCATTCATATATAATAATGGAAACTCAGATGATTCGTTCCACAACCATTTATTCATAAATCCTTCAATTTATAGTCCATGTATTCATTCCTCTCAAGACCTTCTGCTCTCCATCTCCCTCGTCACCTCCTCCAATGCTCGCCTCCGGGACTTTTCAAGAGCCTCTCCAATCCTATGGAATGCCTTACCCCAATCTGTCTGATTATCTCCTACTCTATTAGCTTTTAGACGATCCTTGAAAACCCTTCTCTTCAGAGATGCCTATCCTACCCACACCTAACAACTGTATTTTAATTTTCTCCATCAGCTCATCCCCCACAGTTATTAACTTTTGTTCCACTTGACCTTCCCTTCTACATTGTAAGCTCTAACGAGCAGGGCCCTCTGATCCCTCTTGTATTGATTTGTATTGTAACTGTACTGTCTGCCCCCATATTGTAAAGCACTGTGTTAACTGTTGGCACTATATAAATACTGTATTATAATAATAATAATATTAACCACTTTCAGACCGGACCATTTTGCTGGTAAATGACCAGAGGTCTTTTTACACTTTGGCACTGCGCTGCTTTAACTGGTAATTGCGCGGTCATGCAATGTTGTACCCAAACAAAATTTGCGTCCTTTTCTTCCCACAAATAGAGCTTTCTTTTGATGGTATTTGATTGCCTCTGCGATTTTTATTTTTTGCGATATAAACGTAAAAAGACCGCAAATTTTGAAAAAAAATGATATTTTCTACTTTTTGTTATTAGAAAAATCCAATAAACTCAATTTTAGTCATACATTTAGGACAAAATGTATTCAGCCACATGTCTTTGGTAAAAAAAAAGTCAATAATTGTATATTTATTGGTTTGCGCAAAAGTTGTCACATCTACAAACTAAGGTACGTTTTCTGGAATTTACGCAGCTTTTAGTTTACGACTGCCTATCTCATTTCTTGAGGTGCTAAAATGACAGGGCAGTACAAAACCCCCCCAAATGACCCCATTTTGGAAAGTAGACCCCCTAAGGAAATTGATAAGAGGCATGTTGAGCCCATTGAATATTTTATTTTTTTGCCTCAAGCGATTGAATAATGACAAAAAAAAAATTTTTTTTTTTTTTTTACACAAAGTTGTCACTAAATGATATATTGCTCACACATGCTATGGGCGTATGTGAAATGACACCCCAAAATAAATTCTGCTGCTTCTCCTGAGTACGGGGATACCACATATGTGGGACTTTTTGGGAGCCTAGCCGCGTACAGGGCCCCGAAAACCAAGCACCGCCTTCAGGCTTTCTAAGGGCGTCAATTTTTGATTTCACGCCTCACTACCTATTACAGTTTTGAAGGCCATAAAATGCCAAGATGGCACAAAACCCCCACAAATGACCCCATTTTAGAAAGTAGACACCCCAAGCTATTTGCTGAGAGGCATGTTGAGTCCATGGAATATTTTATATTTTGCCACAAGTTGCGGGAAAATTACAAACTTTTTTTTTTTTTTTTTTTTTTTCACAAAGTTGTCACTAAATGATATATTGCTCATGCATGCCATGGGCATATGTGAAATGACACCCCAAAATAAATTCTGCTGCTTCTCCTGAGTACGGGGATACCACATATGTGGGACTTTTTGGGAGCCTAGCCGCGTACGGGGCCCCGAAAACCAAGCACCGCCTTCAGGCTTTCTAAGGGCGTAATTTTTTGAGTTCACTTCTCACTACCTATTACAGTTTTGAAGGCCATAAAATGCCAAGATGGCACAAAACCCCCACAAATGACCCCATTTTAGAAAGTAGACACCCCAAGCTATTTGCTGAGAGGCATGTTGAGTCCATGGAATATTTTATATTTTGCCACAAGTTGCGGGAAAATTACAAACTTTTTTTTTTTTTCACAAAGTTGTCACTAAATGATATATTGCTCACGCATGCCATGGGCATATGTGAAATGACACCCCAAAATAAATTCTGCTGCTTCTCCTGAGTACGGGGATACCACATATGTGGGACTTTTTGGGAGCCTAGCCGCGTACGGGGCCCCAAAAACCAAGCACCGCCTTCAGGCTTTCTAAGGGCGTTACAGTTTTGAAGGCCATAAAATGCCAAGATGGCACAAACCCCCCCCCCCCAAATGACCCCATTTTAGAAAGTAGACACCCCTAAATTTAGGGGTACACTAGTGAGACTAGGTAATAAATGGCGGGTGCCCTGAAACTATAAAAAAATAACTAACCAACCAGCGTCACCTGTAACAGTTATATGGTGATCACTGGTGAAAGGGTTAACTAGGGGGCAATCAGGGGGCTTTATGCGGTAGTATATGGGGGTCCCTGGCGCTATAAAAAGCTGCGGCGAACCTAAATACCTACCTGCCTAACTAGCGTCACCTGTGACACTAATACAGCGATCAGAAAAACGATCGCTTATTAGGCTGGGTTCACACTGGAGCGATGCGGGAACGCCACGAATGCGCGGCGGGTTCCCGCATCGCATGCCTCCCGGCGGCAGTTCACACTGCCCTATGCGAACTGCTGGGAGTGTCAGTGAAATGTTAATGACACCCCCAGATCAGTTCGCATATCGCAGTGCGATCTGCAAACTTGGATCGCATGGTGTGAACACCCATGCGATCCGATTCTGCTGCGGACCAAAAAAAGGGTCCCGTGCGAGTTTGCGGCGGGTGCGACACGAATTCAGCCATACTATCTGTATAGCTGAACTCGAATCGCACAGAGATCGGATGTGATTTGCACTGCAGTGCGGTGCGAATCACATCCGTTCTCATAAACCGCTGCAATGTGAACCCAGCCTTAGTGACACTGGCGACGGGGGGTGATCACGGGGTTAAACCTTTATTGGGGGGGTTAGGGGGGTACCTTAGAACTAAAGGGGGCTAACCCTAACTGCCCTAACAGTTATTAGTCACAAATGACACCTGCCGGGTGATCAGGGGGTTAAACCTTTATTAGGTAATAAATGGCGGGTGCCCTGAAACTATAAAAAAATAACTAACCAACCAGCGTCACCTGTAACAGTTATATGGTGATCACTGGTGAAAGGGTTAACTAGGGGGCAATCAGGGGGCTTTATGCGGTAGTATATGGGGGTCCCTAGCGCTATAAAAAGCTGCGGCGAACCTAAATACCTACCTGCCTAACTAGCGTCACCTGTGACACTAATACGGCGATCAGAAAAATGATCGCTTATTAGGCTGGGTTCACACTGGAGCGATGCGGAAACGCCGCGAATCCGCGGCGGGTTCCCGCATCGCATGCCTCCCGGCGGCAGTTCACACTGCCCTATGCGAACTGCTGGGAGTGTCAGTGAAATGTTACTGACACCCCCAGATCAGTTCGCATATCGCAGTGCGATCTGCAAACTCGGATCGCATGGTGTGAACACCCATGCGATCCGATTCTGCTGCGGGCCAAAAAAAGGGTCCCGTGCGAATTTGCGGCGGGTGCGGCGGGTGTGGCGGGTGCGGCGGGTGCGGCGAATGGCTGAACTCGAATCGCACAGAGATCGGATGTGATTTGCACTGCAGTGCGGTGCGAATCACATTCGTTCTCATAAACCGCTGCAATGTGAACCCAGCCTTAGTGACACTGGCGACGGGGGGTGATCACGGGGTTAAACCTTTATTGGGGGGGTTAGGGGGGTACATTAGAACTAAAGGGGGCTAACCCTAACTGCCCTAACAGTTATTACAGTCACAAATGACACCAATGCAAAAAAAAAAAAAAAAAAAAAAAAAATGACATTGGTGTCACTGTGACTGGGGGGCAGGGGTAATTGGGGGGGTGATCGGGGGGTAAAGGGGGGGTGTGAGTGTGCCTGGCATGTTCTACTGTGTGTGGGATGTGTTGGTGCAACTCACTGATCCGCTCTCCTCCGTGTCGGAACGAAAAATACCGACACGGAGGAGAGAATACATCACTTCCTCTCCTGTGTTTACATTACAGGAGAGGAAGTGATGTCACCGGGGATTTCCATTCGTCGGGAGCGATCGCGAGGGGGTGGCCATGAATGAATGGCCGTCCCCTCGTCCGGGATCGCTCCCGAACGAAAACCGACCGCCGCAGGCACCGGGCGGGGGCCCGATCGGGCCCCCGACCCGCGGGAGGCAAAGGACGTACATATATGTGCTTATGCCTGCCCGTGCCATTCTGATGACGTAGATCGGCGTGAGGCGGTCGGCAAGTGGTTAATATAAAAAGATTATGGCAAACGTGATAGGTTGTGTAACCATAAAATGTCCATCCACAAATGGAAGCCTCCACAAGGGGATTAAAAGCAAAATCCAGCAGGATCTACAGAGTATAAAAGAGAAGAGAGGTGCCTCTAAGTGTAACAATATGGTTACATTTAATGAATGTGTGTTAACATTTAGCAACTCACATGGTTGATAATTAAAAGAGGCACATCTAAGTATGCAAGCATCTGGGGCAAAGCTGTCCACATAGACCATCCTCCGCACTGCTGGCTCTCACTGCTGTCAGTCTGCAGTCGTGACCGGGAAGACTACCCTGCAGTAGAGCAATCTCAAAGCACGGCTTGAAGCACTCGTGGATGGCGCAGCATGGAAGAGATGACGCTGATGGCGGTGAGGAGGATGGTCTATGTGGACAGCTTTACTCGGATGCCTGCATGCTTAGATGTGCCTGTTTTAATCATCAACCATGCAAGTTGCTAAATGTTATACCTTCATTAAATGTAACCATATTGCTACACTTAGAGGTGCCTCTCTTCTCTTTTATACTCAGTTGTGACATGAAGCTACTTGTATATCAAGACATTGCTCTTTTATCAGGCCAAATTTATTTAAAAAAATGTTGCTTGTCTTAGAAAACACTCTCAGACCAAGTTACACTCAATCCAATGTTTTACTGTATGTGTATGTTTTATAGATTTATAGAATTTTTACAATATACTTTACTTGATTGATATAATGTATTATATTAATTAGAATTATTATTTATTTATTACTATGATGAATTTGCCCAATACTTACTGTATATACAATTTAACTGACAGTGCAACACCATTCTCATTTTCTATGTCCTTGTATTGATATGTACAATACAGTGAGTGCAGCTGTTGAAATTACTGAACATTGTCATCATTTGTAGGTCATTTACACTAATCACATAATATCTTTTCAGAATTTTGCTATATACAGTGTATACCTGCATGCGATAACATTAAATAAACCTTTGGTGCTGCCCTTTGTAGCCATTCAACAAATACCTACTCGCCCCTAAACACGGTACTTGGGCATAAATACATTATCAAAGGCCACTCTACAACCATGTTTCTTGTGTGTGTGTGGTGTAGGCATATCTAGCCCTGTATATGTAGCAGGGTCTCTGGCCTCCTTCAGTCTATGATGCAGCTCCGCTTTTAACCCTTTTTCGCCCGGTAGCGGTGGTTAAAAGCACCCTGCAAGTGGCCGAAAAGCGCTGCTAAAAATAGATTTTTATAGAAGTTACCATATTTATCGGTGTATAACACACACCCCAAGTTTAGGAGGGAAGTTTAAGGAAAAAACTTTAATTGAAATGTCCACCAATGCAGCCTTATCAGTGTCCATCTTCAGCCTTGCCCAAGTGTCCATCTGCAGCCTTACCCAAGTGTCATCTGCAGCATGATTGTTTAAATTACCGCTGCCGAGATAGACAGAGCCGGATGTCCTGTGTACTCGGCTCCTCTCACAGTCCCGTCCCTTGGCCCGGCTCCTATGATGGACACAACATCGGTCCAATGGTGGGACTGGGCGGGACTTCGAGCCAAGCTAAGCTGAGTACTAAGTACACTAGGCTCAGTCTATTTCGGCGGCGCTCGTCCCCTCCTTCCCCTCCGGCAGAGGTTTGGCGTATAACACGCACCCACGATTTTCCCCTGATTTTAAGGGGAGAAAAGTGTGTGTTATATGCCAATAAATACGATATATCTTATGCATAGGCGTTTGAGGGGCCTTTTTAACACCTGTCAAATGCCTCTCAAACGCGTACTCTCCAGAGTAAGAAAAGATAGTAGGGATATGTGATAGTTTGATTCACCTATGAGTAGTGCTTGGAGTCTCTGCTATTCTAATAGTCATATCCAATAGTCCATGGTAATGTATTATGACATAGAAGTTACAATCTCTGTATGGGCGTGGCGGCAGCAATCAGGTTGTTTACCGTACTGCTGCAAAAAGCCTGTGTTCAGATTCAGCAATTTAAACTGTTTGAATCATAAATAACTGCAGTTAGTTGGTAATATTTGAGCTCATTTTACTTCTTTGCCTGTGCAGCAGGGTGGCTGTAGATCCGCTGAGACATGAAGATCTTCCTGCATTTTAAGCTAATTAAGGTTGACCCAGCAACCTACTGCTATTCAACACATTAGTTCACACAAAGTCATCCAATCAAGGGAACTCTAGATTCACCCTTTGAATACAATGGGCTAATTAAACATCCACATGCAGACCTCGGTGCACTTTGTGTCTGTGAAAACCAGAAAACCATTATATAATGGACCGCTAACTTCATCGCTGCCTAGCCTGGGAGTCATTTGGCACAAGAGCATCAAAAATAAAAAAATCTCATACATCCAAGCATTAAGAAATTCGAATATGAATGCAGTAGTGCGTCTTAATCTAAGTTTACAGCTCCTTAATTACTGACTCTCTATGTCTTTCCTCTCAGTCCCTTCCCACGCAAGTGGCATATTATACAGTCGGCATTGTGCGTGTGCCAATTACTGGAGCCTCTGAGATTGCCTTGGGCACTGTATTAGTGTAAACAGTTACTTAGATCACTTAGGGCTGAGATGCTGCATATGGACACAATAAATGCCAGCCTTGTAACAATCTGTTCAGAGGAGTGACATGTGGAAAATCATGTCACCGAGTCGCTTTCCCTGCCTGCAAATAATTAGTCACGTGACACTATTCTGTTCATTCTCTTGGAGAGTAATGGTTATCTCTTGTATACTGCAGATGTAGCTACTGCTGTGATATTAATGTCTGATTGAATATATGGGAAGAAACTGGTAATGTTTACCAACCTCTCACTTACTCATTTTCACCTCTCTGTAACTCAGACCCTTTCCATTGACTGCTACTCACCAACTCGCAACATATTTTTAATACATGTTGCAAGGGATTTACTGTTGTGTTGTTCAGCAATAAAGCGCAGAACAGGAGCAGTGAGAAAGATTTACTATAAATTCCTGTCCCAGGATTATAACCAAATCCCGGCATTCTGCTAAGGTTGCCACCTCATCCCTTTAAACCTGAACACATATTAATTACACAGGTAATGCGGCTGATTAAGGTGGTAAACTCACTTAGTGAGTTACCTAATTTGCATTTAATTAGCATCAGAACCTGTGTAATTCATATGTGTTTAGGTTTAAAGAGATGAGGTGGCAACTCTACGTTCTGCGGAGACAAGCTTTTTTTTTATCCTGTTGACCACAAATGCCAAGCATTTTTATTCTTCCCACTGACCAACAATTCTTGGAACTTTTTTGCCCCATTAACTACCAAGGCCAGGCATTTTTCCTCCCAGTGACCACCCTTTCTGGCGTTTTTTTACCTCTAGCTGAACTCAGATACAAGGTATTTTTCTTCCCCCTAGCCACCAACTCTGGGCATTTATTCCTCCTCCTGACCACTGATGACAGACATTTTTCCTCCACCTGACCATCATTGCTAGACATTTTTTTTCTTTCACTGATAATCAGCGCCAGAGCTATAACACATACTGCTGACCACAGTATTCTATTTGTTGGATTGATTTACTAAAACTGGAGAGTGCAAAATCTGGTGCAGCTCTGCATAGAAACAGTCAGCTTCCAGGTTTTTTGCCAAAGCTTAAAGCGGACCTTCAGTAATTTTTTTTTTTTTCTTTCCTTCAATAAAATATTTAGCCCTGTATAATCATTGGGAATAAAAAATTTAAATTGGTGGCAGTAAATACCTTATTTTTTGTACTTCCTGTTTTCTTGCGTGTAATTTGGCCTAGGCGAGTGACGTTGTTTCCTGCATTTGCACTGATTCCTGGTACATAAACGTCATATATCCCAGCAGTACTGTTTTGTTTTTCATCTCACTCTCATGAGAGTTTGCTGGCAGGGGATGGGGCAGGGAGATTTTAGCAGGGCAGTGGTAGGTGACAAGAAAGTCGAGGACGGCAGAAGGGCTGAATGTGGGGGGGATAGGAAGAGACTCCAAGGATCGATGTGCTTTGCCACAGAAAGAAGGATTGCCTTTCTATTTTTTATTTAGAGATTTCAGCCCGTGTGATTGTGTTATAGCAGCCGCAGCCAAGTTCATTGCTGCTGCCATAGCAACATGTAGACAAAGACCAGGAAGCGATATCTATATCGTAGAGCCCTTCATGCACATGTGCTTTGAGATCGTGTACATGTTACTATAGCAGCCATAGCGGAAGTTTGCTGCCGCCACTATAATAAACAGTCCATGCCGGAACGGAATTGATTTTTCTATTGCACATACGCGGCTGGGAGCCCTTTATTGCCCATGCGCAAGATTTCACTAGTTCGGCGAGGCAGAGCAGTCGGCAACATTTCCAGGAATACTGTAGCTTGGGCTTCATTTGCCCTTACTAGAAATGGCTGCTCACAACAGCAGAGAGGATGATAGAAAAAAGGCATCTGGACACAGAACGAGTAAGCTGACATTCAACACTGTTTACAAATTATGCTGTACATTGATTACTCTGCATACTGATGTTTTTATTTTGATTCGGCTACCTTGACTGCAGTTCCTCTTTAATTGAACTAGCTGAGCTTAGAAGCTGACGGTACCATGCACAGCTGCACCAGATTTTGCACTCTCCAGTTTTAGTAAATCAACCCCATTGTGTTGTACTGCTGTACATTACATGCTCTTAGGCAGGGATATCCAAACGACAGCCCTCCAGCTATTGCAGAACTACACATCCCACAAGGCAATGTAAAACACTGATATTCACAGACATAACTAGGCATGATGGGAATTGTAGTTTCTGAATAACTGGAGGGTCATAGTTTAGAGATTCCTGCTCTTGGCCATAGAGTTTATTGTCTCCACTGTTGCTCGCTGCTAAGTAGTTTCTTTTTTTCAAAAGTTATTTTATAAGGCTGGCAGGAATGAAGCTCTTTGTACATATTCTTTTTCATCACTGGACTTTCTGGCAGAAAAGGTCTGACGGTCTTCTCAACGGACTTTCGACGGAGTTACGATGGACTTCCGAACGAATGGACGTCTATTTGTTTTGAACAGGATGATGTACAACGGGACTAGAAAAGGTGGTTCAATAGCCAGTAGCCAATAGCTGCCCTTGTGTCGTATATTTGGTCCGTCGGACCAGCATATAGACGTACGGTTTTACCGATAGGGATTGAGTCCGTCGGACAGATTTGAAACATGTTCTATTTCTAGGTCCGTCTGAATTTTTTAAAGAAAAACAATCGGATTATCCCACACATGATCGGATTATCTGACGGAATGATTCCATTGGACCTATTCTGCCGGAAAGTCCGGTCGTGTGTACGTGGCATTAGAATAAATGGTGGTTAGAGCATAAATGAACACACAGAAGGTAGGTTTAAACACAGTCTGCTAGTATGGTCATTGCACCATGGTAATTTAGAATAGAGTTCTGTACTACTAGACTGGGATTAACCCACGAATCAGAAAAGTAAGTAATAAACAATTAATGTAAACATAATAATAACTGCTATACTACTTCTATTACTATAACTAGTCTAGAGTGTACTCTAGGAGAATGACTAAAATATGATGCAACGTCCTCTGAGAGGCACCTCTTAGCATAAGAAATAGGTGAAGGTCTCTATGAAGTAGCTGTAAAGGGACAGTTTTTAGTCCTAACTTCAGCCAGCTAGAGTTGGGGCCCACTTGTACCATTGGTGCACATGAGAACAGTCCCAGTCAAGCCTGTCAGCAGCCATAATGCTACTAGATATTGTCATTTCCTAAAGGGCTCAGTCTCTCTAGCAGCAGATAGTAAATTCCCACAATAGCACCTCATAAGCCCCAGTGATATTGTAGCTCACTATCCGGTCACACAGAGCAATAGGTCCACTCTTTGCTCTGCACCTAGGTTACTCTGGCAGTCGGCACTCCCAAACTCATCACTCAGGATCCCAATATGCAGCAGTGGCAGTGCACACTGGACAGCGATATGCACCCTCCGGTCTCCCTCATGGTAAGAGGAAGTTAGGTCCTGTACAGCTTGCGTAAAGCAGATTTTTTCCCTCCTCCTGGCAATCTCCCTCTGGGAAATGCAGTTCAAAAGCTCTTGATTACAGTGGAGTCTCTCTCCTCTGGTGTACAGTTCCCACAGTGCAATATTGCCTGACTCAGTCTTTAGAACTCTTCCTGCTCAGCAGCCAGGGCCGTCTTTAAGGCAGGGCAAAAGGGGCAGCCTCCCTGGGCCCTGTCATTGTTGTGGGGCCCAAAGCAGCTGCCTTATACTTGCCAACTATCCTGGTTTAATTTCCCTTGTTCCTTACAGTTTTAGTCCTGTGCTGTGTCCTGATATCTCAGTGTCAATTGTTGCTACTAATGCTGCTCAACTCTGCCCTATTGCTGTGTACAGATGACTCACCTACAGACCCTGTGTTTACATGTAAATAACCTGCATTAATGTATAAATAGAGGCAGATCAGCAATGAATGATATGAAAATAGAGGTGGCATTCATACAGTCAGGTCCATAAATATTGGGACACCGACACAATTCTAACGTTTTTGGTTCTATAGACCACCAAAAAATGGATTTAAAAATGAAACGAACAAGATGTGCTTTAGCTGCAGACTTTCAACTTTAATTTGAGGGTATTTACATCCAAATCAGGTGTAGGAATTACAACAGTTTGTATATGTGCCTCCCACTTTTTAAAGGACCAAAAGTAATGGGACAATTGGCTGCTCAGCTGTTCCATGGCCAGGTGTGTGTAATTCCCTCATTATCTCATTTACAAGGAGCAGATAAAAGGTCCAGAGTTAATTTCAAGTGTGCTATTTATATTTGGAATCTGTTGCTGTCAACTCTCAATATGAGATCCAAAGAGCTGTCACTATCAGCGAAGCAAGCCATCGTTAGGCTGAAAAAACCCATCAGAGAGAGAGCAAAAATATTAGGTGTGGCCAAATCAACTGTTTGGAACATCCTTAAAAAGAAAGAACGCACCGTTGAGCTCAGCAACACCAAAAGACCCGGAAGACCACAGAAAACAACTGTGGTGGATGACCGAAGAATTCTTTCCCTGGTGAAGAAAACACCCTTTACAACAGTTGGCCAGATCAAGAACACTCTCCAGGAGGTAGGTGTATTTGTGTCAAAGCCAACGATCAAGAGAAGACTTCACCAGATTGAATACAGAGGGTTCACCACAAGATGTAAACCAAAACAGGAAGGGCAGATTAGAGTTTGCCAAACAACATCTAAAAAAGCCTTCACAGTTCTGGAACAACATCCTATGGACCGATGAGACCAAGATCAACTTGTACCAGAGTGATGGGAAGAGTATGGATAAGGAAAGAAACTGCTCATGATCCAAAGCATACCACCTCATCAGTGGAACATGGCGGTGGTAGTGTCATGGCGTGGGCATGTATGGCTGCCAATGGAACTGGTTCTCTTGTATTTATTGATGATGTGACTGCTGACAAAAGCAGCAGGATGAATTCTGAAGTGTTTCGGGCAATATCATCTGCTCATATTCAGCAAAATGCTTCAGAACTCATTGGATGTGCACAGTGCAGATGGACAATGATCCGAAGCATACTGCAAAAGCAGCCAACAAGTTTTTTAAGGGAAAGAAGTGGAATTTTATGCAATGGCCAAGTCAGTCACCTGTCCTGAATCCGATTGAGCATGCATTTCACTTGCTGAAGACAAAACTGAAGGGAAAATGCCCCAAGAACAAGCAGAAACTTAGACAGTTGCAGTAGAAGCCTTGGCAGAGCATCACCAGGATTAAACCCAGTGTCTGGTGTCTATGCATTCTAGATTTCAGGCTGTAATTGGATGCAAAGGATTTGCAACCAAGTATTAAAAAATTTAAGTTTGATGGATGATTGTTATTTCGTCCCATTACTTTTGGTCCCTTAAAAAGTGGGAGGCACATATACAAACTGTTGTAATTCCTACACCGTTCACCTGATTTGGATGTAAATACCCTTAAAGCTGAAAGTCTGCAGTTAAAGCACATCTTGTTCGTTTCATTTCAAATCCATTGTGGTGGTGTATAGAGCCAAAACTATTAGAATTGTGTCGATGTCCCAATATTTATGGACCTGACTGTATGTATATCATGCCCCCCTGAGGTCATATCCACCATCACTTCTGCTGAATGCTGCCCACTGGGGAGGTAAAGGGAATGCTTGAAAGTCCTGCCTGCAACTGTGGCCATTAAGCCTACCATCATCTTGTTCTGCAAAGCTAAGCAAATTAGTGTGTGTGTGTGTGTGTGTGTGGGGGGGGGGGGGGGTTAATAGGGGGTGTGAAAGGGAAGGCAGAGAAAGAATTACAGTTTGAGGTGCACAGGTGAGGACGGAGGGCATGTATAGAGGTAAGGAAGGTGGGTGCAAAGATGAGCAGAGGAGGCAGGTAGAGTGAAAGCGGGGGCGGGGGGGTTGGAGTGGAGAGGATGGGGAAGTTTGGGGTGCAGAGGTTAGCAGGGGTTTTAGGATGCAAAGGTGTGCTGACAGGGTGGATAAAGATGTAGGTCGTCTGTAGGGTAGCTCATAAATTTCAATATGCTTCTCTATGGGCTAGAAATGCGAATAAAAGTCCCTAACCCTTTCTTAAAATCACACAGCACACAGCACATCTTAGCAGATGTGTGAGGGTGTAATTAACAATTAATGGCACTGCTGTGTATCTGCTAAAGGGAAGCATGTTTCTGTGGTGTCAGGAAAACTATTTTACATGCATTCCCGGCACACACAAATGTGAACGCAGGTTAAATGTCTGTTACATTGGTGTTCAATGTAAACCTTCTCATTACACTGGGACTTGGTGTACAATCTGTTCATTCACACTAGTGGCCAGTGTGAAGGTCCCCCTTACATTGGTGGTCAATGTAAATCCCTCCTTACATTAGTGGTTACTGTGAAGGCTCCTATTAAATAAGTGGTCAGTGTAGAAACTCCTGTTTATATTGATAGTCAGTAAAAAAAAATCAGCATTGCCATTGATCACACCCCCCCTCCCCCCAGCATTTCCATTGATCCCAGGAGTTCTAGCATCCCTAGGAGTTTTCTGTATATTGATGGGTCCCCTCCCCAGTCCATGGTGTCCAGGCAGTGACAATGTGCTGTAACCTCTAGCAACCAATCAGTGAGAAATAATGATGTGCAGTAACCTCTAGCAACCAATCAGTGAGCAGAATTGATGTACAGTAATCTCTAGCAACCAATCAGTGAGCTGTAATGTGTGCTGTAACCTCTAGCAACCAGTCAGTAAGTGGTAATGATATGCTGTAACCTCTGGCAACCAATCTCAAAATTCAATAGACTGATATTGAGTCTAGCTGTTATTTATTGTATGTCTCAGAGCAGTTGGAGAGCGAAAAAGGGGGAAAGGGGTGGGGGGGGGGGGTTCAGAAAATGTTTGCCAGGGTCCAATCAATATTAAAGATGGCCCTGTCAGCAGCTCCTTCCTCTTGCTGATATAGCTGTTAACCTGTTCAGCACTGCAAGGCAGCAGCTACAGAGAGCAGCTGCAGCCAGTGTTTCTCTCACTCCCCATTCTTAGCCAAGCACTTGGCTACACTGTATTTTGTGGGTACAAGGACTGTGGTGTGTATTCTTTTAGGCATTCTCTAATGTAATTCATCCACACCCACTTTTTCACTGTGACGCAGCATATAATTTCTTCCTTCTAGGTTGTCCCTCTATATCAACATCTAATGTTGAAAGGTATGTAAAATTATAGCTTGATTTATGGTACAAATTTGGATGCCTATCATTTGGTAAATTGTAGCAGTTTTGCATGTATTTGTGAGCCTTGTGCCTGCAATTTTGGGTAGTAGGTTATAATTGTATTTCTAAGATTTAGATTAGATCTACCACTGAAAAGTTTTTCTCTCAAAATATGCACCTTAAAAGTGGCCAGGATCATGTTTTATATTGGCACAGAGCAACTTTCACTCAAGAAGACATTTGTAAATCAATCTGAGACTTTATAGTAAATCCAATAAATTTCTTCCCTTTTGCACTGCTATGTTGTGTAGCAGAATTAATAAATATCCATATAAATTCTCCCCTGTACTGCTCAGGGGTAGCAATGCATTTGTATCTAACACTGTGGATGGATCTATACTTTGTGTGGTGGCATGCATTAAAATCCACCAAATCCAAAGCTATTACTTGACATTGATTCCTGAATGATACATTAACACATATACTGTATACAATGTAAACCTGTGCAATAGCATACCACATTGCAAAGATGTGATTTCACTATGTTTGTAGGTGTTCTGCACTGGCCAGAAATAGTGCAGGTGTGTTTTTATTATTTAAAGTGATATTAAAGCGGAGGTCAGCCCACTGCTGAAAAAAAATTAAAAGCTAGTCGCTGCACATACTGCAGCAGCTGACTTTTAATAATATAATATAGTTAATAATATAATAATAAGACACTTACCTGTCCTGGAGTCCAGTGATGTCGGCACCGCAGCTGATGTTTCCATCAGCTCTCGGGTGCATGCTGCCTCCATTGCGAGTAAGGTCAAAAAAGGAGAACCCCCTAAATGGGACTTTAACAGACCACCAAAACGTACAAAAGAATATATATAAAATATCATATTTATTGTTGTTACATAGAGTAATAAAAGCAAGAACAGACGACTCGCATCTGAGCCATGAAAATATACAATACACAATAGAAAACACAATAGAAAACCAACATTAAACCATATAAGGAAAAACACTTGCGAGTAATGGAACCTGGCAGTGTTCCATTGTAAAGCGATCTCTAGTATACTCCACGCTGTACAGCTTCCAAATATTTCTGTATTAGTACATTAGACCAAAAAAAAAAATGTAATGTCTTTGGAATCTTAAATAAAAGAGAAAACTGGACAAAAAAAAAAACAGATACCCAATATAATTTTTTGCCTTTGTTGCCCTACTTTAGGATAATTGGCAGCAGTGGGAGTCACAATGTGTCTTTGCCCTTTGCATAGTTTATCAAATAGTCATCATAACAATACGATGTAACTGTGGGGCAGTGCATTATCATGCTGCAACATGAGGTGATGGTCGTGGATGAATGGCACAACAATGGGCCTCAGGATCTTATCACGGTATCTCTGTGCATTCAAAATACCATCAATAAAATGCACCTGTGTTCATTGTCCATAGCATACACCTGCCCATACCATAACCCCACAGCCACCATGGGCCACTCGATCCACAACATTGACATCAGCAAACTGCTTACTCACACAACGCCATACACGCTGTCTGCCATCTGCCTTGTACAGTAAAATCGGGATTCATCCGTGAAGAGAACGCCTCTCCAAAGTGCCAGACGCCATTGAATGTGAGCATTTGCCCACTCAAGTCGGCTACAATGACAAACTGCAGTCAGGTCGAGACCCCAATGAGGGCGGCGAGCATGCAGATGAGCTTCCCTGAGATGGTTTCTGACAGTTTATGCAGAAAATTTTGGGTTATGCAAACTGATTTTTTCAGCAGCTGTCCAGGTGGCTGGTCTCAGACGATCTTAGAGGTGAAGATGCTGGATGTGGAGGTCCTGGGCTGTGGTTACACATGGTCTGCGGGTGTGAGGCTGTTGGATGTACTGCTAAATTCTCTGAAATGCCTTTGGAGATGGCTTACACCCCTTTCACACCAGGGCGTTTTGCAGGCTCTATAGCGTTAGAAATAGCGCCTGCAATCCGCCCTAAAGAAGCTGCACCATTGTGTGTAGTGTGAAAGCCCCGAGGGCTTTCACACTACAGCGGTGCGCTGGCAGGACGTCAGAAAAAAGTCCTGCCAGCAGCTTCTTTGGAGCGGTGAAGGAGCGGTGTGTTTACCGCTCCTCCACCGCTGCTCCCCATTGAAATCAATGGGGCAGTGCTGTAATACCGCCGGCAAAACGCCGCTATTGTGGCGTATTGCCGGCGGTTTTAACCCTTTCGCGCCCGCTAGCGGGGAGCTTTTACCCCGCAAATCCGGCGGTAAAACGGCGTTAAAAAATAGTGACGTTTTACCGCCGGCGCAATGGGCGGTGTGGTGTGAAAGGGGTCTTATGGTAGAGAAATTAACATTCAATTCAAGGGCAACATCTTTGGTGGACATTCCTGCAGTCAGCATGCCAATTGCACACTCCCTCAAAATTTGCGACATCTGTGTCATTGTGCTGTGTGATAAAACTGCACATTTTACTGTAGAGTGGCCTTTTAATTGTGGCCAGTATAAGGCACACCTGCACAATAAACATCATAATAATAATGCCACACCTGTGAGATGAATGGATTATCTCAGCAAAGGAGAAGTGCTCACTAACACAGATTTAGACAGATTTGTGAACAATATTTGAAAGAGTAATAGGCCTTTTGTGTACATAAAGTCATAGATCTTTGAGTTCAGCTCATAATAAATAGGGGCAAACACAAAAGTGTTGCGTTTATAATTTGGCTCAGTGTATATGGGGTAAAAGAGATAGTGTTGGATGTTCCTGAGGCCTGCTTATCTGTGGACTTCCCATACAGAGGCCTTGAAAATTCTTCCTTTCATGTCAACCTGCCGAATAAGGAGCTTTAGTTGCATGCGCATTGCCAGGAAATGTAACTTAAAATGGAGATAAGACAAATGTGTAAAAGTAAATTAGGCAGATAATGTGGAGCTTGGATACATACTAGTCATTACATTGCTATCTGATTTGGCTTCCACAGGTTGATTATAACCTTGCTTAGCAGATTTGAGGATTAATTGTAATATGTCCTGAATGAATTGGAATGCTCCTAAAATGTTTCTTCTGATAATATGAAATGTCATTGTCAGCAGTTTTCATTGTATTCCTGAGCAAAAAAAGGAATGAGTATTTTCTGTGGCATTTTATGCTTATCATATAAGATGCGCTTTGTTATTTTTTTCTCAGGAATCCCAAGCATAGCTTTTTCACATCTAGCCTTGTCTGATCCTCTCTGTGTGTCTGTAGGTTTGATTTACTAAAGCAGGGGGTCTCCAAACTTTCTGAACAAAGGGCCAGTTTACTGGCCTTCAGACTTTAGGGGGCCGGATTGTGGCCATTGGGAGTAGAAATTATCCTGGCTTCAGTAAGCGTAAACAATGCATCTTTGGTATTTGGGTGAGAAACAGTGCACTATCCTTGGTGTCAGTGGAAGGAATAGTGCCCTGTCGTTGGTGTCAGTGGGATGAATAGTGCCCGATTGTTGGTATCGTTGGAGGAATTGTACCCCATCATTGGTGTCAGTTGGAAGAATCATAACCCATCATTGGTATGAGTGGGAGGAATCGTACCCCATCATTGGTATGAGTGGGTGGAATCGTACCCCATCATTGGTATTAATGGGAGGAATAGTGCCCCATCATTGGTATTAGTGGGAGGAATAGTGCCCCATCGTTCGTGTCAGTGAGAAGAATAGTGCCCCATTGTTGGTGTCAGTGGGAGAAATAGTGCCTGTTGTTGATGCTAGTAGCAGGGATTATGCCCCATTGTTGGTGGTAGTGGGAGGAATAGTGTCAGGGGGAGGGAAAATGCCCCAAGGGCCGCATAAAGGCATGTATAGGGCCACATCTGGACCCTTGCTGCAGTTTAAAGACCACTGTACTAAAGGAATGTAGCACCCTGATGTTTAGGCAGGGCTGCTATTAAATTTAAATTTATTTGCTAGTTGATAGTTGCTTTGGGCAATTGTTAGGAGATCAATTGATTTCCCCCTAATTCTGGAATTGCTGCACTTCTCTCTTCTGTCACTAGGTGGCTGGGTATCTGGTGACATTGGACAAGACAAAGGCATGGCAAGGACAGATTGTGAATAATTGAGGTGTCTCAGCCAATGGGCAGGGATTTTCTTGGGACCCTTGGCCTGCTGGGAGAGCCTATTTATTTGGGTGAGGTGAGGTGAATCAGGGGATCAGGGTTCTGTGCCACCTGGATGGCTGTGTGGGTGGATGTGTGTTCATATTTTCAGGTCGTGCTGAAAATTCCGAGCTCCTTGCCAGGATGGAGGACTCACGCACATGTGTGGGAGTAACATCATCCTGGCTCCGGCCATTCACAGCATTGGAGCCGCGAACCCCGAAGAAACACAGAGGGAACATGTCAGCTCCCTCAGCAGTGATCGGGAAGCAGTACAGGCACTTCGTTCTAAGGTAAGTATTTCATAATGAGCTAGTATGCGATGCATACTAGCTCATTATGCCTTTGCCTTACAGGTTTTTGTTTGTGAGGGCATGCAACCGCTTTATTTATGATATGGGCAGCACAGTGGCTAAGTGGTTAGCATTTCTGCCTAGCAGCACTAGGATCACTGGTTCAAATCTGAACCATGGCACTACCTGCCTGGAGTTTGCATGTTCTCCCTGTGCCTGCGTGGGTTTCCTCCAATGATCCAAAGACATGCTGATATGTTAACTGGCTCCTATCTAAATTGGTCCCAGTAGGTGTTTGTATGAAAGTGAGTTAGGGACCTTAAGAGCTTTAAGCTTCTTGAGTGCAGGGGCTGATGTGAATGTACACCCAAGCCAAATACATTACAAAGTAATGTGTTTGATCTGTCAGACTGTATTTAGGAAGGAGGGGAAGGTTAGAAGATTAATGAAAGGACAATTGTAGTAAAGGTACCTTTGTCCTTTAAAGTGGATGTAAAATCAGAAGTTTTTTTGATCTTAATGACTTTAAGACCGGCTGTCGTCAAACAATGGCTCTCCTGCACGAATCGCCATAGGTGCACGGTGGCTCGCGCAGGCTCAGTTGTGGGCGGGCAACTGAGCGAGGACAAAACGTCCTCCCACGGCCCACGATTGTCTTGCACTCAAGCAGAACGGGAAATGTAATGTAAACAAGGTATTTCCTCATTCTGACAAGTGACATGACAGGGGTCTACTGTTCCCAGTGGTCAGGAACCATGATCTCTGTCATGTCCCAGTAAGCCCATCCCTCCTACAGTTAGAAACACTCAAAATGAACACAGTTAAAGTGATTGTAAGGGTTCCAGCTTGTTTTGCACAAAGTAGCCCCGAACCTTGTCTTTTGGGGCCCCCCGGCGGCTCTCGCGACTCCCCCCCCACATCAGATAACCCCCTGGGAGAAGGGCTCTCCCAGGAGGTTACCGAGCAGGCGGACTCCCGAGTCCAGCATTCGGCATCCATAGCCGCCGAATGTATGACTCGGCCCCACCCCCGCGTCATTGGATTTGATTGACAGCAACGGGAGCCAATGGCTGCGCTGCTATCAATCTATCCAATCAAGAGCCATGAACCCCGGGCAGAGAGACAGCGTGCCCCCACCAGGTCAAGTTCCAGGGCTCAGGTAAGTAAAACGGGGGGGGGGGGGATGGGGGGGGCTGCTCACTGGCAGGTGTTTTTTACCTTAAGGCGAAAAAACACGAAGGTTTACAACCCCTTAAACGTCCCCTAGTGTTAACCCCTTCCCTGCCAGTAACATTTATGCAGTAATCAGTGGCTATTTTTAGCTCTGATCACTGTATAAATGTCCCAAAAAAGTGTCAAAAGTGTCCAATCTGTCTGCCACAATATCGCATTCCCGATAAAAAACACAGATCACCGCCCTTAACAAGTAAAAAATAATAATAATAAAAATGCCATAAATCTATTCCCTATTTTGTAGATGCTATAATTTTTGTTCAAACCAATCCAATATACGCTTATTGCAATTTTTTTTACCAAAAATATGTAGAAGAATACATATTGGCCTAAACTGATGAAGAAATTTGTTTTAAAAAAATAAATGTGGGATATTTATTATAGCAAAACTGTCACTCTTTTTTGTTTATAGTACAAAAAAATAAAAACCGCAGAGGTGATCAAATACCACCAAAAGAAAACTCTATTTGTGGGGAAAAAAAGGACATCAATTTTGTTACAGCATTGCACGACTGCGCAATTATCAGTGCCAGATCGCAAAAAATGCTCTGGTCGTTAAGTGGGTAAAACCTTCCAGAGCTGAAGTGGTTAATGCATTTTATGCATTAAGATAAAAGCCTTCAGTGTGCAGCAGCCCCCCTAATACGTACCTGAGGTCCCTCTAGCTCCAGTTATTATGAAAGCAGAGCGGTGCCATTGGCTCCTGTTGCTGTCAGTAAAAGTCAGTTAGCCAGTGAGAGTAGAGATGGAGTGGGCCGGGCCACAACGCCATGTCTGAATAGACACAGGGAGCCTGTGTGTGGGTGGGGGCACCCAACAGGAGGGAGGAGCCATGAGAGCCGAAGAGGGACTGGAGAAGAGGAGGATCCGGGCTGCTCTGTGCAAATCCACTGCACAGAGCAGGTACAGTAAGTACAACATGTTTATTATTTTTAATTAAAAAAAACAAAAACAAGACTTTACAATCACTTTAAGTAGCAATTTTATAATGTATCACCTAACATGTTTGTATTGAGAAATATTTAATTGTATGGTTTCCTCATCCACCTGCAAAATTCTCTTTTATTTAGAGGTGCTCTCCAGTCTAACATGAATATTTTAGCTATGGTAACTCAGAGGACCCAGCCAGTCTGCTGATTTGCTCTAATTTTCATCCCGACTTTCATCCTTTGTAACTAGATGCCCGGCTTTCAAAATCCCTATAATTAGTGGTATCCTTATTTTGAAAGCTTTTTGCGTGAGCCCACTGCAGCCTTACTGGAAATACAAGGGTATTTATTCATGATCACAGCTTCAGACTTTGAGTGTTTAAAAAAAAAAATCTAAATTCGTTTAACTCCTGTTCATTGTTAATTCCATGGATTTATGTTGACCTCTTCTAGGGAAAATTGATTTACTATTGTCTGAGCATTTGGAAATGAGTTATTTCAGGGCACAACAAGTCCTAGTCACCAGGTCTCCATAGCAACTAAAAAAGTGCTGTCAGGAGACCCTATGCCTGGCCTAATTTACTGCACTTTCATCAGTCACCACTAGGTAGCATCTGTAAAACAAATGGATGATCAGTGCTACCATCGCCTCTGTGTTTGGGCTCATTTACTCAACCACTGCCCTCTGAAGAGTGATCTCTCATGGATCATTTTACAGAAGGAGTTTGAAAGGTGTGGGGGGGGGGGGGGGTGATATATCACCACCTGTCCCTGGTTACCTCCAAAACCCTGCACCACTGTGCTACAGCAGTCTCCCTTATTAACTTGAAGCAAAGAATCTTGGCCACAGCAAATATGCAACCCCATCCAGCTTGCTTTGCAGCGGAGCGGTTGGAGTGGTGCTAAAAATGCATCTCAACCACCTGTATTTACTGCTCCTGACTGCAAGTGTAAGCCTGTCTCAGTAAGTTACATATGTGCACATAGGGGACTTTATGGGGGTTATTTACTAAAGGAAAATCCACTTTGCACTGCAAGTGCACTTGGAAGTAAAGTCGCTGTAAATCCGAGGGGGACATGCAAGGAAAATGAAAAACAGCATTTTAGCTTGTACATGATTGGATGATAAAATCAGCAGAGCTTCCCCTCATTTCAGATCTACCCCTTAGATTTAGAGCGGCTGCAATTCAAGGACACTTGCAGTGCAAAGTGGATTTGCCTTCCATAAATAACCCCCTATGCATCAATTACATTTATGTGGCCAAGGAGACACTATGGGGATAGAGGGCATGTCTCGAAGTTATGCAAAGTCTTTGGTCATCTTGCATGAACCACATGTTTGAAATCCCTTCAGTGTGGCTCAATGATATTAAGGTCAGGAGACTGTGATGGCTACTCCAGAACCTTTACCTTTTTCTGCTGTAACCACTGGAGGGTCAACTTGTCGTGCTGGAAAGTACAAGAGTGTCCTATGCACAGCCATCGTGCAGAAGAATGCAAATTGTCTGCCAGTATTTTCTGATAACATGCTGCAATTTTCACACATCCCCAAAAACGCCAATTTTCACACAGGACAAAAACATCAGTGAGATACCACCATGTTTCACAGTGGGGATGGTATTCTTTTCACTGTTGACCCCTCACCAAACATAGCACTTATGGTTGTGACAATATAGCTCTATTTAGGTCTCAACACTTCAGATTACAGTGTGCCAGAAGGTGTGAGGTGTGTCAAGGTGTTGTTGGGCATATTGTAAGCAGGCTTTTTTTGTGGTCTTGGTGCAGTAAAGGCTTTTTTTCTGGCAACTCAACCATGCAGCTCATTTTTGCTCAAGTATCGTCATATTGTGCTCCTTAAAACAACCACACCACCTGTTTTCAGAGCAGCCGGTATTTCTCCTGAGGTTACCTGTGGGTTTTTCTTCAATCCAATCTTTCTTGGTCTACCTGACCTTGGCTTGTTAACCGCATGGCAATGTACGTTGACAGAATGGCACCGACAGGCACAAGCACGTACATGTATGTGCTTGCCTTCCAGCAGGTGGGGGGTCAGATTGGACCCCCTCCCGCTGGATGCGGCGGTCCGTTTCGCTTCAGGAGCGATCCGGGATGAGGGGATGACGGTGGTTTCTGGCCATCCCCTCTCGATCGCTCCTGGCGAATGAAAAGCTACACCCACTGTGTATTGTAAACACAGGCAGGGAGGAAGTGATGTCATTCTCCTCGGGCAGCCTTTTTGACCGGACTGCGAGGAGAACAGAGAAAGTAAGTGCACCAAACACTACACTGACATGTAGGTACACATAGGCACACAAATCCCCCCCCCCCCCTCCCAGTCACAGTGTCACTAATTGCAGTGATCATTTATTTACTGATCACTGCATTCAGTGTCAGTTGTGACAGTAAAAACTGTCAGGGCAGTTAGTGTTGGGTCCAGGGTAGCCTCCTACCCCCCAATAAAGGTTTAACCCCCTGATTGCCCCTAGAGTTAACCCTTTCACCCCCTTTTGCCAGTGTCACTAAGCAATTGTTTTTCTGATCGCTGCATTAGTGTCACTAGTGCAGCTAGGTAGCTAGTTATTTTTTTAGGTTCACCGCTAGGTTTTTATAGCGCTAGGTACCCCAATATACTACCCAATAATGGTTTTAACCCCCTGATTGCCCCTAGTTAACCCTTTCACCCCCTTTTGCCGGTGTCACTAAGCGATCGTTTTTCTGATCGCTGCATTAGTGTCACTGGTGCCGCTAGGTAGCTAGTTATTTTTTTAGGTTCACCGCCAGGTTTTTATAGCGCTAGGTACCCCCATATACTACCCAATAATGGTTTTAACCCCCTGATTGCCCCTAGTTAACCCTTTCACCCCCTTTTGCCAGTGTCACTAAGCAATTGTTTTTCTGATCGCTGCATTAGTGTCACTAGTGCCGCTAGGTAGCTAGTTATTTTTTTAGGTTCACCGCCAGGTTTTTATAGCACTAGGTACCCCGATATACTACCCAATAATGGTTTTAACCCCCTGATTGCCCCTAGTTAACAATTTCACCAGCGATCGCTGTATAATTGCCACTGGTGACGCTGGTTAGCCAGTTAGTTATTTAGGTTCCCCGTCAGGTTTTTATATAGCGCCAGGGACCCCCATATACTACCTAATAAAGATTTTAACCCCCTGATTGCCCCTAGTTAACCCTTTCACCAGTGATCACCGTATAAGTGTTATGGGTGACTCTGGTTAGTTAGTTTACTTTTTATAGCATCAGGGCACCCACCATTTATTACCCAATAAAGGTTTAACCCCCTGATCACCCGGCGGGTGATATCAATTAGGTTTTAGGGTCAGGGTCTGCGTCGCCCCAGGCAGCGCTAGGTTAGTGCCAGTACCGCTAACACCCACGCGCAAAGCATAAACCTCCCGTAGTGGTATAGAATCTGAACAGATCAATATCTGATCTGATCAGATCTATACTAGCGTCCCCAGCAGTTCAGGGTTCCAAAAAAACGCAGTGTTAGCGGGATCAGCCCAGATACCTGCTAGCACCTGCATTTTGCCCCTCCGCCCAGCCCACCCAAGTGCAGTATCGATCGATCACTGTCACTTACAAAACACTAAACACATAACTGCAGCATTTGCAGAGTCAGGCCTGATCCCTGCGATCGCGAACAGTTTTTTTTGGTAGCGTTTTATATTTAAATCCCGAAGGCAGTGCTTGGTTTTCGGGGTCCCGTACGTGGCTAGGCTCCCAAAAAGTCCCCCACATGTGGTATCCCTGTATTTGGGAGAAGCAGCAGAATTTATTTTGGGGTGTAATTTCACTTATGCCCATAGCATGTGTGAGCAATATATCATTTAGTGACAACTTTGTGCAAAAAAAAAAAAAAATTTTTAATATTCCTGCAACTTGTGGCAAAATATAAAATATTTCATGGACTCAACATGCCTCTCAGTAAATAGCTTGGGGTGTCTACTTTCCAACATGGGGTTATTTGGGGGGGGGGGGGGGGGTTGTGCTATTTTGGCATGTTATGGCCTTCGAAACTGTGATAGGTAGTGAGGAGTGAAATCAAAAATTTGCACCCTTAGAAATCCTGAAGGTAGTGATTGGTTTTCGGGGTGCCGTACGCGGCTAGACTCCCAAAAAGTCCCACATATGTGGTATCCCCGTACTCAGGAGAAGCAGCAGAATATATTTTGGGGTGCAATTCCACATATAACTATGGCATGTGTGAGCAATATATCATTTAGTGACAACTTTTTGTAAACTTTTTTTTTTTGTGTCATTATTTAATCACTTGGGACAAAACTTGGGGTGTCTACTTTCCAAAATGGGGTCATTTGGGGGGGTTTGTACTGCCCTGCCACTTTAGCACCTCAAGAAATGAGATAGGCAGTCATAAATTAAAAGCTGTGTAAATTCCAGAAAATGTACTCTAGTTTGTAGACGCTATAACTTTTGCGCAAACCAATAAATATACGCTTATTGACCTTTTTTTTACTAAAGAAATGTGGCTGAATAAATTTTGCCCTAAATGTATGACTAAAATTGAGTTTATTTGATTTTTCTTATAACAAAAATTAGAAAATATATTTTTTTCTCGAAATTTTCGGTATTTTTCCATTTATATCGCAAAAAATAAAAATCGCAGAGGCAATCAAATACCATAAAAAGAAAGCTCTATTTGTGGGAAGAAAAGGACGCAAATTTAGTTTGGGTTCAACATTGCATGACCGCGCAATTACCAGTTAAAACAGTATAGTGCGAAATTGTAAAAAGACCTCTGGTCCTTAGGCTGACAATTGGTCCGGGGCTGAAGTGGTTAAGAGATCCCCAAATTTTCCACTTCTTAAAGCGGAAGTAAACCCATCGATCTAACAGTTTGAAAAAACAGTTACATTCCCGGCATGCCGGAAGTGTTAACTGTCACATTGGTTGTGCTCTCAACCAAACTGTCAAACCATCCAATGGCTGGTATCATAACTGATCACATGTGCAGCTTCATGGCATTTAAAGATTAAAGGGAGACCAAGATGGCAGCTTCCTTGGCTGAAAACGATAGGAGGGTTTACTTCCACTTTACTCACTGGCATATTTTAGGATTTGGATATTTTTTTATATCCTTTTCCATCTTTAATTTTATATGGAAAACTATAAATAGCTTTTGAAAAAAAAGTGAAAGATAAAAAGCTGAGTTCCTTGTCCAGCACACAAAAATACATTTACATTAAAGTAATACAGAATGATCTATATGGAAAACAGGTCTTGCCCTTAATAGCCGTGATTGGTCAAACACTGTACGGAATCAGTACAAGTCCTGCATTGCACATTAGCAGCTCAAAGGCCAAGGTATTGTCAAACAGCATAATGGTATCTGAAGCTGACATGCTCAAACTGCTTTGCCAGTTTATTTTGACATCAGCTCATTTATCACTCAACCTTAATAGCTGCAAAAGTGTTTGCCTGTTATTCCCAGCCATACTGTACTGCTGAGACAGACCTGTAATCCTCCAGAGAGCCTATTATCTCTAGGGGAAAGCTTGGAAGGGATGGAGGAGGGGAAAGCTCAATGGAACCTTTTCTACTGCTTTCTACATATTGAACACACAGTGTGGAGAGATGCAATATGGATTATCTCTGCTTACTGTACATGTACGAATGATAAGAAAGCACTTTTAATTATTCAAGCAAACTCAAATGATAATAGACAAGAAAAGAAAGCCCCTTTAATTATTCAAGCAAAAACCTGTACTGAAAATAAAGCAAAGTCTACAATTTTAACAATCTTATTTTTTAAGGTTCTAAAATTTGAACAAAAGTAAAGACTCTGATGACTTAGGCTCATACACACAGGGCTTAAAGTGGTTACAAACCATTAAGGTTTTTCACCTTAATGCATTTTGTTCTCCCCCCGGACCCCCCCCCCCTTTTCTTACATAAGCCCGATTCGATCCAGTGATGTGCACAAGCACAGCGGCTCCAGCGGCTGTCGCTCTTCTCATTGGACGGATTGATAGCAGCAGGAGCCAATGGTTCCTGCTGCTGTCAATTAAAAGCTCTGACATGGGAGTGAGGGGTGGGGCCAAGTCCTGCTGTCTGTGTGAATGGATGCAGCAGCAAACTCGGGATTGAGCCCACACTGCCCAATGAAGAGGAGGGTCTTGGAGCGCCGACAGGGCATCGCAGAAGAAGAGGATCGAGGCTGCTCTGTGCAAAACCATTACATAGAGCAGGTAAGTATAGGCATGTTATTTTTATTTAAAAAAAAGCTATGGTTTACAATCCCTTTAAAAAATGCGTCTGTTACAGGCATCTGGCTTTTTTTTTTTACCTCTAAACACACCTCTATGTTAGCCTATGTGTCAATGCACACATAGGCAGTGGCAGCCTGTCCATAGAGGACACACGGGCCCTTCCCCCCCATCCATGCATCCGGCCCCCTAATCTACATACAGGCCACCAGACCCTGGATTTCAATGGGAGGGAGTGGTTTTTTTGATGCACGTGATTAGAGCCAGAGGCTCTAATAGGCATCAAACAAAGGGTGGCACACTGCGCCCAAAGCCCACCCAGTTGTGTGAGATAGCCAATTAATATTCACTATTTTCACACTAAATCTCCTCCCCCCATCAGGAATCAGGTCGTGAGAACTGTTTCCAGATTGACCAGAACGTCAGGTGATCCTAATGGATGCCTAGCGCTTAGGAGGAAGAAAGTTGAGACACATGGTGGAAGCCACTGGAGGAGCAGACACGGGAGCCACTGCTTGCACCTCGCCACCCGCCACCTAGGTGGAGCTCCCCTAGGAGGGGACACCCAAGTAGCTGCCCGCTCCTTGCCACCTAGATTGGGTAAGGACCGATCGGCAGACAGCGGGGGGGGTTTGCATCTGGCACCCCCCCAAAAAAAACACCAGCCGCCACTGCACATAGGCATTTACAGGTATGTTGACCACTTGCCAACCCGCTGCAGTATGCGGCAGGTCGGCTTCTACAGACACAATCACGTACCTGTATGTTGCGGCTTTCCTCTGGGTCCACTTGCTCATACCCATGTGAGCGTAGAAGACTGCTCTCATTCACTGCACCACAAGCTGATCAGCAGATCCCGGCCAATAATTAATGGCCCCGGACCTGCTGATCGCCTGAGCGAATGACAGAAGAGAGCTCTGTATTGTGTACAGACAGCAGCGAGCAATGTGATGTTGTTTTTTCTCCCTGCAAAGCAAGGAGTAAACACCGGCAAATTACTTAGTAAAATTATCACATAGTATACACACTAAACATTTTTAGGCACACATTCAACCCCTTGATCACCCTGGATGTTAACCCTTTCCCAGCCAGTGTCATTAGTATAGTGACATTGTATATTATTAGCACTGATCACTGTATTAGTGTCATTGGTGATGACAGTGGCAGTTAGTCAGTTCCCCCCAGTGTCAGTTGGTGTCAGATTGCCCACTGCACTACCCCAGTCCCACTATGAGTTACTGATAGTATAGTATACTATCATACTAGTATAAAAAAATCCAGTGTCTATACCATACTTTGTAGATGTTATAACTTTCATCATTATACACTTTATTGAGATTTTCTTTACCAAAGACATGTAGCGGAATACATTTTGGCCAAAATTTATAAAGAAATTAGATTTTTTTTTTACATTTTATTGGATGTGTTTTATAGTAAAAAGTAGCAAATATATATATTTTTTTATTTATATTGTAAAAAATTAAAAAACCCAGTGGTGATCAAATACTCACAAAAGAAAATTCTATTTGTGTAAAATAAATTATATAAATTTATTTTGGGTACAGTGTTGCATGACTGCGCAATTTCCAGTTAAAGTAGCACATTGCTAAATGGCAAAAAAAAATGGCCTGGTCATGAAGGAGGTAAAATCTTCTGGAGCTCAAATGGTTAAAATAGGAGCTTTTCAAGGCAAAAATCATCAGTGTGCATTCAGGAATGTTTGAGCAGAAAAAAACATGGATGCTCTTAGATGCGTTTAGGCACGTTCACACATTAAAGCGGAGGTCCACCCTAAAGTGGACCTTCCGCTCATTGGAATCCTCCCCCCCTCCGGCGCCACAATTGGCACCTTTCAGGGGGGAGGGGGGTGCAGATACCTGTACAGTACAGGTATCTGCACCCACTTCCGGCGTAGATTCTGCAGAAGGTACGCCTCTTTCCGCAGAATCTACGCCCCTTTCCGAAAGTCCCCCGCTGCCTGCTGGGAAACACACGGATCCCAGAGACAGCGGGGACCATCCTTATTGCGCAGCGTGACTCGCGCATGCGCAGTAGGGAACCGGGAAATGAAGCCGAAAGGCTCCACTTCCTGATTCCCATACCCAAGATGGCGGCGGCAGCACCCGAGAGACGATCGAAAGATCGGCTTCGGGTGCCGACATTGCGGGCACACTGGGCGGCTAAGTGTCATTATTTTAAAAGTCAGCAGCTGCAGAATTTGTAGCTGCTGGCTTTAAAAAAAAAAAAACAACGGAATTCCCGCTTTAATACATTGTAATTGCCAGAATAAATTAATATTCTGGCCAATATAATGTATTAACATGTGTGCAATATATAGCTTTCATTGGGTTTTTTAAGCAGCGTTTCTCCTGCCTGGAGAATAGGCTTTAGGGGTTAAAGTGGTTGTAAACCCTTACAAACCACTTTGACCTACAGGTAAGCCTAGATTAAGGCTTACCTGTAGGTCCAAGCAATATCTCCTAAACCTATATGGTTTAGGAGATATTTGCCCGAAAACGGGCACCACTGTCTACGGCGAATGCGCCGTAGACAGCGGCGCGCAGGCGCACTGAGCGCGGCATTCTCAGCGACGGAGCTGCCGCGCGTGACGGCTCCCGTGCGCATGCGCGGGAGTGATGTCATCGCGGCTTCGCCGAATGACAGCGGCGGAGCTGCGAGACCCCACCAACAAGATGGATGCGGCGGACTACAGGGGACAGCGGCGACTTCGTTGGCTCCTGTGTCAGGTAAGTGACACATAATGGGCTACTATGCGATGCATAGTAGTCCATTATGCTTTGCCTTTGCAGGGAATGAAAGAGGAAGTAAACTCATCAGGGTTTACTTCCTCTTTAAGCAGACTTCATGTGTGCATGACGCCTAATAGTGAAATAATTAGTGGCTTGTATAATAAAGACAGCAGGAGGCATTCTGCTGCTTGATTTACGGAGAAACTTAACACTGAAAGCTGTGTCAAAAAAAGACAGGCAGATGACAAAGGACTAGTCATGCGCATGCTTGTAGATTTTCCATACCTCCAAACTTTCTGAGAAGGGAAACAGACATCAGTTAGCATGAGGGTATGTAGCCAAAGGATACACCACCTGCCAAACCCCCATTACATGGAGAATTAATTCACAAAAAATAATATACAGCTATTGGCTCCTGCTGCTGCCAATTAGAGCCAGTAAAGCAGAGGGCGAGGCTGAGCCCCACTCTCTGTGTCTTATAAGGTGGGTCACTATTGGGGCACTCAGCAAAGGGGTGGAGCCAGGAGTGCCAACGGGGGACCGGAGAAGAGGAGGATCAGGACTGCTTTGTGCAAAACCATTACACAGAGCAGGTACAGTAAGTATGGCATATTTTTAACTAAATACAGGAAGTAAAGCTGAGGGCTATTCATTTTGGTAGATGTTTTCCTTAGCAGCGTCTAGGTTTTGTTTGAAAACCATAGCCAAACCTGAAGACTGTTGTCAATTAAGCAAAGAAAGCTAGAAATAAACATAAAAGAACGACCGTCAGCTTACCTTGACAGTGTGACTGATTAGAAATAAGTCATTTACCAAATTGTTCTCAGCGGTCTCATAAGTGAAGCAAATTAACCAGCAAACCCCTTACCCAAGCGCATATATTAGCACATGAAAAAAAAAAAGGAAAATGGGCACTGCAACTTTGATGTCAGCTATAAATGGACCAGCTTAAGGGTCTACTCTTGACATGAGACAACTATAAAACCCAAGCAAAAATAATAAAGAAGTGGGTGAAATCCAACAAACTATAATGTTTGTATTATGTTTGTGATTGCAAATGCTTTCACAAAGTGAACTGAGCCTGTTCTCTTTTATTTTCACATTGGCATGTATAAGGTTTCCCGTATGCTAAATGGAAAAACTCTAGATAGAAATACAATGTCCCTGACCTCCTTAGAAGACCAGTTTGCTGGCATTCTCCTTTTTCAGTTATTTGTGTTATTGGCCTGCAACAAAATGCAGATTAGAAAGTGAGAATTCCTGATCTGCATACTTGTTTCTGGTATATGATTCATAATGTATTGAAGCCGCTAGATCAGGGGTGTCCAGACTTTCTAAACAAAGGGCCAGTTTACTGTCCTAACTTTAGAGGGGGCGGACCGTGGCCAGTGGGAGTAGAAAATGTTTTGGTGTCACTGGAAGTAAACAGTGTCCCATCTTTGGTATTAGGGGGAGAAATAGTTCCCCATTGTTGGTATCAGTGAGGGGAATAGTGTCCCATCTTTGGTATTAGGGGGTGGAAAAGTGCCTCATTGTTGGTGTCAGTGGGAGGAATAGTGCCCCATCATTGGTGTCAGTGGGAGAAATAGTGTCCCATCTTTGGTATTAGGGGGTGAAAAAGTGTCCCATTGTTGGTGTCAGTGGGAGGAATAAAAGAAAAAACAGGTAGAGTTGGCGCTATACCTATAAATTTACTATGTGTGTCACTATACAGAACTCTAAGCATCTGTGTTAATAAAATTATTCCTTATCCGTGCAGTAGTCTAAACAATTATTCATCAGTGTTAAAAAATTATGAAAGGGAATTATGTGTCTGATGGCGGGGGCCTCATGCCCCTATGGTATATAATAAAAAAACTGTGAAACAGGTGAAAAATGCTAAAAACTAAAATAAAAATTAATAAAATCAAATCAAATCCTTTTATCCTATAGATATAAAGTGCCAACAAGTCCTTTATGATGTATTAAACAGTTCATAGCCAGTGTATAATTTCCAAGTGGTGCCTTGTGCAAGTATCCAAAGAGAATCCCCGGTGCGCTTTGGTGAAAGTAAATTATGTTGCGCTCACCAGATCCTTACCCCTACTGGGGGAGACTCGCCTTCACAGTGTTTAGCCCCTGTGTCACTCTCTGGCGTCTCCCTGGGAATCTGGCCATTCATCCACGGGTTAAATTCTCATTCGTACATTTGCATGGAAAGAGGAAGAGAACGCATAGTGTAGTATGTCTTTAAAGGAAGTTTATTACAAACTATACAACTATAAAATCCTCACACCGACAGCTGCTGCGGTGTATTCGAGAGTGGGAGGAATAGTGTCCCATCTTTGGTGTCAGTGGAAGGAATAGTGTCCCTTCTTTGGTATTAAGGGGAGGAAAAGTGCCCCATTGTTGGTGTTAGTGGGGGGAATAGTGACCCATCATTGGTGTCAGTGGGAGGAATAGTGTCCCATCTTTGGTATTAAGGGATGAAAAATTGTCCCATTGTTGGTGTCAGTGGGTGGAATTGTGCCCTATCATTGGTGTCAATGGGAGGAATAGTGCCCTATCATTAGCGTCATTGGAAGGAATAATGACCATTATTGGTATCAGTGGGAGGAATAGTGCCCCATCATTGCTGTCAGTGGCAAGAATAGTGCCCCATTGTCAGTGTCAATGATAGGGACTATGTCTCACTGTTGCTGAGACTGGGGGGAATAATGTCCCATGGGCCGGATAAAAGCAAGCAAAGGGCCATATCCAGCACCCGGGCCGCAGTTTGGAGACCATTGCACTAGATCAACATGACATCAGGACAGACAACATTTTAAAAACACAGGTCAGCATGGGCAGCCCCATGTTTCCCTCAACACGGATTTCTTTAAGAAAGCATTCCGCTTTCTTTCTGCTAGAAGCCTTCTATAATCTAAAATCTAATATTGGCTTATTAACAATACTAATATGTATGAATGTGTGAATTTTAGGATGAGTTAAATTGGTATATTTTAATTTGTTCAAGATAAGTAAAAATAAACATGCCGAATTTATAGAAGTTTACGAAAATATATCAGCATATCTATAAAGTAAGTGTGTGTATATATACAGTATATATACACATATACACACATGCTTCCTCTGTCTAAAAATTTCAGATCTAATGTTTTCTGTAGAATACGAACCCAAACATTCAGCCAATGTCATTAAAAACTATCTTTGGCATAACAGAACAAGAAGTCCTGGAAGTGATGGTTTGGCCCCCGCAGGGCCCTGATCCCAACAACATTGGCTCTGTCTGGGATTACATGAAGAGATAGAAGGATATAAGGCAGTCTACATCCACAGAATATCTGTGGTTAGTTCTCCAAGATGATTGGGTTTGACCTACTTGCTGAGGTAATTTAAAGCGGAGTTCCACCGAAAAGTGGAACTTCAGCTTTAAGTACTCCTCGCCCCCTGACATGCCACAATTGGCATGTCATTTTTTTTTGGGGGGGGGGGGCTGGGTACCTGGTTTGGAGTGAAACTTCCTGTCCCACTTCCTCCTTCCGACTTCTGGCTGCCTAGGCAACCTCCCCTTACCGGAAATGTTCTGGGACATGTGACAGGTCCCAGAACATTGCCTGGGATGCTGGTGGACGTGGTATACCTGGAAGTGTTTGATACAGTACCTTACACACGGCTCATGTGTAAGGTAAAGTTTGTAGGCTTGGAAATATTGGCTACTTCTGTCTGTAACAGTTTATCATCAGCCACCCTGGATACCTTTGCCCCCCTCCCTATGCACAGAATCAGGCCCCGATTGCTACAACCCTGGCAGACAGACAATACCAGAAGCCTAAAAAAACATAGCCGCGCTCTTGAGCGTCTGTGGCGTAAAACGAAGTCACAGCAAGATTTCAGCCAATATAAATCTGCCCTCCAAAAATACCATTCCTGCCTCCACACTGCCAAACAGACCTACTTTATCACTCTCATTAACACCCTCTCACGCAGTCCCCGTCAACTCTTTTCTACGTTTACTATTCCACTTCGTCCTTCATTACCCCCACCTACTAACTTACTCACTGCGCAGGAGATTGCTAATCACTTCAAAAATAAGATTGAGACAATTCGTCTCGAGATCTCCGCTCTACAGACATCTCCCTCACTTTACACTCCTTGTCCTCCTGCACAATCAATACTTCCCTCTTTTAACCCAGCTACTATAGAGGAAGTCACTAAACTTTTTTCTAATGCCCACCTCACCTCCTGCCCCCTGGACCCTGTTCCTTCTCAGATACTACGGTCACCATCTGACTCAATCCTATACTCCTTAACTCATATCTTCAACCTCTCACTCTCTACTGGAATCTTCCCCAACCCTCTAAAACATGCGCTAGACACTCCCATACCAAAAAAGCCCTCAGACCCCACCAATCTTAACAACTTAAGACTCATCTCTTTACTCCCTTTTGCCTCCAAACTCCTTGAACATTTAGTCTACAACCGACTGAGCGACCACCTCATTGAGAATAATCTTCTTGATCCCCTTCAGTCTGGATTTTGTCCACAGCACTCCACAGAAACTGCCCTCCTAAAACTCACAAACAACTTACTAACAGCCAAAACCAACGGTCATTATTCCATACTCTTATTCTTGGACCTTTCTGCTGCCTTTGATACAGTCGACTATCCCCTCCTCCTCAAAAAACTAAATTTGCTTGGTCTCCAAGGCTGCACTCTCCATTGATTCGAATCTTACTCATCTCACCTTCAGTGTCACCTACAACTCCACTTCCTCTTCTCCAACTCCCCTTTCTGTTGGGGTTCCCCAAGGTTCTGACCTTGGACCTCTACTATTCTCCATCTACACGTCCTCCCTGGGTCAGCTGATAGCCTCCCATGGCTTTCACTACCATTTATATGCCGATGACACCCAAATCTATCTCTCTGCCCCTCAGCTCACCCCATCAATCTCCTCACGCATCACTGATCTACTAACAGACATATCAGCCTGGATGTCAAACCACTTCCTCAAACTTAATCTAAAACTTAGCGCTTAATATTTCCTCCCCCACGTGCCCCTTCCCCTGACTTCTCTGTCAAGATTAATGGCACATCTATCAGTCCGTCCCCGCATGCCAGGGTGATAGGGGTAACCTTAGACTCTGAACTGTCCTTTCAGGCCCAAATACAATCCCTGTCCAAACCATGCTGCCTTAGCCTCCGCAACATTTCCAGAATATGCCCCTTTTTAACTAATGACACCACCAAGCTTCTTATTCACTCCCTGGTCATCTCTCGCCTCAACTACTGCAACTCCCTCCTCATTGGATTACCTTTACATGGACTATCCCCCCTTCAGTCCATAATGAAAGCCGCCGCCGGGCTCATACACCTTAACAGCCATTCACTGTCCTCCACCCCTCTCTGCCAATCCCTCCACTGGCTTCCACTCACCCAACAAATAAAATTCAAAGTACTAACAATAATTTACAAAGCCATCCATAACTCTGCCCCCAGCTACATAACTAACCTAGTACCAAAATACCAACCAAGACGCTCTCTTCGGTCATCCCAAGACCTCCTGCTCTCTAGCTCCCTTGTCACCTCCTTCCATGCTCACCTCCAGGATTTCTCCAGAGCTTCTCCCATCCTTTGGAGCGCCCTACCACAATCTGTCTGACTGTCCCCTAATCTATCCATCTTTAGGCGATCCCTGAAAACCCTTCTCTTCAAAGAAACCTATCCTGCTTCTAACTAACACTGTTTTACTTTCTCCATCAGCTATGTATCAATTGACCCTTCCTTTTTAGATTGTAAGCTTTAATGAGCAGGGCCCTCTGATTCCTCTTGTACCAAATTGTAATGTATCTGTAATGTCTGCCCTCATGTTGTAAAGCTCTGCACAAACTGTTGGCGCTATATAAAACCTGAATAATAATAAAAAATAATAATAATAGATTTGTTAATAGATAGAAAAACAGCTAAAAGACCCAATTCAGAGAGTAGCGGTTAATGATTCTTACTTTGAATGGTCCCCGTCTAAGGTTATCAGTGGTGTACCCCAAGGTTCAGTGCTGGGACCCTTACTTTTTAATACTTTTATAAATGATATTGGGTCTGGGATTAAAAGTAAAATTTCTGCCTTTGCAGATGACACTAAGCTATGCAGTGGAATAACGTCTTTACAGGATGTCTCCAATTTATAAGCCGACCTCAATGCACTGTCTAATTGGGCAACTAAGTGGAAAAATTAGGTTTAATATTGATACATTTATGCACTTGAGGCTTAAAAATATGCATGCATCATACATACTAGGGGAGTACAACTGGGAAACCCATAGTGGAGAAAGATCTGGGGGTTTTGGTAGATCATAAGCTCAATAATAGCATGCAATGCCAAGCTGCATTTTCCAAAGCGAGCAAAGTCCTTTCTTGTATTAAGAGAAGTATGGACTCCAGAGAGAGAGATATTATTTTGTCCCTATACAGATCATTAGTAAGACCTCATCTGGAATATGCAGTTCAGTTTTGGGCACCAGTTCTCAAAAAGGATATCAGGGAACTGGAGAAAGTGCAGAGAAGGACAACCAAACTTATAAGAGGCATGGAGGAGCTCAGCTATGAGAAAAGATTAAAGGGACTGAATGTATTCCATCTTGATAAGAGGAGATTAAGGGGGGATATGATCAACATGTACAAGTACATAGGTGGTCAATATAGTGAACTTGGTGTTGAGTTATTCACTTTAAAGAGGAAGTAAACCCTAATAGGTTTTACTTCCTCTGTATTCCCCTGCAAAGTAAAAACATAATCATTATGTGGCACTTACCTGCAAACAAAGCCCGCAATCTCCACGATGTCCTCGCTGGTGGAAGCAAACATCTTTGCCCCTCTTCCTTCCGGGGCTGCAGACTCCAGCTCTGTGATTGGCCAGAGTTGCATGATGTCACTCCTGGGAGCCACCAGTCACGGTGCACGCTGGGGAATAAACGGCTCGGACATCATAGGTGCACTACAAGGTAAATATCTCCTTAACGGTGCACGTTTAGGAGATATTTTCAGTACATATAGGTAAACCTTATTATAGGCTTACCTATATGTAAAAATGTCTCAGGGGGGTTTACAACCACTTTAAGGTCATCACAGAGGACAAGGGGACACTCTTTACGTCTAGAAGAAAAATGATTTCATCTCCAAATATGGAAAGGTTTCTTCACAGTTAGAGCTGTGAAAATGTGGAATAGACTCTCTCCAGAGGTGGTTCTGGCAAGCTCAGTAGATTGCTTTAAAAAGGCCTGGATTCTTTCCTAAATGTACACAATATAACTGGGTACTAACCTTTATAGGTAAATTTGATCCAGGGAATATCCGATTGCCTCTCGGGGGATCAGGAAGGAATTTTCTCCCCTGCTGTAGCAAATTGCATCATGCTCTGCTTGTTTTTTTTACCTTCCTCTGGATCAACTGTGGGTATAGTATTGTGTATATGGGATTGTATTTTTTTTTTGGTTGAATTTGATGGACTTGTGTCTTTTTTCAATCTTTCTAACTATGTAACTTAGAAGGATTGATGCTGTTTTGAAGGCAAAGGGTGGTCACATCAAATATTGATTTGGATTTCTCTTCTGTTCCTTTACATTCTAATTTGTTAATTGATAAATATAAGCTATTAACATTTTTTTTTTCCGAAACCAATCTTTTTTCCAACATTTGTTTACACCTGCCTAAACCATAGCACAGTAGTGTATGCACATTGATCTGTCGGTGTAATGGGTGCAGTGGCTGGGGAGGTAGCCAGCACTCTAAGTTAAAGCGGAGTTCCACCCAAAAATGCAACTTCCGCTTTAAGGTAAGGTGACCCCCTGATATGCCACATTTGGCATGTCATTTTTTTAGGGGAGGGAGCCAGTACCCTCTTTTCAGAGGGTCTCAGCTCCCACTTCCTCCCGGCACAGCGCAGCACCACAAGGGAGATCACCTCTCCCCCCTCCCTCTCGGCAATCATCTGGGACACGTCACAGGTCCCAGATGATTGCCCGGCCAGTCATGGCGCGCGGCTCGTGCATGTGCAATGGGTGCCCAGCTGTAAAGCCACAGCCAGGCGCTCACAGTTACAATGCCAGCGCCGCAGAGAGGAGGGGGGTACAAGCGGGGCTTAGTTCCCCCACATCGCTGAATCCTGAGACAGGTAAGTGTCCGATAATTTAAAGTCAGCAGCTGCAGTATTTGTAGCTGCTGACTTTTAATTTTTTTTTTTAAGCAGAACTCCACTTTAAGGAGTCCAGTATGGTGACTTAGTGTTGAGCACTGTCAGAGAGCGCTGTCAGAGACAAGTACATCAATTGGGTGCAAGCTCTAATATAAATATAAAGGGTACTCTTTATGAATTCACCTAATAGGGTGTAATTAACAAAAAAAAGTTACTTTTCTGTGAATGGCAAATATTGAATGAATACTACAGTATATAAGGAAACCACCACTTCAACTAGTATGTGTTCATCCAATGTGTTCATTTTTCCTTGTAAAATTTAAAATAGAACTCCAGTTTAATTAAAAGTGCAGGACAATGTTTTCCATTGAGAAGCTACAAACATTACAAAATAAAAATAGCAATTATCTACTTTCCTCGCAAAGGAAGAAAAGCTACTGTGCGGTTCTGTATGTGATGCATTAATCATTACATGCCTGCAACTCTTCCATCCCCCCCTCACTGCCTCATGTTGACTGATCTCACAGCTGCAGAGCTATATAGGGGACATTCATATATATTGCCTCTTGGGAGCTGATTTTTTTTTTCTGGTTCAAACCTGTCAGTTGTGACGTACTGAAAAGTCTGTGTAGCACAGCGTCACCATATAAATTGTTTTGAAACAGAAAGGGTTCATTTTTTTGCAATTATAATGGTGTTATGCAATTTGACTGTGTTAAGCAGAATTCTGATAAGCACAATTTGTGTCTAAGTGGTTGAATTCTATTTAGTTTGTAGAATATAAAACATGCACACCATTGCAAATTCACTCTATACTGTGGAATAAATGACCGTGTAAGCATTTTTTCATTGACCGCATATAGTGCAAAGAAATTATTCCTTTGCTGAATTGTACGCTTATTCTGTGAGTAATATTTGCAGAGGGGGGTGCTAATAAGACTTGAAACAGTCAGGCATTGTGTATGAATCAGACCGGAATACACTTTAATTTACATTTACGCACCATTATTATTAATCTGAAGGGGCTTTATACTTTTCACACTATATAGAAAGGTACATACTGCAAGCTTGCATTTTGGTATATGTAAACCCTTTGGTCTGTTAAAGCCTAATGGCCAATACACACAATTGGACATTGATTGGATATTCCAACAACAAAATCCATGGATTTTTTGATTTTTTCCAACAGATGTTGGCTCAAACTTGTCTTGCATACACACGGTCACACACAGTTGGTCGGAAATTGCGAACGTCAAGAACACGGTGACGTACAACACGTACGACGAGCCAAGAAAAATGAAGTTCAATAGCCAGTGCGGCTCTTCTGCTTTATTCCGAGCATGCATGGAACTTTATGCGTCGGAATTGTGTACACACGATCAAAAATCCGTTGTCGGAAAATTTGAGAACCAGATCTCAAAGTTTGTGCGATGGAAATGCAGATGGAAAATGTCGGATGGAGCCTACACATGGTCGGAATTTCTGACAAAAAGCTCCCATTGAACATTTTCCGTTGACGGTGATGACAAGGGTGGGGCCTTGATGGTGACGTCATCACGCTAGCCGTGAGACGGTGGATGGACATACGAACTAGGAAGTAGAGCGAGATAACCGACGAGACCGCACTGGATGCTTATGTATTCTGAGCAACTTTTTGGCCATTAGATGACTACTAATCTGTGAGTGCAAACTTTCTCTTTTCATTAAACATATTGATCTTACATATTACACTATGGAAGTCTCTTTGTTTTGTTTTCCATCTTTGAGTACTTTATGCGGAGGCTCTAAGAACATCTATAGGGTTGAGGGAGACCTTACTTCCCGAAACTAGGCGAAACTGTTTTGGCAGTCACCGCCTTTTGGTAAGCAGGCAATTTATATATAGTCTGTGGTGACGAGGACGCACTCTGCATGCTTTTGAAGACACGTCACGGATGTTATCATTAATACTTCATTTATTTGTGTGGACACCTTGTTTTTGTCACCATTGTTTCTAATGGGACTCTGCATTAGTTTTTCTGAATTATCAATGCTTACAGTTGCTGATCCATCCTACGAAGCCACCATCTTCTCAACTTCTTCCGGCTCACCTCTTGATCCTCTCTGGTCACTGTTACATATTCTCTGGTTTCATCCTTAGCATCTAACAGATACTCAGCATCTAACAAAAATCCTATGGGAAAAAGAAAAAAAAAGTGTGGGCAGAAGAAACATTGCATGTCTTTCTAGTGAATAAACTCCTTCCATGAATTTATTTGTGTGTTAATGAACACTGATCTCTGTTCCAATCACAGGAAGCAGAGATCAGTGTCACTTGTTGCTAGGCAGAACGGGGAGATGCTGTTTACAACGTCATCTCCTCGTACTCCTTCCCCGTGAGATGATCGTGGTTATCCTTGCGGCAATCGAGTCCACGGGACCCACGCCCCGACCCACGGGGTTCCGACCGGCACGCGGCCGTGCTGTCAGCAAAAAATGTAGGTACTTTTTTTGAGCATAGGGCTCAGAGGGTAGAATGATTGAGCATACAAATGTAAATAGCCATAGTTAGAAAGAATGGGATTCAGCAAAGTCAGGCATTAGGTAAACAAGCAAAAAAAGCGAAGTGTGAATGGGGGCCTAATGCCGCGTACACACGAGCGGACTTTTCAACATCCAAAGTCCGAAGGACTGAGTCCGTCAGACTATCCGATCGTGTGTGGGCTGCAACGGACTTTTGACTCGCCAAAGTCCGAAGGACTTTAGAATATGGAACATGCTTCAAATTTTTCCGAAGGAACTCCGCCGGACCCAGTCCCCTTCAAAAAATCCGCTCGTGTGTATGCTACTCCGACGGACTAAAACCGACGCTAGGGCAGCTATTGGCTACTGGCTATGAACTTCCTTATTCGAGCCGAGTCGTACGTCATCACGTTCGAATCCGTCGGAGTTTAGTGTGATCGTGTGTGGCCAAGTCCGCTCAGCCGAAAAGTCTGTCAGAACTCCGTCGGAATTCCAGCAGAACTCCGACGGAACTCCTTCGGAAGTCTGTCGGACATAAGTCCTCTCGTCTGTACGGGGCTTAAGCAGTAACTATGTGAGTTGTTGAGAAGAAATCATTAATGCAGAATAGTTTTCTCATCAAGAGGTATCAGAAGAAAACAAACCAAAACTTACAGATCAAAATACTGAAGACCTGGCTCTCCCATTGAAGAATGGGAATTTGAGATGTTGTTGTAAGCTCTAGTAAAAGCAACTTAATTGGGCAAAATGGCTGTCAAATGCAGAGTCTCTGTGTGCTTAGTAAATTCCGCCATCGGTTACGATAATCAATCAGTAGTGAAGAAGCTGTGGATGATCAGCAAATCAATCATTTTTGAGTATATAAATATGGTTTGCAGTTAAAGTGCCATTTTCAGAGTTTTGCTTACATGTCAATTAGATGTCCTCCTAATAAAAAAACAGGTATGAGTGTTAATAATTGATCTCAACTCATTTTAAAACAACATCTTGATTTCAAGAAAACCTGGGTTGCTTCAGTTTACCATAAAACGTTGAATGGTTGCTAACGTTGACCCAAGAATGTGCTTACTACGTACGGCAGGAATCAATACATGAAAACTTGGCAGTCACATGTTCTGTATCTTCTACCGGATCTGTGCGTGGTCTGCTAATCTGTAAAATGCTTCCCTCTGTCATTTCAATGACCTGGTGTACTATAATGAAGCTTTCGTTTTGTGCTAAATGACATTGTAAGGCTTGGCTTCCAATAAACAACAGTAACAGGGCAACAGATGGGATCTGTAAGGGCAACGGTGTTCTTGGATATAGTGTCATCAAATATATGGTCTTTAGAAACTGGCATTCAGTCATCATCAACAAACCAGATGTCTTGCTAAAGGCCGTATACTCAGCTAATGAAAGCAAACAGTGGTAAAATTACTGACAGTGAGATCAGCACCCTTCCTGAGCATATATTAATAAAAATCAGTTGCAGTATAAGCCATTTAGAGACAGTGTTTTTTGGTTTTCAGATGACCCACTATAGTGTAACAAAAGTAATAAAGTCCAATCACCATGTACACGCTGCAATCTGACCGTACAATTTTATAATCAACTTTACCAAAACTGTTCAATATAAGGACCTACCTACTTTATCCAATCAATTTTTTATCCAAGTAAGTAGGCCCTTGCTCTGCATAGTTTCTGGTAGATCTTAGACTCCTTTCACACTGGGGCCATGGCCGCGTTAGCGCTAAAGCGCCGCTCATTTTACTGGCACTTTACGGCTGCTAGTGGGGCGCTTTTAACCCCAAAGGAGAGGTTAAAAACTCCTGTGTTGCCTATTCATTCCAATGGGCAGGGTTTTTTGGGAGCGCTAAATACAGCGCTCCCAAACTGCCCCAAAGATGCTGCTTGCAGGACTTTTCGGAAAAAATCCCGCAAGCGCATCGGCCCAGTGTGAAAAGTCACACTTGAATGAATGGGAGGCAGTTTTCAGGCACTTAGCAGAGGCTATTTCCAGCGCTAAAGCACCTGAAAACCGCCCCAGTGTGAGTGAAAGGGGTCTAAGGCTGGGTTCACACCGCCGCGGCAGCGAGAACCGGATGTGATTCGCACCGCACTGCAGTGCAAATTACATCCGATCTCTGTGCGATGCGAGTTCAGCCATACAGATAGTATGGCTGAATTCGCATCGCACCCGCCGCAAACTCGCACGGGACCCTTTTTTTGGTCCGCAGCAGAATCGGATCGCATGGGTGTTCACACTATGCGATCCGATTCCTGTCCGAGTTTGCAGATCGCACTGCGATATGCGGACTGATCTGGGGGTGTCATTAACATTTCACTGACACTCCCAGCAGTCCGCATAGGGCAGTGTGAACTGCCGGCGGGAGGCATGCGATGCGGGAAAACGCCACGGATTTGCGGCGTTCCCGCATTGCTCCGGTGTGAACCCAGCCTTAAGGAGACCGTACAATTGGAATTCGGGGAGCTTTACATAAAAACAGCAATTTTAGACCCCTTTCACACTGGGACGGTTTTCCGGCACTTTAGCACTGGAAATAGCCTCTGCTAAGCTCCTGAAAACCGCTTCTCATTCACACTGGGGCGGGGCTCTTGTGGGACGTTTCCAAAAAGTCCAGCAAGTGGCATCTTTGGGGCAGTTTGGGAGCGCTGTATTTAGCGCTCCCAAAACGTCCTGCCCATTGGAATGAATAGCCAGCACTTTTGAAGTGCCTAAAAAGCTCTTAGAAAGCGCCCTGCAACACAGGAGTTTTTAACCACTTTTAACCACTTCTTTTGAGTTAAAAGCGTCCGAAAAGCGCTGCTTAAATATCGCTAAAGCACCGCTAAAATAAGAGGCACTTTAGGGCTAATGAGGCCGCGGCCTCAGTGTTATAGGGGTCTTAAAGTGAGTATTCTGACTCTGATTGTTGTGAAGCGACTATCCCTTGTGAGACCTCTATGCCTGGCCTGTATAAGATATAATCACTGAGGACAATCCTCATCAGATCGTTTGAACTCAAACAAATACCGATTCCATCCACAAGATGCTTTTATTCTGAACATTAGATTACAGCAGATGACAGGATACAAACAGATGACTAGGTTGTAGTATTTATGCAGTCAAAAGATGATATTGTCTGTAGCTTACAACGCAGAATACATTCGCCCTGCTACATGTGGCTTGTAGCTGCATCCATTATACAGGAAGTACAATCATAGGAAGAAGGGTGGAGCATTACATACAAAGGAAGTGTGTCATAACATGAGGGAAAATAAACTTGAGAAAACAAGTGCATTACCACAAAAGGTCACTAGATGGTAGCATGTGAACTAAATATAAACATCCATAGAAAATGGTTAGGAAAGCAATCTATATCAATTCTATGCCCCTTGAGGCAGCACAGTGAGAGAAGCAAATATTCCACAGTGATTTACAATTTGGGAAAATAATAAACCGAAAGCAATTAAGATAATGTAGAAAATAAAGAGATGGAAGAGGGGAATCTACTTGCAGGTACTTAAAATTTATATATCATAACGCATTCTTTTACAAAATCAATAAAGATGATTAACAAATTGTGAATCACGTATTAGGGCTGCCCATACACATGCTTAAAGATCAGGACACCAAAATGCATGGTACTATGTTACCATGTGCTTTGTCGGACAATTTGTCACACACTTTAACAACATTCATTGGTGTGCCATCAACAAAGTGATATTAAAGATTTATTTTTTTCAAATAACAAACATGTCATACTTACCTGCCCTGTGCAGTGGTTTTGCCATCCATCCATATCTCCTTGCTGTTTTTGGTGAGAAGTCACTTTGACCGTGGCCGTGGCCATCTTGAGTAAGGGCAGATGATTCATGTAGTATTCACTTCCTGGAATCCATCTGCACTTAACTCAGGCATGCAGGCAGAAGGGTGTGCTCCTCTCCTCACTCTCTCCAGATGAAAGCAGCAAACTAGCAGCATAGCATAAGGTTAAAGGCTCACGCTAGCATTTTTTTTTTCAGCTCAAAAAACATTAAAAGAAACGCTGGATGTAAAACGTCGATAATAGCATTTTTGTGCCGGCTTCTAGTAGCGTTTTAGTAGCTTTTAGGAGTGTTAGTGTTTTATTAGCGTTTTTACAGTACATGAAGGAAAAAGCATTTGGAAGTGTTTAGGAGCATTTTGTAGCGTTTAGCATTTCATTCTGCCAGGAAAATGCTCCCAAAAACTCTACAAAAACTTTTTTTTTTCTGCTTTTAGTCGCTGAAGCTCAAAAAATGCTAACAGGCAACAATAAGCACCTCGAGATAGCCTTTTATAACCAAATCAGGAAAATCTTAAGAAAAACATAGAATAGAACAGATAACAGGCAGATCTGTACAATCTGTACAAGCAGGTATATATGTAAAGAAGAGCTCTGTATACAGGCCTGCATGTAATACACAGCTTGTTTAAGATATAAGCATGCAATGGCAGAATTCATGAGAACATGTCAACATGAGAAATAGTCTGCAGCATATAAGTGACCCGGTTCTTCTTTTGCAGGGTTCTGCTGATTCCTACACAAGTCGTCCATCGTTAGACTCCGACGTGTCACTGGAGGAGGATCGTGAGGCTGCCCGCCGCGAGGTGGAGAGGCAGGCTCAGGAACAGCTCGACAGAGCCAGGGTATGAACCTACCTTTTTGAACAGAATACTACTCAGGAATATTTTTTTATTTTCAATTTCTGTGACTAAAACCAATCATTATACTGTATATTACTGTATGTTGAAGAACCCTGTAATGCAGAACCTACATTTTTTGCATTTTTACAAAGTTTATGTACAGCCCAAACATTTTTTTAGTTTTGCAGAGTAGGAAAGGATTAAGAGGTGGTTCACACCAGGAATGGCGCAGGAACACGCTCGTTCCTGTGCTATTTGAGTGCAGTGCGTTTTCAGCCCATTCATTTGATTTGGCTAAAAAATTTCATCACAATAAAAAGTAGTGCATGCAAAATAAAAAAAAAAACGCTCTGCAACTGGACCACATGGTACTTCTGTACCATGTGAATCGGTGCAGGCAAATGCAGTACATTTGCAACCTACGTTTGGGGTGTTATAAGCACTGCATTGACACCTACTGCAGTGCTTTTTTCCAGTAAACCCACACGGAATGTGAGTTTTCCACACAGGGTTCTGGTGTGAATGGGCCCTAAAACCTCTGTCAGTTTATTTTTTCTTCTATATCCCATTGGGGAGATCTCACTTTAATTTCTGTCTCAGAGACGCAGCAGGAAGTAAAAGGAAATCCTGACCAAGTGAATACAAAACTATACATACAAAACTATTACAATTATAAGAGTACAATACAAGACTGGAAAATATACCTATAACAAGCAAAATTCTACCTACTTCCTAGCAAATAAGCTTAAAAGTTACTTAAAGAGGAAGTAAACCCTGATGAGTTTACTTCCTCTTTGATTCCCTGCAAAGGTAATGCATAATGGACTGCTATGCATCGCATAGTAGTCCATTATGTGTCACTTACCTTACACAGAAGCCAGCAAAGTCACCGCTGTCCCCTGTAGTCCGCAGCATCCATCTTCTCGGTGGGTCTTGCTGCTCCGCCGCTGTCATTCGACGAAGCCGCGATGATGTCACTCCCGCGCATGCGCACGGGAGCTGCCACTCGCGGCATATCGCCGTTGACAGCGGCGTGCTCAGTGCGCCTGCGCGCCTCTGTCTACGGCGCATGCGCCGTAGACCGCGGTGCCTGTCTTTTGCCAAATATCTCCTAAACCGTGTAGGTTTAGGAGATATTTCTTGGACCTACAGGTAAGCCTTAATCTAGGCTTAACTGTAGGTCAAAGTGGTTTGTAAGGGTTTACAACCACTTTAACTCTGGTTCACGATCTCTGTAGGCAATGAGGACCCAGGCTTACTCTATAAGCTGTTGTGGGAGGTCAGGTGAAAGCGTCTTAGGCCAAGTTTCCTCTCCTTCTGTCAGAGATCAAACGTGGTGTTAAAGGAGAAGTATGAGAATCACTTTTTTTCCACGATTATACTTACCTAGGTGGATGCAGAACCGTAAGATGCTCCATCTGTCCCCTGGTGTCTTAGCACTGAGAACCGAGTGATCGAACACCGCCAATGGCTTGGTTCTCTTTCAATCAGTAGCTCTCCTCTCTGCTCCTCTACGCTTACTGGAGTGCTGAGCTGTAGAGGGGCGGGGAGTGGCAGTCTCAGCATCTCAGTGGCTCACTGGGAGGCTGAGACAGCCATCAGTCCAGGTACCTGGTGGAGCCAGATTTCATTGTCGGGATGATGCGGTGCCTGGACTGATCTTTGTGACGTCAGCAGAGAGCGGACATCAGACCAATCTCTACTGAAAATGGGTCACAGGAGTGCAAAACTAATTGCACTCCTGTGACCCATAGGGGAAGCCCAGCTGAACGAGCTCAGGCTGGACTTCTCCTTTAGGTCACAGCAGGGCTGGGTGAAGTGTGGGATGATTGAGAGGAAATGGCTACTTAGATATTTATAGTTTGTCTAAAACCTATAATTTCCAACTTTCACTGCTAACTGGTCAGTCCTTGTAAAAATCTTTCCATGTGATTTGTACAGAGGTAAGTACTGTATATGTGCAGCCATTGCTGGCCTCTCCTTGTAGTTACTTTACTGTCATACTGATCCATTAGGAGTTACCGAGAAAGTATGCAGATCAAGAGTTCTGGCTTGCTGCATGTGTGTTCCAGATCAGTGACTTTCTCCTCTCATCCGGTCACTGTAGATATACATATGGCAGGATAGGAACAGCATCAATGTGGGTAGACGTACCCGTATGTTCTCCTGCATTGGCCGCTTGTGTGCCTGCCGAACACAGGGGATCACAGTTCATAGTACCAGGCTGCTATGAGTGGCCCTGGTACCATGTGATAGCTGTGACCAATCACAGCAATCACAGTTACAGTAGTAAACAAGGCTGTCATTGTTTATTACTGTGTGCTCTCTGTGACTGGTCACAACAATCACATGGTACTAGGGCAAATCACAGTTGCTTGGTACAATAATGGGTAATATATGTCCCTCTCTAGATAGCCTAAAGGTGCTCCTTGGATTTTGGGCCTCTATGTAACTAGGCTGCGAAAAAGTCTCACACATGTGCTATCACCATACTCAAGAGGGATAGAAGAATGGGTTTTGGGGTATAATTCTAATTATCCCTATGCTGTGTGTTAGAAATATTGTATTAATCAAAAACTTGGTGTAAAAAATACATTTTAATTTTCTTTCCTGCATTTTTCAAATACTTGTGGTAAAAACCCATAGTGATTAAACGCCACCAAAAATGTTTTTTCTATCTGTTGAAAAAAAAAAAATTATAAAAATGTAATTAGGGTACAGTGTTGTGTGACAGGGCTGAAAGCTGAAAAAGGGCCTGGACTGGAAAGGGGTGAAAGTTTCCAGGCTTTTAGTGGTTAAAGTATTACATTTTTTTTAATTATTGATATTTTTTAAAAAGGAGGTCAGCGATGGCAGGCTATATCTTGCTCCTAATTATGAATGGATTTTATTGAGCTTAGCCACTCCACGACTTCTCATATATTGTGTGATCTATACCAGATGTCCGTATTTATCATTGCCTGATGAGCTAGTCTCCTTTTTAAAATACTTTTTTGAATAGATATTTTTTGGTAAAGTCACAGAGACCTTTATACAACAAAAATAGGTGAGCAGACTGCCAGCACCCTAAACTTAAATAAGAAAGCAGCTAAGTGAATCAAACTGTTGACATCTACGCAAGGAATACTATAGACATAAAAGAAGCAGCCAGGTGAATATGACTATTCACATCTACACAAGAAAAATTGAGCTATGGATAGACATACACTTTAAGCCTTCAATGCAGTCAGCCAAGAGCAAATGCATTCCGGAATCAACATTTGGTGTCCATCATTTGCCAGGAAATTATGGATAACATTTTCTGACTCGGTGTGGTTTATTCTGGTGTGCTCTGGCGATTGGTCAACTTAAAGATAAATATTTGTCTGTCTCTGCTTTACAGCTGACCACTCCAAAATCCGTCCTGGGACACCAGTCAGATGGTACAGATAGTTTCTGGGATTATTAGAGAATTTCCTAATTACACTATAGTACTTACAAGGAACCTGCTGAGATGTATCTGTAGCTGAATCAGCAAGGTGTCGCAACAAAAGCACTGTAGCTGTCATATGGTTTTACTTATGAATGGTTATATTTAGCCTTTAAATTGTTAAGCACTGCCATAGGCAATATGATCGACATTAGTGTATAGACCAATATTACAACTGGAATAGTCCAAGATCATGTAATGAGCAAGATAATCTTACATTTCAAACTTCATATCATGTGGCCAAATACATTGCACTAGTACAACCCGAGGCCCTGAGTCCCGGTTCACACTGTCCAGTGCAGGGAACCATATGCGATTTTGAACAGGACTCGCACTGCATTCCTGTTCAAATCATGTGCGAATCTTCAGCAGTGTGATTTGAGACATTATTCTGTCTGGCTCCAATCGCTCCGAATGAGCACTAAAAACATGCAGGACCCTTTTTTTAGCCGCATCAGAATCAGATCACGTGGGTGTGAATCAATTCTGCAAATAACACTGTGTTTTGTGAACCGATTTGGGGGGGGGGGGGTGTTAACATAACATACACACCCAAATCGATGCGCATGAAAGGGGTGCGATTTGCATGCAGTGCGGAATCCGTACAGAACTTGCTGTAAATTTGCAGCGCACAAGTGTGAACCGGGGCTTATAGTTATTTTCAAAATAGCAAAAATAGTTTATGCCTGTGAATTCGCAGTGAGTTCTCTGCGGAATTTGCACCTCGTGCAAATCGCACCCTGTTCATGCAAATTGATGCAGGGGTGTATGTTAAGTTAACGACATCCCAAAATTGGTTCGCAAAACGCAGTGTGTTTTGCAGAATTGGATTGCATGGGTGTGAACACCCATTGTTAGAAAGTTTTCTTTTAACTAATATCTAATATTCATTATTAACAAATATTAACAAATTAATGAATGGATTCGATCTTGCATGATAATTGAATTGTATATATATATATATATATATATATATATATATAGACTTTTATATATGTATTTATTTATATAGACTTTTATACAAATATATGAAAATACACATGGTTATAAGCTGTTTGTAATTAGGAATCTTGAGCTGGGTTCTCACCTATCCCCATAAGATGAGAAGGAAGGTTTCACATTACTTAAGATGATAAAGTTCTAATGTTAGTTAAGAATATAATTTCTTCATACAACAATATTTCTTGATTAGGATATTTTTATTAACATTGGGTTTTAAATGAATATAATATACATACTGATATATGTAGTATTTGATTTAGAAGTTAAAGTGGTTGTATACCCACATTTTTAACTTTTACCTACAGGAAAGCCTATAATAAGGCTTACCTGTAGGTAAAAAAAATATCTCCTAAACCTGTACGGTTTAGGAGATATTCCCCTCGGTATGCGCCGCTGACTGCAGCGGCGCATGCGCACAAGGGGTTTCTCGCCGTCAAAATCTGGCAGCGGCCGAGCGGCCGGACTGAAATCTCCCGCGCGCATGCGCGGGAGTGACGATATCGCGGCTCCGGCCACTCACAGCGCCGGAGCCGCGATACCCGGAAGAAACGCCGAGGGAGCATGTCAGCTCCCTCGGCGTGGATCGGGCCAGATGTCGGGGCCTCGTTCTAAGGTAAGTATTTCATAATGAGCTAGTATGCGGTGCATACTAGCTCATTATGCCTTTTGCTTTGCAGGTTTAAAAAAAAAAAAATGTGCGGGTTTACTACCGCTTTAAAGGAAACTTATGTTGTATATGTTAAAATAGGTTTACACACTGTTTTTGAACACTCTTCAGGAATGTCAACCCCCACCCTTGTTTCATTAAAAGCCTGCAGTTTTCTGTGGAACTGTAAGACAAACCAAGCCTTTTTAGGAAGGAGGGGTCAGATTTTAGGAGAAGGTGGGGGCTGAATGTAGGAGTAAAAGGAATTAAATAGAGAGATTTGTTGGCAGACATGACACATCAGGAGACACTGAAGGAAGCTGGTACAGCTTTACAGACACATATCATTATTGATAATTTTACATTCTACATTTTTAGATTCATAGTTTCATAGTTAGTAAGGTTGAATAAAGACACCAGTCCATCCAGTTCAACCTGAGTGAGTGTCTACAACTGTCCCCATCCCTGTACACTGCACACTTACACCAGTCCCTACCCTCAAGGAGTCCACAATCCTAGGTCCCCATTCATATATTATGGCCAATTTTGGACAGAAGCCAATTAACCTACCTGCATGTCTTTGGATTGTGGGAGGAAACCGGAGTACCCGGAGGAAACCCACGCAAGCACAGGGAGAACATGCAAACTCCAGGCAGGTAGTGTCATGGTTGGGATTTGAACCAGCGACCCTTCTTACTGCTAGGTGAAAGTGCTAACCACTACACCACTGTGCTGCCCTTGTTCTTGTAATATTTTGCCATTTTATTATTAAATACATTTTTGAGTTTTTACACAAAAACTGAAAGGACTTTCTTGGAATCTTTCTCATCAATATGAATTATTGAATATCGATATCAATACCGTGTAGCACTGACTCCTGAAGGAGCGGCTAATTTAATTGGGCTTACCGTTACCTTCTTCACCTTGTATGCATCTAGGGGTTTTTCGAGGTAGATGGCCCAAGGACTGTAGAGACTAACGCCAAATCCACTTAAAGGGGTTTTTAGTTGTGAAAATAGTTAACGAACACAGTCTCTCAACATAGGGTTAGAGGGTTTAGGTAGAAAAGTCCAGGTGCTCTTAGTGCTAAGTCAAGTATGAAAAAGCTTCTCATATCAGGAAATACAGAGAATAGCCATTCACAGCTGGATCCTCACCCTTATTGGCTAGTCCTTCACTCACCAGGCCTAGCAGCCAACAGGGTGTTTAAATCAAAGCAAGTCTCTGCCACAGACTTGGTGTAGATCACTTTAGTAAAACTGAAAGATTGTAGACAACTTGTAGAACCCTCGTATGGTACCAGTATCTTGCAGCCGGTCCGGCGATACCACACGAGACAGGATTCACTTGGGGTCTTCAACTTGTCCAGACTCTTGTTGAGAAGTCAACCGTTGCGTGGCCTTCTCCCGAAGAGTCCTCCCCTGGATACCTTCACAGTTGCTGGGCCTCTCCACTAACCGAGATGGCACCACACCTCCTCTGAATCCTTCCTTCAGTTTCTTTGCCTCGGGCTAGCCAGCCCCAAGACATGAAGTCGGGTGGATCCGTACCCCAGGCCATGAGAGCCCCGGGGGCTGGTCAGAAAGCACTTCTGGACCGGTAAACCCTGAAACACGTGACATCCGCACCTTAAGTACCCTCTCCCAGAATACACAGTAAGAGTGACACTCCCACTGGGCTGGTTTCTGAGAGAGAATAATCTTAATGCACCCAACCAGACTGCGTTCTTAACCCTGCCAGGGATGACAGCACCACCTATGGTCAGGCAGAGCACCATGCAGTCCAGCCACACTGATGCTGAGGTCTAATTTTAGAGTAATTAAACCCAAAACCAAACTGCGGTTCAAGGATAAAGTTAAATGACAAAAATACATAGCGCGTGCTCTTCGTGTGCTCTTCAGGAGCCAGCGCTACAACCGTAAAAAAACAGTATTTAACACCTATGCAATCTGATTCTAGTGTGGCCAAAAAAAGGGTCCTACACTTTTTTGGTGTGAATTCAGTGTGATTTGAGCCATACAGAATATTGGCTGAAATCGCACTGCTGAAGATTCACATGTGATTTGAACAGGAATGCGGTGCGATTCCTGTTCAAAATCACCTGAGGTTCCCTGCATTGCATAGTGTTAACTGAGGCAAAATTTTCATCTAAAGAGCTCTGTTAGAACATTATTGTGGCTCATGTTTATATGCATTGCTTTCCTGTGTTTCATCAAGTATTGAAACATGTCAGAAAAATTCCATTGACTTTACCAGAGCAATACACATGGCAATTCAAAGACCGACTTTGACCTGTTTTGTGTTTCTTTGGACACAATTGTGTTGTATTTTTTGAACAGAAGGCAAAGCAAGTCAAATGCTACATTTTCCACTTGAACACAAATGCATATATTTAAAAGAAAAACACAGTATTTGAATATAATGGCCACTGACATATAGACAGTCTTGGGATTTATCATTTTAGTATGTTCCAGTAAGTAATCTCAAAGTAGCCATATGACCTTCTATGAGGAACGTGAGAAGTGGAGAAGTCAATGTCTAGACAATAGTTATTCCATTCAAGCTGTTGTAATTGGCTTTATAATCCAGCAACCATGCAGATAATCAAGCTGTGCTGAATTAGTTCTTTTGACATTTTATATAGTAATTCACTAAATAAAATGATTTTACTGTATGCACTGATGCCTCATTTGTAGTGAAGGCATATGGGAACCAAACGGTCGCAGTTGACCTTGCCTGTAAAATGACGCACTAATAGAGTAATCTTCAGTTCCTTCTTAGCTTTAAAGGAAGTGATATGTGTAAGATTATTACCTGTATTATGTTCTGGTCTAAAAAACTTGGTTGTGCTGACTTCATGCAGCTGTGACATTGTGTGGAATATCTGTGATGGCTAAATTAGTTATCTTTTGTAGGCTTTCTTTCTTCCATTTTCATTTGGTGATCCAGCCAGAAAGTCTGTTTTTCAAAAGAACAAGCTCTCTTCCAGATGTATCCGTTTATAAGGATGAGACAAACCATTCAACACTAACAGGAGTGCTTACAACAATCATCTTTTATTTATTTATGTAAACCCCTTATCCTAAAATGAAACAACTGGCTGCTGTAACTGACTACAAACTACGAACTGGAGTTTGGCTTCAATTTGTTAGTGTATTTCAATCTCCTAGTACATTTAACACTACCCCGCCCCCCCCCCCCCCAATTAGCAAGGCTACTGTCCAAAGGTGCCACCTGTGCTCATTCATCCAGAGCGGGGGCACTGAAGTATGTTACTGACCAGATTACCAGGTGAAAACAGAGAAAAAAAAAGCCTACTAAAGAAAACGAATGCAGCCACCACATCTAATGATTGATAAGCTGGTATATACAGTATTACATTTTTTGTTGTGGGTTTATTACTGCTTGCCAGCTATATCACCTATATGTAGGGCCGCAAGCTCTGCTGCACTGGATCATGTACTAAGTGTGATCTGGCACTTACGGGTAGGGGGTGTGCATGCCGCCAATGGATGACTGCCAACTCTGTAAACAAGGCAGAGGTCTGTCCTGTCAGCCGTGAAGTAAAGGATCTTCTTTTCCCGCAAAGCAAGAAATAAAATCCATCATTTCCCTTAAAGTAAAACACCAAAAACACTGGTTAGGTACACATTTAACCCTTTGATCACCCTAGATGTTTAACCTCTTCCAGGCCAGTGTCATTAGTATAGTGACAGTGCATATTTTTAGCACTGATCACTGTACTAGTGTCACTGGTTCCAAAATATGTCAAAAGTGTCAGTTAGTGTCTGATTGCCTGCCGCAATATCGCAGTCCCACTAAAGTCGCTGGGTGCCGCCATTACTAGAAAAAAAAAATCAAAAAATTAGAATTCCAGTATCTATACCATAATTTGTAGATGCTATAACTTTTGTGCAAACCATTTAATATACGCTTGAATATGTATATTGTGTTATGTAGTGGAATACATATTGGCCTAAATTCATGAAGAAATGTAATTTTTAATTAAAAAATGTTTTTCAGTTTTCAGCACTGTCACACTTTGAATAACAATTGCGCGGTCATGCAACGCTTTACCCAAATTACATTTTTGTATTTTTTTCCCCACAAATAGAGCTTTCTTTTGGTGGTATTTGATCACCTTTGCGGTTTTTATTTTTTGTGCTATAAACAAAAGAAGAGTGATACGTTTGAAAAAAACACAATATGTTTAACTTTTTGCTATAATAAATATCCCAATTCAAAAAATGTAGGCCGATATGTATTCTTCTACATATTTTTGGTTAAAAAAATCGCAATAATTGTATACTGATTGGTTTGCGCAAAAGTTATAGCGTCTACAAAATAGGGGATAGATTTATGGCATTTTTTTTTTTTTTACTAGTAATGGCGGGGATCTGTGATTTTTATCATGACTGTGACATTGCGGCGGACACATCGGACACGTTTGACACTATTTTGGGACCCTTCACATTTATACAGCGATTAGTGCTATAAAAATTCACTGATTACTGTATAAATGTCACTAGCAGGGAAGGGGTTAACACTAGGGAGTAATCAAGGGGTTAAATGTGTTACCTAAGGAGTGATTCTAACTGTAGGGGGGGGACTCACAAGGGGAGGAGACAGATCAGTGTTCCTCTGTACTGGGAACACACGATCAGTCTCCTCTCCCCTGACAGGATGTGGATCTGTGTGTTTACACACACAAATCCACATCCCAGCTCTGGTACAGGCAATCACGGGTGCCCAGTGGACATTGCAGCACTGGGCACGCACACCGGCTCCCAAGTGACATAGCGGCAGCGCACATGCCCCCTAGATTGCCTGGAAGCCTAGGAGGTCATATGACGCCCACCCAGGATGGGAGATCCCTCCTGCGGATGTCATTTGACTATGGGCAGGGTATGAAGTGGTTAAGAAGGCATGCCAGAATCCTCTGGATCAGGGGTCTCCAAACTGCTGACTGGGGGCCGGATGTTTCCCTTTGCTTACTTTTATCTGACACTTGAGTCACTGTTCCACTCACTGACAATAACAATGGGGTACTATTCCTACCGCTAATGCTGATGGGGCACTATTCCTTTCACTGATACCAATTATGGGGCTCTATTCCGCCTACTGACCCCAATGATAGGGCACTATTCCTCCTACTGACCCCAATGATAGGGCATTATTCCTCCTACTGACACCAATGATGGGGCGTTATTCCTCCCACTGACAACAATGATGGGGCACAATTTCTCCCACTGACACCAATGATGGGGCACTATTCCTCCTACTGACACCAATGATGGGGCATTATGCCTCCCACTGACAACAATGATGGGACACTATTTCTCCCACTGACCCCAATGATGGGGCACTATTCCCTACCCTAATACTAAAGATGGGGTATTGTTTACTCCCACTGATGCCAGGACATTTTCTACTCCCACTGGCCACATTCCGCCCCCCTAAAGTCTGAAGAACCGTAAACTGGCCCTTTGTTTAATAACTTTGGAGACCCCGTCCCCTACTCTAGCTGACTGCTTACCAAAAATGGCCATGAAAAAATAATAGAGGCTCCTTTTGTTGACCTCCCCTTTTGAGAAGACTAGTCTCCTGGTTGTAATGCTGGTGCTGAAGTACAGAGATCAGAAATTGTGGCACACATAGTCAGACATAATCAGGCATCCAGCATTTTTAGAAGGAAATCAGCAATGGCAGCCACGGTACTTCTTTCATGACAGGTTGACCTTAAATGACAACAGGGTTTGTCTATGTATGTATAAACATGGATACATAGAGGGAAATAAATAAGTGTGCCTGGAACAAGCTCTGTCTCAACTGGTGCAGTTGCCCATAGCAATCAAGCATCTTTTAGCTTTCAGTGTTTTCACACACCTTAGAAAATTAAAATTTATAAGCCGATGTATAAGGCCGCGTACACACGGGCGGACTGTTCGCCCAACTTTGTCCGTCCAACAGTTTCGGCAGACAGTCCGCTCAAACTTAGCATGGACGGACATGCCCACACACGACGAACGAACAGTTTGCTGAAACCGTGCGCGATGACGTTTCGACACGTACGACGGATCGAAAATTTCGACGTCCAATACACTGCAATGCAACCTTCCGACGTGGAAATCCTTTCTGAGCATGCGCGAGACTTAGTTGGCCGAACAAGCCTACACACGAGCGAACAGTCCGCTGAAACCTTGTTTCAGCGGACAGTTTTTCGGAATTTCCGTAAGACCTTGTTCGTCCAACTGTCCGCTGAAACTGTCCGCTGAACGCCCACACACGAGCGGACTGTCCGCTGAAACACTGTTCAGCGGACAAAGTTGGGCGAACAGTCCGCCCGTGTGTACGCGGCCTGAGTGTAGCGCTTGGTTGCTTCTAGTAGGACACGGGGGCACTCTTTACGTCTAGAGGAAAAGAGATTTCATCTTCAAGTACGGAAAGGTTTCTTCACAGTTAGAGCTGTGAAAATGTGGAATAGACTCCCGCCAGAGGTGGTTCTGGCCAGTTCAGTAGACTGCTTTAAGAAAGGCTTGGATACTTTCCTGATGGTACATAATATAACTAGGTACTAACATAGGTAAAGTTGATCCAGGGAAAATCCGATCGCCTATTGGGGGATCAGGAAGGAATTTTTTTCCCCTGCTGTAGCAAATTGGAGCATGCTCTGCTGGGTTTTTTTTTCGCCTTCCTCTGGATCAATTGTGGGCATAAAATTGGGTATCTGGATTGTACGATTATTTTTTATTTTATTTATTTGTTTTTAAGGTTGAACTGGATGGACTTGTGTCTTTTTTCAACCTGACTAACTATGTAACTATGTAACTATGTAACTACCCTTCACCATGTCACCCTGCTGCCAGACCTCCATTTATCACTTCTGAGTAGGGATGAGCTTCGTGTTCGAGTCGAACGTACGTTCGACTCGAACATTGGTCGTTCGGGCGTTCGCCGAATTCCGAACGTTTGGGCCGTTCGCGGCAAAATTCGTGTGGCCCACAATGCACTGTGATGGCGCAGTGCATTGCTGGCTCATGATTGGCCAAGCATGCACTGTGACCCCGCATGCTTGGCCAATCGCAGCGCCAGCAGCGAGGAGAGCCATGGTTGGCCACAGGCATCCTGCCTGTGGCCAATCATAGCTCAGGCTGTGTAGTGCACGCCCCACACTATATAAGGCCGCCTTTGAGGCGGCCTCGTGTAGTGTGTTAGCATCTGAAGCAGTGGGTGTTCTGTCTACCTTCAACACAGTTACACACCAATCGTTTTTGGCTGATTTCCTATCTTGCTCTTGTGTAGTGGTTACTGTCTGTGCCCTGACCGCAGTATACACCACTATATTCACCTCACCTATATAGCTAGTGATCTAGCTTTAATAATAGAGCTTGCAGTCAGTAGTGTTAGGAGATAGTGCGTGCTGTCTGCGTGCTCTGTACCCAGTACATACCACTATATCCACCTACATAGCTGTTCTCTATTTGAGCCCAATTGCCATCTGCAGGAGTTATTGGAAGTTGTGTGTGCTTCCAGCACAGCACAGTACAGTATACATCTGTATATACCCCTTTAACTCTGCTGTTTTCTGGTTATTGTCTGCGTGCCCTGACCGCAGTATACACCGTGATATTCACCTCACCTATATAGCTAGTGGTCCATCTTTAATAATAGAGCTTGCAGTCAGTAGTGCCAGGAGATAGTGCGTGCTGTCTGCGTGCTCTGTACCCAGTACATACCGCTATAATCCACCTACATAGCTGTTCTCTATTTGGGCCCAATAGTCATCTGCAGGAGTTATTGGAAGTTGTGTGTGCTTCCAGCACAGCACAGCACAGTATACATCTGTATATACCCCTTTAACTCTGCTGTTTTCTGGTTATTGTCTGCGTGCCCTGACCGCAGTATACACCGTGATATTCACCTCACCTATATAGCTAGTGGTCCATCTTTAATAATAGAGCTTGCAGTCAGTAGTGCCAGGAGATAGTGCGTGCTGTCTGCGTGCTCTGTACCCAGTACATACCGCTATAATCCACCTACATAGCTGTTCTCTATTTGGGCCCAATAGTCATCTGCAGGAGTTATTGGAAGTTGTGTGTGCTTCCAGCACAGCACAGCACAGTATACATCTGTATATACCCCTTTAACTCTGCTGTTTTCTGGTTATTGTCTGCGTGCCCTGACCGCAGTATACACCGTGATATTCACCTCACCTATATAGCTAGTGGTCCATCTTTAATAATAGAGCTTGCAGTCAGTAGTGCCAGGAGATAGTGCGTGCTGTCTGCGTGCTCTGTACCCAGTACATACCGCTATAATCCACCTACATAGCTGTTCTCTATTTGGGCCCAATTGTCATCTGCAGGAGTTATTGGAAGTTGTGTGTGCTTCCAGCACAGCACAGTATACATCTGTATATACCCCTTTAACTCTGCTGTTCTATAAAAAAGGCATCTGCAGGAGTTAGTGGGTGTTGTGTGCCTCCAGCACAATATAAACTACCCAACTACTGTTTTACCCAACTCCCTTCAGGCCATTACCATGTCTGGAAGGCCAGCAAGGAAAGGCAGACAGGCGCGAGCGGATAAAAGAGGGCAAGCAGGCTCTGTGTCTAGAGACAACAGTGCTGGTCGTAGACGCAGTGCATTGTCATCAGCACGTGGCCATGGGACATGCTTGTCCTTCTTTTCTTCAGCTGGACATGTTGAACCGCAACATGCCAACGACTTGGTAGAGTGGATGACCAAGCCCTCTTCATCCTCCTCATCCTCTCTCACCCAGTCTCAGGGTAGTAGCAAAGCAGCTGCCAACGCATCGTCTTCCCTCCTCTCAATGTCATCATCAGTGACTCCTTCCCTAGACCCACCACGTCCTCCTGAGGAGTCTCCTGAACTCTTTGAGCACAGTGTTGGGTACATGCTCCAGGAGGATGCCCAGTGTTTGGTGGGCTCTGATGATGACACTCAGCTAGAGGAAGGCAGTAGCGTGAGCGCAGAGAGAGAGGATGCTCAAGAAGCACAGCAATCTGGCAGTCATGTTCCACAAGCTGCAGCATACTGCCAGGTTTGCTACAGCGATGAAGAGGGAGGGGATGATGAGGGCACTGACTCCACGTGGGTGCCTGGAAGGAGGGAGGAGGAGGAGGAGGAGGAGGCACATGTCCAACGAGGCAGGATGCCCTCCGGGGGCCAGCTTAGGGGCAGCACACCGACTGAATCACACCGCAGAGCTCCGCCTGCGCAGAGCGCTTCCTCTGCGCGTTATTCTAAAAGTTCTTTGGTGTGGGCCTTTTTTGAGATGAGTGCATCAGATCGCACCGCTGCTATTTGCAACATATGTCTCAAGCGTATCTCACGTGGCCAAAACATCAGCCGCTTGGGCACCACATGCTTGACCAGACATATGTTGACCTGCCATGCAGCTCGTTGGCAAGCGTACCTCAAAGACCCACACCAAAGAACAAAGCGGACCTCTCCTTGCTCCTCATCAACTGGCATCTCCAACCCCACTAGACCTTCAGTCCTCTCTGAAACCTGCTCTGAGAGGAATGAAGGTGTAGAATTAGGTGTGTCACAGCCAAGTGCTTCCGGGAACTCTGCTAGCGGTACATCCACATCCGATTATAGCAGGCAAATGTCCCTGCCCCAGCTGTTGGACCGGCGGAAGAAATTTACTCCCAGCCATCCACATGCCCAGCGGTTGAATGCTAGCTTGGCTAAATTGCTAGCACTTCAACTGCTGCCTTTTCAGTTGGTAGACTCGGCCCCCTTCCGTGAGTTTGTACAATGTGCGGTTCCTCAGTGGCAGGTCCCCAAACGCCACTTTTTCTCACGGAAGGCGATTCCGGCACTCTACCGGCATGTGGAAGGCAATGTCCTTGCCTCGCTGGACAGGGCGGTCAGCGGTAAGGTGCATATTACCGCTGACTCATGGTCCAGCAGGCATGGACAGGGACGTTACCTGTCTTTCACGGCCCATTGGGTCACTCTTCTGGCTGCTGGGAAGGATGCAGGACAAGGTGCAGTAGTGTTGGAGGTTGTTCCGCCACCACGCCTCCAAAATGCTACTATTGGTTGTGACACACCTCTCTCCTCCACCCCCCTCCTCTTCTTCTTCCTCCATGGCCTCTTCCAGTGCTCTGTCCTCAGAACCAGCGGTGCTCCGTAGGCGTTCCAGGGGCTACGCAAGTACGCAGGCAAAACTATGCCATGCCGTGCTTGCGCTGGTTTGTTTGGGGGACAGGAGCCACACTGGGGCGGATGTTTTGTCAGCTCTGCAGGGGCAGGCCGAGAGGTGGTTGATGCCACGCCAGCTTAAGCCAGGAATGGTGGTTTGCGACAATGGCACCAACCTCCTCTCCGCCCTCCGACAGGGACAACTGACCCATGTGCCCTGTGTAGCTCACGTCCTTAACCTGGTGGTGCAGCGGTTCTTGGGCAGGTACCCTGGCTTACATGATGTCCTGAAGCAGGCCAGGAAAGTCTGTGTGCATTTCCGCCGATCATTTAATGCCTGTGCTCGGCTGGCTGAGCTCCAAAAGGAGTTGAACCTGCCCAAGAACCGCCTTATATGTGACATGCCCACCAGATGGAACTCAACATTGGCCATGCTGCAGCGGCTGCACACGCAGCAGAGGGCCATCAATGAGTACCTGTGCGACTACGGCACCAGGACAGGGTCAGGGGAGCTTGGTTTTTTCTCACCACGCCAGTGGGGCATGATCAGGGATGCATGCACTGTCCTGTCACCGTTTGAGGAGGCCACAAGGATGGTGAGCAGTGACAGTGCATGCATCAGTGACACTGTACCTCTTGTCCACCTCTTGGAGCATACGCTGCGTGGAATAATGGACAGGGCACTTGAGGCAGAACAGAGGCAGGAAGAGGAGGACTTCCTTGCCTCTCAAGGCCCCCTTTATCCAGACAGTGTTCCTGCTGTGCCACCCATCACACAGGAAGAGGGTGAGGAGGAGGAAGAGGAGGAGGAGGATGATTGTGTCAGCATGGAGGTGGAGGCTGGCACTCAGCATCAGCATCAGCAGCAGCAGTCTTATAGGGATGATTTACAGTCCCAAGAAACACGTGGACTTGTACGTGGCTGGGAGGAGGTAGCTGCGGATCATGTTGTCCTTAGTGACCCAGAGGACTCCGGACCGAATGCCTCAGCTAACCTACGCTGCATGGCCTCCCTGATCCTGCAAAGCCTGCGTAAGGATCCTCGTATTCTTCGGATCAAGGAGAGGGACCATTACTGGCTGGCCACTCTCCTTGATCCACGGTACAAGGGTAAGGTTGCCGACCTTATCTTGCCATCGCAGAGGGAGCAGAGGATGAGACATCTCCGGGAGGCCTTGCAGAAAGCTCTGTGCAACGCGTTCCCAGAGACTGGGAGGTCACAAACTCCTGGTCCTGGACAACGTGTTGCTGAGGCATCAGTCAGAAGGAGCGGTGGAGAAGGTGGCCGTCTGACTGATGCTTTCAGACAATTTTTTAGTCCGCAGCCCCAAGGTATGATTGGTTCCAGCACCCATCGCCAGCGTCTAATTTACATGGTGCAGGAATACCTAGGGGCAAGGTCAGACTTGGACACCTTTCCCACCGAAAATCCTCTGGCTTACTGGGTCTTGAGGATGGATCACTGGCCAGAGCTTGCACAGTATGCAATTGAGCTACTGGCCTGTCCTGCATCCAGCGTTCTTTCGGAACGCACCTTCAGTGCTGCTGGTGGCTTTGTTACCGATCACAGGGTGCGCCTGTCCACCGAATCAGTTGATCGACTGACCTTCCTCAAGATGAATCAGTCTTGGATCACCCACAGCTACCAAGCACCTGAAGCTGATGTAACCGAATAATTTTTTTTGAAATACCACATCCCTTCAAGACTGCCTATGCTGATGCTGAGTGACTGTCCTGTTATGTTGATTGTCTATCCTCTTCCTCCTCCGCTGATATGTTGGAAGAACATTTTTGGTTCTGGGTGATGCCAGCAGCCCAATTTTTCTGGCCCTGTTTAACAGGGGCGTTTAATTACAATTTTTGATGCAATGCTTTGCAGCAGGGCTAATTCCTGCAATAAAACTAGAGTATATGGCAGAGGTTGGAGTGTGGTGGCACCAGCACCAGTGCCTAAGGCCCAATTTTTCTGCCCCTGTTTAACAGGGGCGTTTAAGTACAAATTTAATGCAATGCTTTGCAGCAGGGCTAATTCCTGCAATAAAACTAGAGTATATGGCAGAGGTTGGAGTGTGGTGGCACCAGCACCAGTGCCTAAGGCCCAATTTTTCTGCCCCTGATTAACAGGGGCGTTTAAGTACAATTTTTGATGCAATGCTTTGCAGCAGGGCTAATTCCTGCAATAAAACTAGAGTATATGGCAGAGGTTGCAGTGTGATGGCACCAGTGCCTAAGGCCCAATTTTTCTGCCCCTGTTTAACAGGGACATGTAATTACAATTCTTGATATAATATTTCACAGGAGGGCCCCTTCCTGTGCCCACCCAGAGTAACGGTGAGGACTTATAGTGTTGTGGCACCAGCACCACAACCACCAAAGGTCAATTTTTCTACCACTGTTCAACAATGGCATGTAATTACAATTCTTGATATAATCGTTCACAGCAGGGCGCTCCAGCGCCCACCAAGAGTCACTTTGAGGGCTTACAATGTTGTGGCAAAACCAACACCTTGTTCCGCCATTTCTGCAGAGCATATAGGGCAGGCCCCTACTTTCAAACATCCAACTTACAAACATCAGACAGCAGCAAGTGAGATGAAAAAAGATGGACGACAAAACAAATTATACAGGGGTGATAACCCTTCCCTATGTTTTCCAAAAAGCTTAAAAATAATTTTTTTGACTGGAGCTACACTTTAAAAATGTACCAGTTGAAAATTACAAACAGATTCAACTTAACACAACAAACCTACACAGTCCCTGTCTTGTTTGCACCGCCTGTATACTGCTGTTCTGAGTATATAGGGCCTGGGGGCCACACGCATTTCCTTTTTTTAATATGGGTACGGGGTTCCCCTTAATATGCGTACAAGACCCAAATAGGCTGGTAATGGGCAGGGAGGGCTACCCATGCCATTTTTCTCAATGATTTTCAACCATATTGCAGGAACCAGATATAACATTAAAACCGCAAGCAGTTTTAAATGGTGTTATTTCCGTTTAATGTCATTTTGTGCAGGGACTGTTCTAAACACGGGAAACACGTGGCACTTCACAGGCATACTACAGACACCCCCCAGGCACCATATTTAAAGGAATATTTCACTTTTTTTTTCACTTTAATCGTCATTAAAATCAGTGCTCCCGCCAAAATGGCAGTTTTTAAAACCTTTTTTTGCATTGACCCATGTCCCCTGAGGCAGGAGTCAGGTCCCCAAACCCTTTTTAGGATAGTATCTTGCATATTAGCCGTTAAAATTAGCACTTTCCATTTCGAACGTTCAAGTCCCATAGACTTCAATGGGGTTCTAACGTTCGTTTCGAACGCGGGGTCCGTTCGAAAGTTCTGGTGCGAACCGAACCGGGGGGTGTTCGGCTCATCCCTACTTCTGAGACAATGAACAGTCATTTGCGTTGTTTTGTTTATTGGGGGATATAACTTGGTTGGGGGAAAGGAAATATGGGATCCCCATGGAACGATTGCTTTGCCAAAGGTTGAGCCATAAAGTACTGAAGTGCAAATAATATCTACAGACACTTCCCCTGCATAACACCATGCAGACTATTACTCCTCCTCTGCGTATCTCCTGCAGACTGTTGCTCCCAGGACTGCCACCCTCCTACACAAACTTCCACTGTAGATCATACTTTTCCTGTCACATCATCCTCTCTTGACAAAAGAGACCACTCCGAACAGTCTCAGTTGCTGGCTAGAATTGGCTGCGCTCTTACTAGACCAGAGGTCTACAATACCTCCCCGGTAGCCTAGCAATTTAGTAGCATGTGTTGATCGGTGGACTACTGTTCCCAGATAGTCCAGCCTGCAAATTCTGTACCCTCAGGCCACATGGATTTGACACTCTCCCCACAGTCTCTCCTTTGACCTCGCACTCAGCTCCCCTGGCATGCCTCATCCAGAAATCCACTGTGGCCCACTCACCGACCTTCTCCTGCCCCGTGTCCATGATGGAAAACTTTAACTGGACATACGTTCCGACAGCATCTCTATCCCCTGTGTTCCAGAACACTTCATCCATGATCGTGTAAAAATGAAGCTCCTTCCCAGCTCTCCCGGGATCCTCCGCTAGGCCTCATCCCCCCCCCCCCCCAGATAGAGATGGGGCCACTGCTGCTGCCTAGTACTCCATTCTCCATGCCTCCTGGCCAACAACTCCTCCCCAGCGTTCTGTTATTTCAGCTTATATGGGAGGCCTGCCCCCTGGCAATCCAGTTGGGGATTGGAAAGAGCACCTCACATGAGCTGCCTGTCACTCCTGTCCTAGGCCCTGCCCCCCTTCCAGAACTTTCTCGCTGGAAGCAAAGGAGGCACCTCAGAACTAAAGCACAGGTGGTCATGCCCACTGCTGCACTAACCACTCCCTAGCCTGAAGCATAGGCCTGCCCAAATGTGCCTGCACTGGCAGTTTCCCTTACAAAATCCTCACTCTAGGACCTACCTATGGTAGAGGGTGCTACATGCTCCAACTGACACAAAATTGTAGTTGATATAACATTTATTAGAAACTTTTAATAATTTTCCCTCACAGTGTATTTACCTACAAGCAGCATGTGGTATGTGAGCATAGGAAATGCTTATTGTCATACACATACTGCAGATTTTTCAGCACATTCAAAAAATCTCTAGAATCATTCAGCAACCTTTTCCTTTCCTACTTAGAAATGGCAAGAACACCTAATTTCCACGTTCCACAGATGATAATGCTGGCTGACTTAGGGAGGAGAGATGTGGCAGGTCCTAGAATTGAAATAAGCATATCTGCCTACTTATGTATGAATGGCTTCTACAGATGATGTGAATGCTTTAGCACTGGTAGAAGAGATTATTGATTGAGTTGGACATTTTTGCCAGTGACACTATTCTCCAGTGACAAAGAGAAGGCAAGGGGGACGTAAAGTGTTACTAAACCTACAACAGTAAAAATCTGTCTATATATGCAGTAAACCATGCTTGTTACACTCACTGTGGAACCTAAGGGGTTAATCCTCCACATTGTGTAAAAAGGCTATTTGATCCTATCTTCTCCGATCCTCCCCATCTTCCACGGTCCTCAATCTATCTCCTGATAGTACAGAGCCTTGGGGGCACTCTGCACATGCTCAGCTTGGTGTGTAGTGCTAGAGAGTTTTTTTTTGTTCTTGGGAGGGTGCATGTGATCGGCACAGGGCCAATCAGCACTGTCCAGACAGATGGTCAGGAGTCTTGCAGCCTCTTAGGACAGTCAGAGTAGAATAAAAATGCCTCCTACAAGCTTTAACCAGACTCTTATAGAAGTCACAAGAAAAGGAATTTAGCAGTATATATTTACTAAAATAATTGCATGTCCTTGTTCTGTGTACTGTGCGAGACCAGATATGAATGTAGGGTCCTGGGTTTGGTAACACTTTAATTACCCGCACCACCTGCACACATTACTCTCTCAATTTTAACTTTCCATAATTCTTCAGTTCATTCATGCCTCCATCCAATTATCTCTTCCTCCCATCTATAGCACCCTAATATCGTGTACTCTCATATTCTTTTAAATGCCCCTATCCCCACCCCCTTCCCAATCATCTTGAAATCTTAAATTGTAACTATAACTGATGTCTGTGATACAAGAACAGTTCATTACACTTTGATACATGAGACTACTTATCTTTTCCATCAGCTCAAGCCAGTTGCATTTGCTGTTAGAACCAATGTCAGTTACTGTGGTGCATTGGATGAAGAATGCCCAGTCCAGGGAACTGCTATCAACTTTGAAGCCAAAGATTTTCTTCATATCAAGGAGGTGAGGATGTGTACAGTGTTCTAACCATGCAATCAACACTAAGCACAGTGCTGGACTGAAGGTTGGAGAGCCTACTTGGGAATATCCAATAGCTCGTTGTAACATCAAATATAAATATAATGTCTATTGGGGATAAATTTATATTTTTTATGCTTTTTTACCTGTTTTCAATATTTTTTTAACCTCATATAAAAAGGAATAATAATTAAAAAAATAAAAAATAGAAAAGTGTGTGTGTGTGTGTGTATATATATATATATATATATATATATATATATATATATATATTGAAATAAAAAAATTTGTATGCTCTTAAAAGTATGAAAATAAATAACAATAAATGCACCCAGCATGCAGTGCATATTTGCATATTTATTTACATATTCATTGTGCACATATATCATCAAGCTGAAAGCACAGCCACATATCATAAGAGCTACAATGCATGATATTGCATGATATTCAGTAATGCATATACAGGAAAGCAATTTGATTTGAAAATAATTCATGTAGCTTTGTCATTCTCTGATGTTTTTATTTGAGCAGTGTTTGCTCCCTTAACGGGGTTAGGGTGAATAACATGTTCCAACAGTAGGAGCATCCTGCTGAGACTGCCAGAGGGAGAACTTACAAATTGCCAGTTCAGCTCTGCCAGTGAAGAAGGGCATTATGATTTAAGTCCGTTATATTCCCTTGGTTGTAGGCACTCATTCATTTTTTTGAAGCTGCCTGTGTGTTACTCATAATTCCCTTTTAAGGGGTTATTAATAAAGGGGATTATATTAAAAAAAAAAAATCCTATAAATTTTAAATGTTTTCCTTTCTCCAGCCAAAATTAAATTATTTCATATTTAACATTATTACTTAGTACATAATTTTTACCTGGTTTGACAGAAATACAACAATGACTGGTGGATCGGGAGGCTAGTAAAAGAAGGGGGAGACATCGCCTTTATTCCGAGCCCTCAGAGGCTAGAGGCCATTCGAGTGAAACAAGAACAAAAAGCAAGGTGAGATAAAACATCTATACAGGGACAGCCTTGTGGTTTGACTAGGAGACAGTATAGGAAATTACCACTAACAGAACCAAATCCCCTGGGGGTCTAGCTCTGACCGTGATTAAAGAATGCTTGTCTTTTTTACCCCAGTTCTGCCAACAGAAACATCAACTCAGTGTGCTTATTAGTTAGAAGAGGCTTATGGGGCCATAGGTGTTTTCCATTGTGCAAGGCTTTTATGTGCATGGTATTAATAATGAAATGCAGTGTCACCCTAGGGGCCTAGAAGAGCTTAGTTACGCTGCTGTTAGGTGATTCATATTCCCAAGTAATGGCTTTTTTTATATTCAGGAGGTCTGGTAACACCTCTGGTTTGGGAGACATTGGAAATCGGCGTTCGCCTCCCCCATCTATAGGTAAATGTCATACACTTTTTTTTCTGTACAATAAATGTTTGCATGCAAATTAACTTGCTAAAAGTACTGTACTATTAGTAGCCTTTTCGTTTACCAAACTCTAAAGCTGGGTGCACTCGTTCAGTATTTTTTTTCCTTCACTGAGTTGAAGGAAAAAAAAACTGACAGATCCCCACGTCAAATGATCTTTAGCAAAATCAGCAACAACTGTGAAAGCTTGGACACTTGTTATCACAAAAAAGAAACCATATTTTCTGCAGTGCTAATTTTTCAATGAGCCTTTTTCAAACAGGGTGCTTTTGAGTTCTTCAGGGGTGCCTTGACAAAATGCCTAAAAATTGCCACAAAATGTCCAAAAATTGTGTACAACGGATGGATCAAAGAGCATCCTTTATTTACCCTCCCACCCCACTCTGTCAGTAATGGGGTCATGTTGGCTGAAAGAAAATAAGGAAGAAAAGATGCTGGAATACTAGTCAGTTACGTTGTGGTGCAGGCGTTTTTTGCTTTGAAAGTGTGTGGATGTTGCTGTATTATGTAAAACTATTACTTTAGTTTTTTGTATATTTTAGAAGGGGTTGCCTCGAGACAGTGCAGAATTTTAAAGGATGTCTTGCCTGAAAAAAGGTTGAGAAACACTGGTTGATGGAATAACTATTTCAGCTTTTGCATTACTTTTCTTGGCTTTGGTGGCTTGACTTCACTTGAAGGGAGTGTACTTTTCCATAACCTGTCCAGTTATACATTCTCGATTTATATATTAGATGCATATAAAACACATCCTTCTTGATGTAAATAATGTTATTAATGTGTGAATATAAAAAAAAAAAACTTTTGTCTATGTATAGCTGTAATTTCATATGTAAATTTGTTCCTCGCCATATTTGTTCCTCACATACTCAGGCCCTGCTTTCTGCACAATTGGTTGTGCGTTATTGCTTATTTTTGTCACCTTGCAAGCCTGAGTGAAATAATATCTTTGGCTGATGTTTTTTCCTCAAGCAGCTCTGAAGAAGGAAGGCAGAGTAAGGCAAATAATAAGTTGCTGGGTTCTGTAATGGAAAAACTACAAACTGCTATGATTAAAGTGGTTCTAAAGGCTTAAGGTTTTTTTTTAAGCTTAATGCATTTTTAAACCGCACCTTTAAAAAATAAAATAAAAAAAACCCCCTGCAAGATAATGGCATAATGTGCTAGTATGCATCTTATTCTATCACATTATGAATGGGTTCTCCGGGTTCGAGTGCTCTGACTGTCTGATTGGCTAAACCACGACATTATCAGTACCAATGCTATAAAACTACTATAAGTCTATAGTCAATCAGATTTTGCCTCGCATAAATTTGTGAACTATTTAATGCCTTAAAATGGCTCAAAATCGGATTCATTTAATAAATAGAGAAAGAGCAGGAGGGAAGCAGTTGAGCTTCCATGTCAGAAAAGTATACACTCTATTATTGTATAAGGGAAGATACAGAAGACGGAAGAGCTTACAATCTATTAGTGTTTAAGGGAGGGGTACAGGAGGTAGAAGAGCTGTTAATGTATAAAGGAGTGATACAGAAGGCTGAGGAGCTAAAGCCGCGTACACACGTAGCCGTCTGTCCGACGTACTTAGTCTGGCGGACTTCCCGCCAGACTGTCCGTCGGACTTTCCGAACGGGCTACTTGCCCACACATGGCACTTTTTGAGCGGACTAATACGGCGTACTAAGTCCGCCATACTATCCGCCCTACTTTTGAAATGAACGGACTTGCCCACACACGCGGAGGAAAGTCCGCTCATTTCGAGCGCGTCTCCAGGTAAGCGGGGCCCGCAAAGGAGACGTCACTGGCCCCGCCGCCTGGTATGGACTTAAAGGGGAACCCCAACGCCGAAAAAAATCGGCGTGGGGGTCCCCCCCAAGTCCACAACAGACCCTTGCTCGAGCACGCTACCCGGCCGGCCAGAAAAGGGGGGTGAGCGAGCGCCCCCCCCCCCCTCCTGAGCCGTACCAGGCCGCGTGCCCTCAACATGGGGGGTGCCTTGGGGAAGGGGGGGCGCGCGGCCCCCCCACCCCAAAGCACCTTGTCCCCATGTTGATGAGGACAAGGGCCTCTTCCCGACAACCCTGGCCGTTGGTTGTCGGGGTCTGCGGGCGGGGGGCTTATCGGAATCCGGGAGCCCCCTTTAATAAGGGGGCCCCCGGATACCGGCCCCCCACCCTATGTGAATGAGTATGGGGTACAATGTACCCCTACCCATTCACCTGTAAACAAAAAGTACAAAAAAAACACAACACACAAGATAAAATACTTTATTGCACAGCTCCGGGGGTCTTCCGTCTTCGGGGGTCTTCTCGCCGGACTCCTCCGCTATCTTCTTGTAGCTCTTTTGCTAGCGGAGGGGTCCGGCTTTCTTCCTCGCCGCTGGCCTCTTCTTCCGACTTCGGGGGTCTTGTCCCCCTCTTCGGTTCTTCTGCCGGGCCACCGCACCTTCTTCTAGCTCTTTTACAGGCGGTGGCCCGGTCTTCTGTCGCCGCCGCCGCCGCCTTCCGTTCTTCTCTTCTTATCTTCTTCTTCTTCTTCAGATGTTGCCTCGCCGAGTCCTCCGCTCACAATGACAGGGAACGGGCACGCGGCGACTTATATAGGGACAAGGGGCGGGGTCTTCGGTGGATGTCACATGGGTTCATGTCACATGGGTTGATGTCACATGGCGACAGTCCCAGCATCCTCCGTGACTGTGACATCGTAAGGGGGCGGGGTCACCATGTGACATGAACCCATGTGACATCCACCGAAGACCCCGCCCCTTGTCCCTATATAAGTCGCCACGTGCCCGTTCCCTGTCATTGTGAGCGGAGGACTCGGCGAGGCAACATCTGAAGAAGAAGAGAAGAACAGAAGAACGGAAGGCGGCGGTGGCGACAGAAGACCGGGCCACTGCCTGTAAAAGAGCTAGAAGAAGGCGCGGTGGCCCGGCAGAAGAACCGAAGAGGGGGACAAGACCCCCGAAGTCAGAAGAAGAGGCCAGCGGCGAGAAAGAAAACCGGACTCCTCCGCTAGCAAAAGAGCTACAAGAAGATAGCGGAGGAGTCCGGCGAGAAGACCCCCGAAGACGGAAGACCCCCGGAGCTGTGCAATAAAGTATTTTATCTCGTGTGTTGTGTTTTTTTTGTACTTTTATTTTACAGGTGAATGGGTAGGGGTACATTGTACCCCATACTCATTCACATAGGGTGGGGGGCCGGTATCCGGGGGCCCCCTTATTAAAGGGGGCTCCCGGATTCCGATAAGCCCCCCGCCCGCAGACCCCGACAACCAACGGCCAGGGTTGTCGGGAAGAGGCCCTTGTCCTCATCAACATGGGGACAAGGTGCTTTGGGGTGGGGGGCCGCGCGCCCCCCCCTTCCCCAAGGCACCCCCCATGTTGAGGGCACGCGGCCTGGTACGGCTCAGGAGGGGGGGCGCTCGCTCGCCCCCCATTTCCTGGCCGGCCGGGTAGCGTGCTCGGACAAGGGTCTGTTGTGGACTTGGGGGGGACCCCCACGCCGATTTTTTTCGGCGTTGGGGTTCCCCTTTAAGTCCATACCAGGTGGCGGGGCCGGCGACGTCTCCTTCGCGGGCCCCGCCTACCTGGAGACCCGCTCGAAATGAGCGGACTTTTCTCCGGGCGGGAAAAGTCCGCTCATTTCAAAAGTACGGCGGACTGGCATACACACAGCCGGATTGTCCGCCGAAATGCGAGTCCGGCGGGAAGATTGGAGTGTAACACGGCATTCTAAGTCCGCCGTATTTTCGGGTCAAAAAAGTATGCCGGAGGCTACACACGGGGGGATTGTCCGGCGGACTTGAGTTTGCCGGACTTTTCCACCCGCTTGTTTGATCGTGTGTATGCGGCATAACAATGTAAACGTGTTTGAGGGAGAATACAAAACACTAAAAGAGCTTCATTAGTTTATTGCATTTTATATAAATATATATATATTTAAAGGGGAAGAAAGCTTAAGTGGTAAGTGGTATTGCCAGTGGTAAACCATGAATGTGAAAGCGAATGCCAGGAACAGTCAAAGCAAGTTTCTACTGCACTTTTATTCAAAGCTGAATTTATTTAGCTAGTCAGCAGCAATACAATGCTGGAGGGCTTTGCACTGCAAACCCATAGCATAAGGCTGGGTTCACACTATTGCGAATTGGATACGGGTTTCCCCGCATCCAATTCGTATGTCAGGAGATTGTGACAGGCTCTCTATGGAGCCGGTACACACATCTCTGGAGTGGCTCAGATGCGAATTGCACAGGAGTACTGTGTGTCTTCTGGTCTGTTTCAGATCTGGATTCAACCAAAAATTTGGGTTGAAATTGGACCTGAAACTGTGAATGGGGACGCCCCGGACCCCTGCTGTGAGCCGCTCCATGCTGCAGTGTGAACCCAGCCTAAAACAAACAAAACAGCTGCTTGTCTGTGCCACTAATGAAACTCATGTCAGTTCTCGACTAACAGGGAGCCCCCTAAAGGGTTCCCCAACACAAACAGGCAGCACTTTTATTATTTCTTTATTTATTCCAGATATGTCAAAAATTAAGAACAGTGAACCAGTCACAAGTCCGACTACAGAAAGCTTCACAATAACAGAAAAAAGCAGGCAGAAACATCAATCACATGCAGTCCTCTTCCAGGGGAGGAGTACTGAACAGCGCTTTTTTTAGTGTTTTGTCAGCATGCTGCATTTTCACTCAGCAGCAGGCTACCACAGTGAAGAGAGAAAGCCCTGAGCGTCAGTTAGGTCACATGTATAAAGGCCTGCGGACTTCTGAGACAAATAATGAGGCCTGGTTGCCAGGTTAGATATGGATCTAGGAACAGACACTTTATCCCACCCAAAGCTCTACAAAGTCTCCAGTTTTCAGGACCTAAATAGAACTTATTAAATCTGAATTTTGTGTATTTTCAGCTTTCAAGTAACCACTAAGCCCACCTTACCCAGCTATATACTACAGATCATTGGTAGCCAATGGTTAAGACAGTTTTTTAGTTCATGTTGACAAATGACTGACAAATGATCTGTTGTCTAGTTGTTTAACATGGATACGAAAAGTTCTCATATTTAAAGCAAACCTTCAGTAATTATTTTCAACTTTGCATCTATTAAATCTTCTGCCCTTGTTGTTTTAACTTTGGATAGTAATAAAAAAAAATTCTGCCAGTGAATACCTTATACAGCCCACTTCCTGTTTCTTGTCTGGCCATTAGCATATGCTTATGACATCATGCACAGCGCTCTTGCCCACTCTTGTGAGAGTTTGCCAGGAATGGAGGGGTGGTTGAGTCATAATAGGGCCAATGAGAGCCGCAGAGCTGGAGGTGTGCCTCTGTGTTACATAGTTACATAGTAGATGAGGTTGAAAAAAGGCACAAGTCTGTCAAGTCCAATCTATGTGTGTGACATGTCAGTATTACATTGTTTATCCATATATGCTGTGGTTGTTCAGGTTATAGCTTATCTATTCTAATAGTTTTTTGAAACTATCAATGCCCCCTGCTGAAACCACTGCCTGTGGAAGTGAATTCCACATCCTTGCCACTCTAACAGTAAAGAACCCTCTACACAGTCAAAGGTTAAACCTCTTTTCTTCTAATCTTAACGAGTGGCCACGTGTCTAACTAAACTTCATTCCACGGAAAAGTTTTATCCCTATTGTGGGGTCACCAGTATGGTATTGGTTAATTGAAATCATATCTCCTATCAAGCCTCAATAAGTTCAGTTCAGTGATCAAAATCTTTCTTCATAACTTATATCCTCCAGTCCCTTTATTTTCTTTGTTGCCCTTCTCTGTACTCCCTCCATTTCCAGTACATCCTTCCTGAGGACTGGAGCCCAGAACTGGACAGCATTCTCCAGGTGCGACTAGACTAGAGCCTTGTAGAATGGGAGAATTATCGCTTTATCTCTTGAGTTAATCCCCTTTTTAATGCATGCCAATATTCTGTTTGCTTTGTTAGCAGCAACTCGGCATTGCATGCCATTGCTGAGCCTATCATCTACAAGGACCTCCAGGTCCTTTTCCATCCTTGATTCCCCAGAGGTTCTCCCCCCAGTGAGTAGATTGCATTCATATTTTTTCCACCCAAATGCATTATTTTACATTTTTCTACATTAAACCTTATTTGCCATGTAGTTGCCCACCCCATTAATTTGTTGGGACCTTCTTGCAAAGTTTCCACATCTTGCAGAGAAGTTATTGCCCTGCTTAGCTTAGTATCATCTGCAGATACAGAGATTGAACTGTTTACCCCACCTTCCAGGTCTCTGAACAAATTAAATAGGATTTGTCCCAACACAGAACCCTGGGGGACCCCACTTTCCACCCTGACCATTCTGAGTACTCCCCATGTATCACCACCCTCTGAACTCGCCCTTGTAGCCAGTTTTCAATCCATGTATTCACCCTATGGTCCATGCCAATATTTTATTATGGGGAAGTGTGCCAAATACTTTTGCAAAATCCAGGTATACCACGTCTACAGGTCTTCCTTTATCTAGATGGCAGCTCATCTCCTCATAGAATGTTAATAGATTGGTTTGGCAAGAACAATTCTTCATGGATCCACGGCGAATACTGCTAATGATACTGTTTTCATTACTAAAATCATGTATATAGTCTCTTATCAACCCCTCCAAGAGCTTGCATACTATTGATGTTAGGTTAACTGGTCTGTAATTCCCAGGGATGTATTTTGGACCTTTTTTAAATATTGAAGCTACATTGGCTTTTCTCCAATCGGCTGGTACCATTCCAGTCAGACTGTCAGTAAAAATTAGGCACAATGGTCTGGAAATTACTTGACTGAGTTCCCCCAGGACCCTCAGGACCCTCAGGTGCAATCCATCTGGTCCCGGTGACTTATTAATGTTAAGTTTTCCAAGTCTATTTCTAATTCTGTCCACTGTTAGCTTCCTGTAATGTGTCATGAGGATAAACACTGCAGTTTTGGTTACTGAACCCCCCCCCCCCCCTGCGATTCCCTCGTGAAGACCAAGGAGAAGAATAAATTCAATACCTTCGCCATATCTCATCCCTCAGATTTCCTTCCTCATTCTTTATGGGGCCAATATGGTCTGTCCTCCCTTTTTTACTGTTTATATACTTAAAGAATTTCTCTGCTATGGGTCTTTTGTGTTCTATCTTAGCCGTCCTAATTGCACCCTTACATTCCTTGTTGCATTCTTTGAAAAAGTCTGAATGCTGATGATGATCCCTCAGTCTTTTATTTTTTGAAGACCTTCTCTTTTGCTTTTATATGCATTTTTACATTGGAGTTAAACCATCCAGGACTTTTCCTTGCTCTTTTAAATGTATTTACCAATGGGATGCACTGGCTAATGCCCTTATTTAATATGCTATTAAAGCAAACCCATTTTTACTTTGTGTTCTTTGTTCCTAAGATTTTATCCCAATTTATTTACTTCTAGCAAGGTTCCTAGTTTGGGGAAGTTTGCTCTTTTGAAATTCAATGTCTTTGTATTCCCCTTGTTCTTCCTATTTGTGTGATTTAAACTGAAGCCAATTGACCTGTGATTGCTGTTTCCTAAATTGCCCCTTATTTCCACATCAGGTCTGTATTACTGGTAATCAGTAGATCTAGATCTAGTAACGATTTGTTTCTAATTGGTGCGTCTAAAATCTGACCCATGAAATTGTCCTGCAAGACATCTAGGAACCGACGAGCCTTAGACAAATGTTCGGTATGGATAATTAAAATACTCCATTATGATGACACTTCCTATCCTTACTGCTAATCCAAATTGTGATAGGAGGTCCGTCTCCCCCTCTTCCCTCAGGCTAGGGGATTATAGCATACTCCCAGTATTATTTTCCCCTTAGTTTCATCCCTTTGGAGCTCTACCTGTAAGGATTCCACCTCCTCACTAGCTTCCTTGGTGATGTCATCTCCCACATTCACTTGTACATTATTCTTGATATACAGGCATACCCCTCCCCCTTTTTTACCCTCTCTATCCCTGCGAAAAAGGGAATACCCTTGAATGGTTGCCAGCCAATCATGAGAGCTGTTGAACCAAGTCTCTGAAATTCCCACAAAATCGAAATCCTCCTCGTACAACAGTATCTCTAGTTCTCCCATCTTATCCGCCAGGTTCCTGGCATTGGTGAACATGCCACGCAGTCCAGACTGGTTTGACCGCAGTTTACTGTCCTCTTATTGGGTGTTCTGAGATTGCAAATAGGACTTGTTACTATACTTACCTCAGGCTTATGTGCTTTAGTCAACCTATCACTAATGCCCCCAATACTACCCTCTGGAATATACTCCAAGCTGACTATCGCTACCTCCTGGACCCCCCACCCCATCACCTAGTTTTAAAGCCCCTCTAACTTTTTGGCCATCTTCTCTTCCAGCAGAACTGCACCCTCCTCATTTGGGTGCAGTCCTGTCGGGGCTGGGCTCAGCCCTTCCTTCTCAAAGCTGGCCGCTCAGCTGTCAGCTAATTGCCAGCTCCTATCTCTCCAGAGTGACTCGCCTGTTGATGATATCCTGCTCGTCAGTCCTGCCTACTTAAGCCGTCCAGTCCAGATGATCTCTGCCTTCACCTTGGTCAAATCTCTAGAGACACTCTCCTGTGTTCCTGTTAAAAACTTGCTTGGCTGACATTCCTTCTGGCTCCAGATCCTGCTACTACGCTCATCTCTGGCTCCCTGACAATTTGGCTTGTCTGACTATCCATTCCGGTTCCTCAACTCTGGCCATGTTTTGACTTAGTTTACTCTGTTTACTTTTTTTATTATTATTAAACAAGTGTGATTTAACTGTACTTCTGTCTCAGTCTGATTCATGGTTTCTGACAAGTCTGTCCCTTCTGTAGAACTGGTGACTGACTGAGAAGTCGGCACAGTTCTCCAGGAACCCAAACCCCTCCTTACTACACCTGCTCCTCAGCCACTTGTTGAATTCCCTAATCTCCCTCTGCCTTTCGGATGTGGCTCGAGGTACCGGTAGTATTTCTGAGAATACTACCTTAGAGATCCTTGTCTCAATTTAGCTCTTAAGTCCCTAAAATCGTTCTTTAGTACACTCCATATGCCTCTGACTTTGTCATTGATGCCAATGTGCACCATGACAGCCAGGTCTTCTCCCAGTAATCTGTCCACCAGATCCATGATATGCCAGACCCAACTGCCCGGTAGACAGGAAACAGTTTGTCGCTTCAGGTCTTTGTCACAAATTGCCCTCTCTGTCCTTCTAAAAACTGAGTCTCCTACCACCAGAATCTGTCTTTCCTTTCCCTTCACCCCCCCCCCCCCCCACTCTCACTGGAGGAGTTCTTCCCCTGGCAGCTAGGGGGGTCCCTCAGCTCCAGCAGTGCTGGTTCCTGACTTCACAATGTCACGCAATAGAGCGTACTTATTGGGATGTTCCAGCCCAGGATCGGCCTCCCTGGCACTTTCCCCTCTAACCTTCCTAACTGTCACCCATCTACTCTTTTCTAGTACCTGCACCTCTTTGTCTCCACCCACCTCTGTGCTGGCCCCTGCCGTGTATGTTCCCGGCTCTCCTTTAGTATGGGGGGACTTCTCAGTGCTGACAGTTGCTTCCCTAGATTCAGAACCTGGGCTTCCAGGGAAACAATGTGCTTACATTTTGCACAGAAGTATTCACCCTCGATCAGAAGATCAAGGAACGCATACAAGATGTACACTGAGTCGCATCTCCACACCTGCTGGGCATCGTACCTACTAATTTAATGAGGATTGGGGATTATACCCTGTCCAAATTAACTAACAACTAGCTTCCTGACATCAATACTCAACAATACAACACACAGGTACTCAACAATATAATACACAGGTACTCACAGCCCACGTGCACTCACAGCCCACTCACAATCTACACGCACTCACAGCTTCCGTGTACTCGCAGTCCATGCGCACTCACAGCCTACGTGTGTCACTGATACGCATGCCCACAGCGACTAGCTAACCACAATGTGTGTTCCGTGACTGGGGTATATGAGGAACTAAGGGAATAAGGGGGAACTTATACTGAGCATGTAAGATTGGCTGTGGTACTTTCACAGCCCGCACTACCTTTGGCCACCACTAGAGGGAGACTCCACTCCAATCTAGATAGCTGACCACACACAGGCAGATACAAATCTTACATGTAATCCGATGCACTCTTAGGGTTGGGGAGCAGTCTAGCAATAAGCACACGCTTCTAGGGTTAGTCCAGCTATCCTGCTATCCTTCAAGCTTGAATCCCAGTGTTAATCACTCTTCCCACTGTTCCCACACCCACACACCAGACACACAATAAAAGATAGCCTACCACCACCAAACAGTTTGTCTGCAGACTGGTCTGCTGAGTCACCACACACACAGATCTCTGTCTTGCAGATCTGTTAGCGTACAATCTGCATGCAATCTGCCAACATACAGTGCAATTGCATATCGATTGGGACGTAAATTAGACCGAGTATTTAGGCACTAAAATACAACTACCTCTCCAGATATGAGTTCTTGCTTAGTACACAGAAGTCACTTATTAATTTTATCATTTAATATCCTGAAATTGGGCAGAGCATATAAGATATACAAAGAAAAAGGATTTACCAAAAAAGATACAAAAAATATAGAAAGATACACAAATTGGCAATTTGCTATGAAAATAAAAGGGGATAAAAAAAGAAATAAACTTTACTGAAGTCTATCCGTTAGTAGAAGCATACTGGAACATGTGGGAACTCCCCAATTTCGAACTGGCTTCATGGAAGAACCATGTCCATATCTCAGGCTACCCAATTTATTGTAATATGGATGTGGGCTGGATTTTAGCCCTTGGCCTATCAACCCTGGGGGGTGTTCCTGTCTCAGTCTAAGCCCTCGGGATGTTTTGTGTTCTGAATTTACAAGAGTCGAATTGGCCCAAGACGGCGCTAAATGCTGGGTCATGGATAGGTTTTCCGATACCAGCGCATCAGCCCGAACGCGACAGTACCAATCACTGCCTGCCTGACGCAATCAGGCGCCATATAGAAATTTTGTGTGATTCTCTAGGATTCCACACATGGTAAAAATACAGAGTTACATGTACACGTAACCCATCACATGTACGGTCAAAGGGAATTTTTTTTCATCTCTCTGCCGCTAATATTTTAGCTTTTATGACAGATAAAATCGGTTCCTTAGATCTGTTGATATTTACCAAAGTTTGCAGACTGCCCGTGGCCTTCCGTGTAGCTAAAATGACTACCAGTTTTCTTTGAAGCCTCAGGAAGGTGGCAATCTATGTTTACTATACTCTAATGGGAACTTTTATTGGCATCTAGGTGTCTCTTCGATCCTAGAAAACTGGCTCTGTCCTTTTCAAATGCTAAGGAAAGAACATATGTGCATGACTGACATTGAATACTATTTTTAATAACCCAGAATTAAACTACATCTACAATTACACTACTTCTACAGATCACATCTCGCTAAAGGCAAAGCTATCCTACGCTTACGTTTTCGTTACAACATGTACTCAAAGTCCATGTGCGCTCAAAGCCCACATGATATAAGTCCACATGCACTCGTAGCCCACATGTACTCACAGTTCACGTGCACTCGCAGCCCACATGCACGCACAGCCCACGTGCACTCGCAGTCCACGTGTATTCACAGTCCATGTGCACTCACAGCCCACATGCACTTGCAGCCAACGTGTACTCACAGTGTCTGTATATATCCAGGAAGTGAACAGGCAGCAGTGTCAGCTACCCACAGTTAAAATGGATGCAACCAGACTTAGTGGAGGGAAATTTCTGCAGCATAATTGGCAAGTATAGAATCACAGTATATATAAAATAATATGCATAGTGGTTGGAGGGAAGCTTCAGAATGGCAAAGATATTTTTATGACAAATTATGTGAGCAGACTACAGTTCCTCTTTAAAGTCTAATTCAATTTGCTTTCCAGTGTTTGTCTTACAACTGTTGTCACTAATGTATTCTTTGTATCAATGCTTTCTTTCCCGTAATAAGCCAAACAGAAGCAAAAACAGGTAAGCTCATTCCGAAGAGAAAACATAACACATATATGTTTTTAAAATTATCACTACAGCTGTAGTGGAGTGAGATCCCCAATTTCCACTCCTACATTAATAGTAAAATATGGATAGACAGTGTCATTCCAGAACTGGCTAGTCTGCTTTTATTCAGAATCAGGGTAGACTCACTTATAACAATTGTCTGTATAGTCCTCTAGCAATTACATTCAAAGCTGCACTGGAAAATAATTATTGTCGGCTGACATTGTTGCTTTGGGGCCATACTCACTTTATTAGGGAAACCTTGATAAATACGTGACAACTTTCTTTATTACCATTTTGCATCTATTCGCAAAGTGCAGCAATCTATAGCAGCCAAATAGATTTTAGTTCAGTGCAGTCTGCTCAGTGGTTGCTGATTGAACGCTGTGGGCTGTTTTATTTTACATTGAGCACTTAGCCTTCAATGAGCCTGGTTGTCATTGCCACTGGAGTTGCATTGCCAGGAAGGTCCTCTGTTTTATGGAACAGGGCAGATAGGCAGGAAGTCAAACAATTCATGTGTTGATTCTCTTAAAGGGAAACTATAGCCTTTTTAAATGTTTTTAGATATACACGTGAAAGATCAGTTTAATGTAAATCATCTCATCAAATGTCCGTTAGTGTTTTAAAAATTATGTTTCTGTGTAAAGTTTGCATTTTTATATGTCCAGTGGGGCAGCCATTGCATTGTACCCAGCTAATCTTCGTATGCCACTGCCTACCAGTCTGTATCATGTATCTTATCTTGTTGGGCAAAGTGACAAGATGGTTTCCCCTACACCTCTGGTCCATACACCCCTGGAATAGTGGTAGAGAATGGAAGGGCACAGAGTAGTAAGTGCAGAGAGATTAGTCCAAAGATCACCAGAATCCATAGCAGGGTCCAAAACAGCCCAGGGTCAGCAACCAGGAAGACAGATAGCAGGCAGGATGGAAGGCAGAACATGGTCTAAGGGCAGGCCAAGGTCACACCAAGAATTCCACAGAATCAGAAGTCAGGATGCAAGCCTAGATCACCCTGGGGGTTCAACAGAATCTTGGCCAAGGTCAAGAAATGAAGACAGGATCAGGATCAAGCCAGACTTTGGTGTGATCTTGTGTAGGCAAGACCGTTTCAGCGGAACTCCGTCGGAAAAACCGTCAGAGTTTATTCTGACGGAAAAAACGGTCGTATGTACGCAGCATTAGCCTAGTCCCAAAACATTGTCCATGATAAAATCATTTATCCAAAATTACTAAAGTGCTGAACCTTGCCATTGCATCCCTATAATTTAAAATGTGCATCTCTCCAAATAGAGATTCAGGGTTTCTGAACGATGTTTTATAGCCTCATGAGTTCTGCACCCGCAGTAAAGACCAGATCCCAGACAGTTTTTTTAATCCCCTAGTCTCACCATCTGAGATTTAAATTTGCTTACCTTATATAGCCTCTCTAAACCACAACCATTGAATTGTGTTTTCATTGACTTTATAAAGCTCCTCTCTCCACTTTACTGTATGACGCTCTATTCACACTCAGGCTGCATTCACACCTGAGCGTAGCGTGTTTGAACGTTTTTACCGGCGTTTTGTCGCGCGACAACGAGCGTTTTGTCACACTACAACGCGCGACAACGGCCGTTTTTTAACTTCGGCGTTTTTTTTTCAGCCAATAGGAAAAATATTTTTCATCTGCTTATTTTTTCTTGAGCAGATACAGCGTCAAAACGCCCGTAGAAACGCTCGTTGTCGCGCTAAACGCTCGAATCGAGCGTTTCCATTAGTTTCTATGGGAATGAAAACGCCCAAATCAGCCCAATTCGCGCGACAAAAAAGGGTCCGGAACTTGTTTGAGCTTCAGGCGTAGGGCTTCAGGCGACATGGAGTGGAGATGTGAACCATCTCCATTGAGAATAATGGATTTTTTCCCCTCCAGCATTTTGTAGCTTCAGGCGTAGGGCTACAAAATGTTCAGGTGTGAACGGGCTGTAACTCTTCAAGGCTATAATCTAAGAAGCTTTTCATTGACCATACTGGCTGGGATGTGAATACACAAATCCAAGAAAAGGCACTTAGTAATTGTTCTTGTTCGTCCTGTAACTATGTTGTTGGGTTAACCCATGTTGTATAGTGCCCATCCTCCCAAACCTCCAGCTTACTTCACCCCACCACACATTTTATATCCTTCCCTTCTCATCCCACCTCTTTTACTCAATCCACCGCCTGCCTTCTTTCCCTCCTCCCTTGTCCAACTTTTCACTTGCCTCCTCTTCCTACCTATCCATACAACCCTCTCTGCTCCCACCAACCTTCATTTTCAGGCAACGCCGTCCCCTGTGCCAACCAATGACCCCCCTTGGACTCCCACGATGAGTCACCAGGGAATCCCTATTCTTTGTGCCTTTTCCCTTTTCCCCTTCTCCCCATCTCTCCAATACTACTACTTATCTTGCTACTTCTCTCCCTCCCACCCCAGCTGTTTTGTTCCAAGCCCACCTTGACATACCTTTGCATCCCAGCATTATTCTTTGACTTAATGGGGTTTATTTACTAAAGATGGCGAGTGCAAAATCAGGCTCACTTCTGGATAGAAACAATCAGCTTTCAGGTTTTATTACCAAAGCTTAATTGAACAAGCTGCGGTTAGAAGCTGATTGGTTTCTATGCAGAAGTGAGCCTGGTTTTGCACTGTCCAGCTTTAGTAAATAAACCCCAATACAACTACACAGAGTATTTGCACACTCTGAATCCCTTCCATCAAAGGTTCCTTATGTATTATTGTCTTGTAGACTATTACTTGCATTTATCTTCTTTTTTTTGCACCTTTCATGTACCTTATTATATTTTTAAACTTGTTAAATAAAGAATGACAAAAAAAGCTATCTCCAGAGACTATACTTTGCTCAAGCTTGCACTATATATTTGTTTGTGCATTGAATCTACAATTGAATTGTAACATATATATATAGTTGCATTGCTTACAACCCAACTTAGAATTTACTACCCAATTAAGGTGGAGTATAACTTTTGTACACCTGTAGAGCAGAGAAAAGGGAACAAATCTGAATCAGATGCAGAGATTTTACAATATAGGAGTCAATGCAAGCATTTTTAGTCGTGAATATTATCACTCTTTTGTTAAATCTTACCTTATAATTATAAATAATGCTTTATTAAGTAAAATCTTTTGAGAATATTGTGCTGTAAATGGGTAGCCAAACTACTGCTACTGTATGGGTTAATGCTACATACAGGCTAGCTCTTGTATTCTTAATTGACAGGCTCCAGCCTTCCCTATGTACTGTAAAACAAGGTAGATTTAGCTATTGCTCTGCACATTTCCAAAGCACACACTGCAATATTTAAACACTGACTACTTTCAGACCAATATTAATTATGGGCTGTTACCATAAAACACTAATTGCAATAGAAAGATTCTGGCAGACATTCCATAAATCACTTAACAGAATTCTGTTCATGTACAATATATTGCACCTATTTTTCTTCAGCTAAAAGATTCTGTTACTTTTCAGACAGAGCACATCGCACCCTATGATGTTGTTCCATCTATGCGGCCAGTAGTTCTTGTCGGTCCATCTCTCAAAGGTTATGAGGTAAAATATACTGTTCACGTTTGTACAATTTTACCATTATTAAAGCAGAGCTTCACCCTACCCAACAATCATGTCTCTATTAGTAGATATTGCCTCTGTATAAAATATTTGGAAATAGTTTTTTATTTATTTTTTACATAAGTACCTTTTTATAGTTAAAATTCCTGTCACTGCCGGGAACTCGTCACCGCAGTGACGTACGTCATCTCTGGTTTGCCATTGACTCTTGGGACATTGGTGTCATCAATTCCAGGAGTCAATAGGCCTCCTCCCCTGCCCAGCACAGTGTTGTTAACATGCATGCGTGAGATCGGAATGTGCATGCTGGGTAGCCAGTAGCTGACATGGCCACCGCCAGCCATTCAAGAGTAGCAGTTCGTGTAGGGATTAAAAAATTTGACATACCATTAGTATTAATAACAATACCCAATGTAGGGAGAGCGCTAATTAAAAAGAATAAACATGTGTTTATATAAAATTCTTCTGGAAGACTGTAGCTCCCCTTCAAAGTGGTTGTAAACATTTACAATCAACTTTTTACTACAGGTAAGCGTATAATAAGGCTATAATAATGCTTAACTGCATGGTTTAGGAGATATCCCCTGTATCAGCATGTGCCGACATCATGCCCCACATGCGCACTAAAGCAATGGCTCATTCATGCCGTTGCTTTAGCTAGTGTGCCGTTATCAATGGCTCTCGCATGCATGCGCGGGAGTGATGTCATTGTGGCTCCAGCCAATCACAGGGCCGGAGCCTGCGATACCTGGAATTAACTCCAGGAGCGATGTTGCTGGCCGGAGTTGTGTACTGGGACCGATGCAGGGTCTTCGATCTAAGGGGAGTATTTCATAATGAGCAGGTTTATTTATTTATTTATTTATTTATTGTGGATTTACAACCACTTTAAAGTGGATGTGAACCCTTACATATACCCAGTGAAGTGAACAGCCTCAGATGATACACAGAGATTAAACAAATCCTACATGTATATCTGCTGTCTTCAGCTTTATATACTGTTTAGAAAGGGTACATCCTGTTAGAATTTTCTCTTCCTGATTCACCTGTGGGTGTGGATTCTTGCCATGCATTGTGAGACAGCTGATTAGAGGAAAGGCACACACCCTCTCTCCACATAGGCAGAAAAAGCAAGAAACAATGCAGAGCTGTGCTGTGAAAAGACCATCTCTCTGCTAAACTATTTATAGCACCCACCCTAAAAATTAATTCAGCCTGGTTTTATCACAGTTGAATGAGAACTTGTCAGAAGTTATCATGCTGATAACAGAAGAACGGAGCAGGAGAAAGCCATGGGACTTATGGCTATGAAAAGAGATAAGAAAACACTGCAGATATATGTGACCAGCTCAATTTTCATGAATGGGGTTTACATCCACTTTAAGTTATAAGCAGTAGTATCGGTTTGTTTGTGGCTATCCAGAATATGCAATACTAATACCTGTAGTACAAATGTGGAAAATAATTCCGTTCTGTTACGTTTTTCTTATTTTACAAGGTCAGGAGAGGCCCAAACCTACATTGTGAAAAAAGTTACAATAAATGGATCCTTTAGTTTAATAACTCATCTAATACATTAATCTTGTACAGAGATAACATGATGATTGCAGAACAGGTTCTGCTTTATCTGATGAGTAGGGATGAGCCGAACACCCCCCGGTTCGGTTCGCACCAGAACTTGCGAACGACCCCCGCGTTCGGCACGAACGTTAGAACCCCATTGAAGTCTATGGGACTCGAACGTTCGAATTGGAAAGTGCTAATTTTAAAGGCTAATATGCAAGATAGTATGCTAAAAAGGGTTTGGCGATCTGCCTCCTGCCTCAGGGGACATGGGTCACTGCAAAAAAAAGTTTTAAAAACTACCGTTTTGGCGGGAGCACTGATTTTAATGACGATTAAAGTGAAAAAAAAAGTGAAATATTCCTTTAAATATGGTGCCTGGGGGGTGTCTATATAGTATGCCTGTGAAGTGCCACGTGTTTCCCGTGTTTAGAACAGTCCCTGCACAAAATGACATTAAACGGAAATAACACCATTTAAAACTGCTTGCGGTTTTAATGTTATATCTGGTTCCTGCAATATGGTTGAAAATCATTCAGAAAAATGGCATGGGTAGCCCTCCCTGCCCATTACCAGCCTATTTGGGTCTTGTACGCACATTAAGGGGAACCCTGTACCCATATTAAAAAAAAGGAAATGCGTGTGGCCCCCAGGCCCTATATACTCAGAACAGCAGTATACAGGCGGTGCAAACAAGACAGGGACTGTGTAGGTTTGTTGTGTTAAGTTGAATCTGTTTGTCATTTTCAACCGGTACATTTTTAAAGTGTAGCTCCAGTCAAAAAAAATATCTTTAAGCTTTTTGGAAAACATAGGGAAGGGTTATCACCCCTGTATAATTTGTTTTGTCGTCCATCTTTTTTCATCTCACTTGCTGTTGTCTCCTTCCGTTTGCAAGTAGGAGATGTTTGTAAATTGGATGTTTGAAAGTAGGGGCCTGCCCTATATGCTCTGCAGAAATGGCGGAACAAGGTGTTGGTTTTGCAACAACATTGTAAGCCCTCAAAGTGACTCTTGGTGGCCGCTGGAGCGCCCTGCTGTGAACGATTATATCAAGAATTGTAATTACATGCCATTGTTGAACAGTGGTAGAAAAATTGACCTTTGGTGGTTGTGGTGCTGGTGCCACAACACTATAAGTCCTCACAGTTACTCTGGGTGGGCACAGGAAGGGGCCCTCCTGTGAAATATTATATCAAGAATTGTAATTACATGTCCCTGTTAAACAGGGGCAGAAAAATTGGGCCTTAGGCACTGGTGCCATCACACTGCAACCTCTGCCATACACTCTAGTTTTTTTGCAGGAATTAGCCCTGCTGCAAAGCATTGCATCAAAAATTTTACTTAAACGCCCCTGTTAAACAGGGGCAGAAAAATTGGGCCTTAGGCACTGGTGCCATCACACTGCAACCTCTGCCATACACTCTAGTTTTTTTGCAGGAATTAGCCCTGCTGCAAAGCATTGCATCAAAAATTTTACTTAAACGCCCCTGTTAAACAGGGGCAGAAAAATTGGGCCTTAGGCACTGGTGCCATCACACTGCAACCTCTGCCATACACTCTAGTTTTATTGCAGGAATTAGCCCTGCTGCAAAGCATTGCATCAAAAATTGTACTTAAACGCCCCTGTTAAACAGGGGCAGAAAAATTGGGCCTTAGGCACTGGTGCCATCACACTGCAACCTCTGCCATACACTCTAGTTTTATTGCAGGAATTAGCCCTGCTGCAAAGCATTGCATCAAAAATTGTACTTAAACGCCCCTGTTAAACAGGGGCAGAAAAATTGGGCCTTAGGCACTGGTGCCATCACACTGCAACCTCTGCCATATACTCTAGTTTTTTTGCAGGAATTAGCCCTGCTGCAAAGCATTGCATCAAAAATTGTACTTAAACGCCCCTGTTAAACAGGGGCAGAAAAATTGGGCTGCTGGCATCACCCAGAACCAAAAATGTTCTTCCAACATATCAGCGGAGGAGGAAGAGGATAGACAATCAACATAACAGGACAGTCACTCAGCATCAGCATAGGCAGTCTTGAAGGGATGTGGTATTTCAAAAAAAATTATTCGGTTACATCAGCTTCAGGTGCTTGGTAGCTGTGGGTGATCCAAGACTGATTCATCTTGATGAAGGTCAGTCGATCAACTGATTCGGTGGACAGGCGCACCCTGTGATCGGTAACGAAGCCACCAGCAGCACTGAAGGTGCGTTCCGAAAGAACGCTGGATGCAGGACAGGCCAGTAGCTCAATTGCATACTGTGCAAGCTCTGGCCAGTGATCCATCCTCAAGACCCAGTAAGCCAGAGGATTTTCAGTGGGAAAGGTGTCCAAGTCTGACCTTGCCCCTAGGTATTCCTGCACCATGTAAATTAGACGCTGGCGATGGGTGCTGGAACCAATCATACCTTGGGGCTGCGGACTAAAAAATTGTCTGAAAGCATCAGTCAGACGGCCACCTTCTCCACCGCTCCTTCTGACTGATGCCTCAGCAACACGTTGTCCAGGACCAGGAGTTTGTGACCTCCCAGTCTCTGGGAACGCGTTGCACAGAGCTTTCTGCAAGGCCTCCCGGAGATGTCTCAACCTCTGCTCCCTCTGCGATGGCAAGATAAGGTCGGCAACCTTACCCTTGTACCGTGGATCAAGGAGAGTGGCCAGCCAGTAATGGTCCCTCTCCTTGATCCGAAGAATACGAGGATCCTTCCGCAGGCTTTGCAGGATCAGGGAGGCCATGCAGCGTAGGTTAGCTGAGGCATTCGGTCCGGAGTCCTCTGGGTCACTAAGGACAACATGATCCGCAGCTACCTCCTCCCAGCCACGTACAAGTCCACGTGTTTCTTGGGACTGTAAATCATTCCTATAAGACTGCTGCTGCTGATGCTGAGTGCCAGCCTCCACCTCCATGCTGACACAATCATCCTCCTCCTCCTCTTCCTCCTCCTCACCCTCTTCCTGTGTGATGGGTGGCACAGCAGGAACACTGTCTGGATAAAGGGGGCCTTGAGAGGCAAGGAAGTCCTCCTCTTCCTGCCTCTGTTCTGCCTCAAGTGCCCTGTCCATTATTCCACGCAGCGTATGCTCCAAGAGGTGGACAAGAGGTATAGTGTCACTGATGCATGCACTGTCACTGCTCACCATCCTTGTGGCCTCCTCAAACGGTGACAGGACAGTGCATGCATCCCTGATCATGCCCCACTGGCGTGGTGAGAAAAAACCAAGCTCTCCTGACCCTGTCCTGGTGCCGTAGTCGCACAGGTACTCATTGATGGCCCTCTGCTGCGTGTGCAGCCGCTGCAGCATGGCCAATGTTGAGTTCCATCTGGTGGGCATGTCACATATAAGGCGGTTCTTGGGCAGGTTCAACTCCTTTTGGAGCTCAGCCAGCCGAGCACAGGCATTAAATGATCGGCGGAAATGCACACAGACTCTCCTGGCCTGTTTCAGGACATCCTGTAAGCCGGGGTACCTGCCCAAGAACCGCTGCACCACCAGGTTAAGGACGTGAGCTACACAGGGCACATGGGTCAGTTGTCCCTGTCGGAGGGCGGAGAGGAGGTTGGTGCCATTGTCGCAAACCACCATTCCTGGCTTAAGCTGGCGTGGCGTCAACCACCTCTCGGCCTGCCCCTGCAGAGCTGACAAAACATCCGCCCCAGTGTGGCTCCTGTCCCCAAAACAAACCAGCGCAAGCACGGCATGGCATCGTTTTGCCTGCGTACTTGCGTAGCCCCTGCAACGCCTACGGAGCACCGCTGGTTCTGAGGACAGAGCACTGGAAGAGGCCATGGAGGAAGAAGAAGAGGAGGGGGTGGAGGAGAGAGGTGTGTCACAACCAATAGTAGCATTTTGGAGGCGTGGTGGCGGAACAACCTCCAATACTACTGCACCTTGTCCTGCATCCTTCCCAGCAGCCAGAAGAGTGACCCAATGGGCCGTGAAAGACAGGTAACGTCCCTGTCCATGCCTGCTGGACCATGAGTCAGCGGTAATATGCACCTTACCGCTGACCGCCCTGTCCAGCGAGGCAAGGACATTGCCTTCCACATGCCGGTAGAGAGCCGGAATTGCCTTCCGTGAGAAAAAGTGGCGTTTGGGGACCTGCCACTGAGGAACCGCACATTGTACAAACTCACGGAAGGGGGCCGAGTCTACCAACTGAAAAGGCAGCAGTTGAAGTGCTAGCAATTTAGCCAAGCTAGCATTCAACCGCTGGGCATGTGGATGGCTGGGAGTAAATTTCTTCCGCCGGTCCAGCAGCTGGGGCAGGGACATTTGTCTGCTATAATCGGACGTGGATGTACCACTAGCAGAGTTCCCGGAAGCACTTGGCTGTGACACACCTAATTCTACACCTTCATTCCTCTCAGAGCAGGTTTCAGAGAGGACTGAAGGTCTAGTGGGGTTGGAGATGCCAGCTGATGAGGAGCAAGGAGAGGTCCGCTTTGTTCTTTGGTGTGGGTCTTTGAGGTATGCTTGCCAACGAGCTGCATGGCAGGTCAACATATGTCTGGTCAAGCATGTGGTGCCCAAGCGGCTGATGTTTTGGCCACGTGAGATACGCTTGAGACATATGTTGCAAATAGCAGCGGTGCGATCTGATGCACTCGTCTCAAAAAAGGCCCACACCAAAGAACTTTTAGAATAACGCGCAGAGGAAGCGCTCTGCGCAGGCGGAGCTCTGCGGTGTGATTCAGTCGGTGTGCTGCCCCTAAGCTGGCCCCCGGAGGGCATCCTGCCTCGTTGGACATGTGCCTCCTCCTCCTCCTCCTCCCTCCTTCCAGGCACCCACGTGGAGTCAGTGCCCTCATCATCCCCTCCCTCTTCATCGCTGTAGCAAACCTGGCAGTATGCTGCAGCTTGTGGAACATGACTGCCAGATTGCTGTCCTTCTTGAGCATCCCCTCTCTCTGTGCTCACGCTACTGCCTTCCTCTAGCTGAGTGTCATCATCAGAGCCCACCAAACACTGGGCATCCTCCTGGAGCATGTACCCAACACTGTGCTCAAAGAGTTCAGGAGACTCCTCAGGAGGACGTGGTGGGTCTAGGGAAGGAGTCACTGATGATGACATTGAGAGGAGGGACGACGATGTGTTAGCAGCTGCTTTTCTACTACCCTGAGACTGGGTGAGAGAGGATGAGGAGGATGAAGAGGGCTTGGTCATCCACTCTACCAAGTCGTTGGCATGTTGCGGTTCAACATGTCCAGCTGCAGAAAAGAAGGACAAGCATGTCCCATGGCCACGTGCTGATGACAATGCACCGCGTCCCCGACCAGCACTGTTGTCTCTAGACACAGAGCCTGCTTGCCCTCTTTTATCGGCTCGCGCCTGTCTGCCTCTCCTTGCTGGCCTTCCAGACATGGTAATGGCCTGAAGGGAGTTGGGTAAAACAGTAGTTGGGTAGTTTATATTGTGCTGGAGGCACACAACACCCACTAACTCCTGCAGATGCCTTTTTTATAGAACAGCAGAGTTAAAGGGGTATATACAGATGTATACTGTGCTGTGCTGGAAGCACACACAACTTCCAATAACTCCAGCAGATGTCAATCGGGCCCAAATAGAGAACAGCTATGTAGGTGGATAATAGCGGTATGTACTGGGTACAGAGCAGGCACACAGCACGCACTATCTCCTGAGTGACACTGCTGACTGCAAGCTCTATTGTTAAAGATGGACCACTAGCTATATAGGTGAGGTGAATATCACGGTGTATACTGCGGTCAGGGCACGCAGACAATAACCAGAAAACAGCAGAGTTAAAGGGGTATATACAGATGTATACTGTGCTGTGCTGGAAGCACACACAACTTCCAATAACTCCAGCAGATGTCAATCGGGCCCAAATAGAGAACAGCTATGTAGGTGGATAATAGCGGTATGTACTGGGTACAGAGCAGGCACACAGCACACACTATCTCCTGAGTGACACTGCTGACTGCAAGCTCTATTGTTAAAGATGGACCACTAGCTATATAGGTGAGGTGAATATCACGGTGTATACTGCGGTCAGGGCACGCAGACAATAACCAGAAAACAGCAGAGTTAAAGGGGTATATACAGATGTATACTGTGCTGTGCTGGAAGCACACACAACTTCCAATAACTCCAGCAGATGCCAATCGGGCCCCAATAGAGAACAGCTATGTAGGTGGATAATAGCGGTATGTACTGGGTACAGAGCAGGCACACAGCACGCACTATCTCCTGAGTGACACTGCTGACTGCAAGCTCTATTGTTAAAGATGGACCACTAGCTATATAGGTGAGGTGAATATCACGGTGTATACTGCGGTCAGGGCACGCAGACAATAACAAGAAAACAGCAGAGTTAAAGGGGTATATACAGATGTATACTGTGCTGTGCTGGAGGCACACACAACTTCCAATAACTCCAGCAAATGACAATCGGGCTCAAATAGAGAACAGCTATGTAGGTGTATATAGTGGTATGTACTGGGTACAGAGCACGCAGACAGCACGCACTAACACTACTGACTGCAAGCTCTATTATTAAAGCTAGATCACTAGCTATATAGGTGAGGTGAATATAGTGGTGTATACTGCGGTCAGGGCACAGACAGTAACCACTACACAAGAGCAAAATAGTAAATCAGCCAAAAACGATTGGTGTGAAACTGTGTTGAAGGTACACAGAACACCCACTGCTTCAGATGCTAACAAACACTACACGAGGCCGCCTGAAAGGCAGCTTTATATAGTGTGGGGCGTGCACTACACAGTCTGAGCTATGATTGGCCAACCATTGCTCTTCCCGCTACTGGCGCTGCGATTGGCCAAGCATGCGGGGTCACAGTGCATGCTTGGCCAATCGTGAGACAGCAATGCATTGCGCCATCGCAGTGCATTGTGGGCCACACGAATTTTGCCGCGAACGGCCCAAACGTTCGGAATTCGGCGAACGCACGAACGACCGATGTTCGAGTCGAACATGCGTTCGACTCGAACACGAAGCTCATCCCTACTGATGAGTGTGTATATGTCCAAGAGTACAGAAGACAACTCTGGCCAGTCCTTAAGAAAATAGTTACTGGCTGGCTAAAATGAAATTTGCAGGAATGCTATTGTTTGTTGGGAAATAAACATTTTTGTGTGTTTTCATGTTTTTATTTTTCTAAGCTTTTGTGTGATATGATATAAAACATCACTTTGTAAACTATAATTAAAAAAAAAGATTTAAAAAAACTCACTGATGAAATGATTGGCTTCTGGAGTAATTACGTGAGATATGGGGAGATGGGAAGTGTATTACTTCTTATTATTCATTGCAAGCCAGCCTGAGAGTCCCTATCCCTATATATAAGCTGGAGACTGGGATGAGCAAGAGTGACAGTTTCACAAACTGTTTTATCTAAACAAAACATCAGAACGGGATAAGCCAATCTGTTTTAAAAAAGGAGAACTATGACCAAAAAAGCCTGTGTGGAGGGAGAGGATAGAGGGGGATAAATGACTTATTTTTCATGTAAGTGTTATCTTGAGCTACTGAGCTCTTTAAGACCACTTTCACACTGACAACGGGCTGCGTTAGTGGTAAAGTGCTGCTAGTCTTAGCAAAGCTTTACCGCCATTTTAGAAAAGGTTAATAGCTCCCAAAAAGCGCCATGGCTGAAGTGCTTTGCATGCGCTTCAGCAGCGCTGTCCATTCATTTCAATGGACAGGGGTGGTGGAGTAGCACTCCTCCACCGCCCCAAAGATGCTGCTTGCAGGACTTTTTCTAACATCCTGCAAGCGCACCGCCCCAGTGTGAAAGCACACGAGCTTTCACACTGGGGCTGCAGGGGAGGCGTATTTCAGGAGCTTTACAGGCGCTATTTCTAACCCAAAAGCGCCTGAAAAGCACCCCAGTGTAAAAGGGGTCTAATGCAGATCTTTTTTCTACAAGAAGTAAAAAATAAACTGAATACATTTACAAAATATTCAACAGTCATTCTTATCTAAAGTTTAAAACAATAATATACAGTATAGTGATGGATAAAGTAAGTACAAATATCAAGAAAAAAAGGTGCCATGTGTGAACAGTCGTGCAACTACAGCACTCCTTATCTCCTGTGCATAGGATGCATTCAGCAGACCCTCAGAAGGGTTGCAGCTTCCATGTGGCCTGTTCCTGCAATCTGCAGACACTCACTGTTCAAATGCCCAAAGCATTTGCACAGCCATCATTAATAATCTTTGTATTATTTGTAACATGTTTATTTCCTACAATCATCAGCTCCATATGGCCATAAATGGTTTCAACTATTTTAAAGTTTTTCCTTATGACGTGAAAGTCGGAGAGGACTGTTTTAGCAGAGGGGAGTGATGATTGGACCAACTGGCACTATCGCATCTGACTGGATTTAAGGGTCAAATTTTTTTTTTTTTTTGATGTAGAATGTGATGGGGAGCACCTATGGGGTGTGGTTCATGGTTTGAAGATATTTTCCACAGTTTCGCACTTATACCAAGGAAGATACTGCAAATCAAATCTATCTGTCTTTCATATACTGTATGTGTACTTACATTGTATAGACATTTTGTAAGTGGGAGTCTATTTCACACTTTTGGTTTACTCTCCCAATCTGTTGGACATATTTTGTTTTATTCTGTAATAGTCCAGCACTTTTTGTGTAGATAGGAGGAGGAGAAAGTAGAGTGACCAAAAGATAAGCTCAGTGTGGTGCTCCTTCTCCTTTCTCTATGTACCCCCTGTAAATCACGTGTAAATGAGAATGTACACATGGGAACATAGACAATAGTACCCAGAAATTAATGCAATCAAGCAATAGTGGTGTTAAAATGGCCGCGGCCTTTATTATTGGTATTCAGATTTATAAACATGTAACAATTCGCAGTTAAATTATTCTCAAATAACTTAATAACTCAACACAACATTCCAGTAAGCAACCCAGCCATGACGACTCAGGTTGACATAAAAGTAGAACTAATGTTATTAACTGTCCCCTTTTTTATGCTGAAAAAAGGAACCAAACCACATAATATTCTAGGCCGCAACAAGGGAGGGGGGGAGGGGAGCTCACCGGCAGAGGTCTTGAGGACTGGCAGCGTAGGCTTAACAAAGCTTTCTTAAATAGGATTTTTTCCCCTTTTAGAATATTCCAGGAGGTCATGTGGCATGTTCCCATAGGTCAGCTGATCCTCTGGAATGTTCCTAATGATCAGCTGACCTATCCCTAGTCAACTGACCTTCTACTGGTCAGCTGACCTTACCTCAGGCATCACCGCTACTGCCTTACTGAAGCCTATTTCCTACCTAACTGACCAGTTAAAATAAAGGGGGGCCTTGAAACTCCCTTGCTGTCACAGTCCCATAAGCTTCAGGGGGTCCTTAAAACAGTCCCCCTTACTTTCATTCTTGAAACTTCAGCGTCAGTAAGGAGTCAGTAAGGAGGCTTAGTAAGAACAAGTCAGACATTTTTGAAAAACAGAGGAAATGTGATGTTTCAGAAAATGCAGATTACTCCATACACCCGTTAAGGTCTGCAACAGTATTGGCTAAAATAGCTAATGTTTTAATGCATCATTTAAAAGAGCTGAAAGTATATAGTATGCTGTCTTAAATGTTAAGGCATTTTGGAGTGCCATATATAATAAAATGCTGGTTCACAGAGAAATAAAACAAAAAAGGCTGAATGTAAAACTAGATTCTGCTTCACCAGTTAGCGCTTGTGCTGTTTTCATAGCATCAGCAAACTTTTTGGCAATCCAGAAATACACTGTATCAGCAGATATGGTTCTCTATATCTCCTATGAGAATTCTACCTACGGTACAAGAAAAAATGATTGTACATTAGGAATACCGCCTCTGTACATTGATTTTCCCAAGTAAAATTAATAATAGCTATACAAAGAGCAATATTTGCCTGATTACACAATTGCATACTGTACATTTGAGCCTTCTTGAAAAAAAAATCTGTATTCTTATTAATTTGTTTTACTCATCTACATAGCGATAATGTTTATTCTGTAGTGCTTTACAGAGAATACTGAATTAATGTACCTCTCTGGAAGTATTTGGATTTTAAGTGGAAACTGTAAAACCCAGAGGATGGGGAGAACATTTATATATTTACCAGCAGTGTAGATTCTTTATTTGTTAGTTCTCTGGAAAATTCAAACAGTTCAAACCACTTAAATAGTTGTTTTTAAAACTAAAGCTACTCCTAAAGTCTATCTAAAACCCCAAAGCGAATGCCTTGTACACACGACCAGATTTTCCATCAGAATAAACTTTGTCGTTTTTTCCGACGGAGTTCCACTGAAACAGACTTGCCTACACACGATCACATCAGAACGCGGTGACGTACAACACGTATGACGGGACTAGGAAAAGGAAGTTCAGTAGCCAGTAGCCAATAGTTGCCCTTGCGTCGTTTTGGGTCTGTTGGAACAGCATACAGACGAACGGTTTTCCCAATAGAACATGTTTTAAATCTTTCTGACGGAATCAATTCCTATTTCTAGGTCCGTCAGAATTTTCGAAAAGAAAAAGTCAGATGAAGCCCATACATGATCGGAATATCCAATGAAATTATTCCGTCTGACCTTTTCTGCTGGAAAGTCCGACCGCGTGTACACGGCATAATTGTTAGCACATTGCAGTTTACCAGACCTTAGATGAGGTAATTCTGCAAATAACAGACTTCCTTTCCCTGGGTGGCTACACTCACTCCTCAGCTGTATCAATGGAGGGAGCCATAGTTGCTACCCAGGCTGCATTTCAAATATGTCTGCCTTTGTTCATCTCCCATTATAGTTTTTGGGATTAGTTTACATAGGAAAGATACCTTTACACTCACAGAAGGATGCAAGAATATAACTTTTTGGGCAAAATCAACAGGTATTTTCTATACTTGTTGAAAATGTTCTTAGCCTAAAAACTGAAAACTAATGCAGACACCACATCAATAAATCGATAAGCTGCAGTATTATACATGTTTGCCCTTCGTGCTAGTTATCATTTAATGCACCTTGTTGCTCAGCTTTATGTACAGTGCTGTGCAAAGGTTTTAGGCAAGTGTGAAGAAATCTGCAAAGTAAGATGCTTTCAAAAATATATATTTTAATAGTTTTTTTTATCAGTTTACAAAATGCAAAGTAAAGGAACAAAAGGGAAATCTAAATCAAATCAATATTTTGGTGTGACTATATTTTGCCTTCAAACCAGCATCAATTCTTGTAGGTACACTTGCACACAGTTTTTGAAGGAACTCGGCAGGTAGGTTGTTCCAAACATCTTGGAGAATTAACCACAGATCTTCTGTGGATGTAGGCTGCCTCAAATACTTTTGTCTCGTCATGTAATCCCAGACAGACTTGATGATGTTGAGATCAGGGCTCTGTGTGGGCCAAATCATCACTTCCAGGACTTCTTATTCTTCTTTACACTGTAGATAGTTCTTAATGACATTGGCTGTATGTTTGGGGTTGTTGTTCTGCTATAGAATAAATTTGACACTAATCGCACTACTCCCTGATGGTATGGCCTGATGGATAACTATGTGCTTGTAGTTCTCACATTGCACTTGCTAAGAAACATACCTAAAAGTTTTTTACATTTATTTATGGAAAATAGTAGTCACACACACAAACTCAGGTTGAACTGGATGGGACTGGTGTCATCAGTCAACCTTACCAGCAACTGTAACTATAAAGTAACTATTTCCAAGATGCCATTGAGCGGTTCGGCCTATTAGCTTCCACCACTATCATATCAGTTTTGGATGTACTAGCATGAGCACTTGTTTGTGTATGGCCATCAAAATGTAAGATACATTCTTAAGTTAAGATTATTCCTTTATTGTTTTTATATTTATACATTTGGTTTTGTGATGACCTGAATTGGATTTCTCTGCTGTTTGCATAACATGCCTCTGTTTGCTCTAAATCATACTTAACAACCACTAGGCCATGGTGGTCCAAAAGCAGAGGCTCATGTTTTGGATAAGTTTGCAGTTCACTATTGGCCGCAAGGTATTATTAATGATGAGGACATAGGTGTTAGTCTCAAAAGTTAGGCTTCTCTGATATATTAATGTGTTTGTTCTTTGTTACAGAGATAGGAGAGTTACAGCTCGGAAGCATTGTGGAGTAAAACAACTGCTCTTCAGTTCAAGAAGTGGCAGTTGAGGGGGTTAGGGCATTTTATATAAGTGTCCACTGTGATGTTCATCTGGTAGTTCTACCAAGCATACAGTGCCTTTAAAAAGTTTTCATACCCCTTAAAATGTTCCACATTTTGTCATGTTACACCAAAAACGTAAATGTATTTTATTAGGATTTTATGTGATAGACCAACACAAAGTGGCACATAATTGTGAAGTGGAATGAAAATGATAAATGGTAAGTGTGGTGTGCATTTGTATTCAGTGCCCTTTACTCTGATACCCCTAACTAAAAATTGAGTGGAACCAATTGCCTTCAGATGTCACCTAATTATTAAATAGAGTCCATCTGTGTGTAATTTAATTTCAGTATAAATACGGCTGTTTTGTGAAGACCTCAAAGGTTTGTTAGAGAACCTTTGTGAACAAACTGCGTCATGAAGGCCAAGGGACACACCAGACAGGTCAGGGATAAAGTTGTGAGGAAAATTAAAGCAGTGCCAGGTTATAAAAAGATATCCCAAGCTTTGAACATCACACGGAGCACTAATTAATTAATCACCCGAAAATGGAAAGAGTATTGCACAATTGCAAAACTACAAAGACATAGCCGTCCACCTAAACTGACAGGCCAGGCAAGGAGAGCATTAATCAGGGAAGCAACCAAGAGGTGCTAAGGGATGGTAACTCTGGAGGAGCTGCAGAGATCCACAGCTCAGGTGGGAGAATCTGTCCTGTATGCAATTTGCAGGGAACCAATGTGGGGGACACGGCAAACTTGTGGAAGAAGGTCCTCTGGTCAGATGAGACCAAAATTAAACTTTTTGGCCTAAAAGCAAAACGCTATGTCTGGAGGAAAACTAACACTGCTCATCACCCTGAACACACTATCTCCACCGTGAAATATGGTAGTGGCAGCATCTAGTTGTGGGGAAGCTTTTCTTCAGCAGGGACAGGGAAGCTGGTCAGAGCTAATGGGAAGATGGATGGAGCCAAATATAGGGAAATATTAGAAGAAAACCTGCAAAAGATTTGAGACTGTGGCGGAGATTTACCTTCCAGCAGGACAACGACCCTAAACATACAGACAAAGCTACAATGGAATGGTTTAGATCAGTGTTTCTCAACTCCAGTCCTCAAGGCACCCCAACAGGTCATGTTTTCAGGATTTTCCTCAGATGAAACAGCTGTAATAATTACTAAGGCAGTGAAACTAGTCAAATCACCTGTGAAAAACAATGGAAAGCCAGAAAACAAGACCTGTTAGATTAAAGAATATTCATGTGTTAGAATGGTCCAGTCAAAGTCCAGACCTAAATCCAATTGAGAATCTGTGTCAAGACTTAAAAATTGCTGTTCAGATGCTCTCCATCCAATTTGACAGAGCTTAAGCTATATTGCAAAGAAGAATAGGCAAAAATTGCACTCTCTAGATGTGCAAAGCTGGTAGAGACATCCCCAAAAATACTTGCAGCTGTAATTGCAGTGAAAGGTGGTTCTACAAAGTATTGATTCAGGGAGGCTGAATACAAATGCACACCACACTTTTCACATATTTATTTGTAAACATTTTGAAAACAATTTATAATTTTTCTTTCCATTTCACAATTATGTGCCACTTTGTGTTGGTCTAGCACATAAAATCCCAATAAAATACATTTGAAACATGAAAAAATTTGGAAAATATCAATGGCTATGAATATTTTTTCAAGGCACTGTATCTAACTGGAAAGAGTTTATTGGGAATATTTAGTATATACTGGCAGTATTATATCTGTATTATAAGTATTAATAAGTATTATATTTGGAAAATATCAATGGCTATGAATATTTTTTCAATGCACTGTATCTAACTGGAAAGAGTTTATTGGGAATATTTAGTATATACTGGCAGTATTCTATCTTCCAGCCAGTCTCAGATCACATTTGAATCCCAGAAGAGCTCCAAGAATCTAGGAGTGCTTAGCTAAGCAAAGGGAGGTTTCTTAGTTATGTGTTCAGCCTACCTGGTCTATGACTCTTACAAGAATAATTAAACTGAAATTGATGTGGATAGCGATAATTTTTACACAATAATCATGTTCATTATTGTGTGTTTTATAAAAGTGGTCACTTTACTTAATTATCTTTGTGTATCAAGTATTTGGGAGAGTAAACAGATGGGCATGGATCTATACCGTATCACTACAGATATAGGTGTCCTTTTATGAAACTGAGATCAGCTGCGATTCCAAGTCTCACAGCTGATCTCAGGTCATTACCAGTTTATGAAACTGAGGTAATCAGCGGAGAACATGTTCTTCACTGATTATCTCAGCACAGTGAGAATCTGTAACTGACTATCACAGAAACGGCCAGTGTATGAAGGTGCGATCTCGGGACACCTCACTGGCGATCTGTGACAGAATTCTCACTTTCTGATTCACCATCTCAGAGGTGGAGAATCAGAGAGAGAAGCGTGAAGCTGGCTGAGTATTCTGGAGAAAGAAGGAAGTCTTTTGATTTTCTTCTTTCATCCAGTGGCTGAACAGTCAGAGCACATCTTCCACCATTACACACCCCAAAACGAGCAGGATAGGAATCTATAGTGTATGTGTGTGTATATATATATATATATATATATATATATATATATATATATATATATATCTAACTAGATATATATATCTATCTAGATATCTAGATATCTATATCTAGATATCTATATCTATTTTTTAGATGTTCATGTCTCTGGCTGGGTTCACGCTTGTGCGATGCATGAACCAGCATGATTTCTATGCGGGTTTCCACATCGCACCTGCATTGACATCTCCGCACCATTGCTGGTGTCAATGTAAAGTTAATGACACCCCTAGATCATTTCACAGATCGCAGTGCGAACGATGAAATGGTGCAGGAATCGTATCGCATGGGTGTGAACACTCATGCGATCCGATTCCAGTACAGACCAAATAAAGGGTCCTGTACCATTTTGGTGCAAATGCAATATGATTTAAATTTACATTGCACAAACATTGCATGTGATATGCACAGCAATGCGTCACATGCATGTGATTGCACAATTGTGATGCCAGTCTCTTTCCCACTCTCTCTATCTATTTACAGTATCTCACAAAAGTGAGTACACCCCTCACATTTTTGTAAACATTTTCTTCTTTTCATGTGACAACACTGAAGAAATTACACTTTGCTACAATGTAAAGTAGTGAGTGTACAGCTGGAATAACAGTGTACATTTGCTGTCCCCTCAAAATAACTCAACACACAGCCATTAATGTCTAAACCTCTGGCAACAAAAGTGAATACATCCCTAAGTGAAAATGTCCAAATTGAGCCCAATCAGCCTTTTTCCCTCCCAATGTCATGTGACTTGTTGGTGTTACAAGGTCTCAGATGTGAATGGGAAGCAGGTGTGTTATCGCTCTCACTCTCTCATACTGGTCACTGGAAGTTCAATATGGCAATTCATGGCAACAAACTCTTTGAGGATGTGAAAAAAATAAATTGTTACTCTACATAAAGATGGCCTAGGCTATAAAATGATTTCCAAGACTCGTAAACTGAGCTGCAGCACAGTGGCCAAGACCATACAGCGGTTTAACAGGACAGGTTCCACTCAGAACAGGCTCACCGTCATATCCAGAGGTTGTCTTTGGGAAATAGACGTATGAGTGCTGCCAGCATTGCTGCAAAGGTTGAAGGGGGTGGGGGAGTCAGCCTTTCAGTGCTCATACCATACGCCGCACACTGCATCAAATTGCATCAAATTGGTCTGCATGGCTTTTGTCCCAGAAAGAAGCCTCTTCTAAAGATGATGCTCAAGAAAGCCCACAGTTTGCTGAAGACAAGCAGACTAAGGACATGGATTACTGGAACCATGTCCTGTGGTCTGATGAGACCAAGATAAACTTATTTGGTTCAGATGGTGTCAAGCGTGTGTGGCAGAACCCAGGTGAGGAGTACAAAGACAAGTGTATCTTGCCTACAGTCAAGCATGGTGATGGGAGTGTGATGGTCTGGGACCGCATTAGTGCTGCCAGCACTGGGGAGCTACAGTTTATTGAGGGAACCATGAATGCCAACATGTACTGTGACATACTGAAGCAGAGCACGATGCCCTCCCTTCGGAAACTGGGTCACAGAGCAGTATTCCAACATGATAACGACACCAAACACACCTCCGAGACGATCACTGCCTTGCTAAAGAAGCTGAGGGTAAAGGTGATAGACTGGCCAAGCATGTCTCCAGACCTAAACCCTATTGCGCATCTGTGGGGTATCCTCAAATGGAAGGTGGAGGAGAGCAAGGTCTCTAACATCCACCAGCTCCGTGATGTCATCATGGAGGAGTGGAGGGGGACTCCAGTGGTAACCTGTGAAGCTCTGGTGAGCTCCATGCCCAAGAGGGTTAAGGCAGTGCTGGAAAATAATGGTAGCCACACAAAATATTGACACTTTGGGCCCAATTTGGACATTTTCAATTAGGGGTGTACTCACTTTAGTTTTCAGCAGTTTAGACAATAACGGCTGTGTGTTGAGTTATTTTGAGGGGACAGTAAATTTACACTGTTATACAAGCTGTATACTCACTACTTTACATTGTAGCAAAGTGTACTTTATTCATTGTTGTCATATGAAAAGATATAATAAAATATTTACAAAAATGTGAGGTATTGTAAATAACTGTTAACGATTCTTTATATATACATATATACATATATATATATATAAATATATATATGTATATATATTATTCTACCTGCATTTAAATGCTATTATTAATGTCATTTTTATATAATTTTAAATTTATTAGTAAATAAAATTTTGTAGACACTGAAATATGGTTTTACCCATGGCATGATCTATTACAGTTATACGGGGGTTTATCAATTATAAAATATATTTTATTTTAATTTATTAATAAATATTTATACTTGTATACTTTATTAAAATTATTTTTTAATGATTATAAAAGTATTTTACATTTATATGAATATTTTACATTTATATGAATGGTGTATAGCTGCATTACATTTGTGGATTACATTCATTTACTATACACCATTCACATTTAAATATATAAGTATATTGTGTAGGGGGAATTTAACTGTATTATTTTATTAATATGTTGGGGAATAATGTGTGCTGATTTGTGTTCAACTTTTGTATTTTACACCTCCTCATACTGTAATCCCGCTACATCACGTGAGATTACAGTGAGAGGAGCCGTTCTCAGGAGTTCCCGGCGTTTGTAGATCGCTTCTCAACTCAACATGAGAAGCGATCTACAGATCATCATGAACAGGCACTCAGAGGAGAGCGATCTCCTCTGAGAATGCCTAAGAACTGAATAGCGATATTTTACCGCAGTTTCATAAAAGGACTCCATAATATCAGATAGCATAGGTTGAGCAGTGAAGAAGACAGTGGTAGATAAGCTGACATTTTAACTGATACAATCGTAAACTAAATAAAATGTGCATGGTTATTGTTGTGTTAATTCACTAATTGAAAGTCATCTGTCATATGCCACTTACTTAGCTCCGTGTTTCTACAAAGTTAAATACACAATTGAATATTAAAGACGTATGCTGAGTCAGGCCTCATTCCGGTGTCTTGTTCACAGGGAAAGTAATAATGTGTGACAGGAATGAGCAACTCTGCAGCCTCTTATACAACACATAATTATGCAAAATAGTTGGCTTTTTGCTGGAAAGACCCTAATTACTGCATTAGGGAACACTGATGTGAGACTTGTTTTGGCACTCATTAGAGGCAATGAGAAAGATCTGATAAAGTCACAGCTTTTTTTTTTTTTTTTTTTGGAGAATGAGAGGATTCCTAATAACAAGTGGACTCAGTCTAGATTAGTCAGGCAGCACCTGTATTAACATTCATAATGGTCATCTGTTGATCTGCTCATAGCTGATGCATGCTATATAATCTGTACAGACCTTAGATAATGGACATATCAGTTGCAACCACCACCCTTACTACACTTATACTCCAGACTAGGGATGAGCCTGATGTCCGAGTCGAACATAAGTTCGATGTGAACAATATTCAGTGCTTGCGGCAAATTTGAAAGCCGCCGGAACACCGTTAAAGTCTATGGGACACTAACATGAAAAATCAAAAGTGCTCATTTAAAAGGCTTATATGCAAGTTATTGTCATAAAAAGTGTTTGGGGACCTGGGTTCTATCTCAGGGGACATGTATCAATGCAAATAAAAAAAAAAAACTTTTTTCTCGGGAGCAGTGATTTTTTAAAATGCTTAAAGTGAAACAATAAAAATGAAACATTCCTTTAAATATTGTGCCTGGGGGGGTGTCGATAGTATGCCTGTAAAGTGTATAAAAATACCACAGCAAAATTACATTTCTAAAGGAAAATTTGTCATTTAGAATTGATCGTGGCTATAATGAATTGTCGGGTCTCGGCAATATAGATAAAACTCATTGAAAGAAAGAGCATGGGTTCCCCCCCCCCCCACCCAACCATTACCAGGCCCTTTGGGTCTGGTATGAATATTAAGGGGAACCCCAAACCAAAATAAAAAAATAAAAATTTGTGGGGTGTCCTCCTAAAATCCACACCAGGCCCTTCAGGTCTGATATAGAATTTAACCCTGGCTTCCCCATGGTGTCAGAGGGCGTGGGGTCACAATTTTTTTTTGGTTTGGGGTTCCCCTCAATATTCATACCAGACCCAAAGGGCCTGGCAATGGACTGGGGGGGGGGACCCATGCTCTTTTTTCAATGGGCTTTATCTATATTGCCAAGACCCAAAATTCATTACAGCCACGATCGGTTTTAAATTACAATTTTTCCTTTCGAAATTACATTTTGCTGCGGTACTGTTCTAAACACGGGAAAAATGCACCACTTTACAGGCATACTATAGACACCCCCCCAGGTACGATATTTAAAGGAATATTTTATTTTTATTGTTTCATTTTAAGCATTAAAAAAATCACTGCTCCCGAAAAAACACCCGCTTTAAAAATAAAATTCTTTGCATTGGTACATGTCCCCTGGGGCAGAACCTGGGTCCCCAAACACTTTTTATGACAATAGTTTGCATAAAATGCAAACACTTTAAAATTAGCACTTTTGATTTTTCATGTTCGTGTCCCATAGAATTTAACAGTTTTCGTGTGTTCTGAATTTTTTGCCCGTTCGGTATGTTCTGGTGTGAACCAAATTGGGGGGTGTTCGGGTCATTCCTACTCCAGACACACACTGTCAAGGGAAAGGGGCTGCTCAATATGTCACTGTTCTGTGATGCTTAGCTGCAGTATGGATGCTATGGGACCTGCTTGCTGTCCACACAACACAACTAAAAAAAAAAGTACTTGTGCCATAGTAAGTTAGTCTTTGTTGCAGTGAGTGAAATAGTTAAGACTATGACAAGGAAATTAACTCCAGGAAATATTGATGTAAAAGAAATCATGGCTTTTGAGCCAAATGGCAGCTGCAGTCTGCGGCACAAAAATGCATACTATTATAAACTGACAACTCTCCAAATGTCTTGCTAATTTAAATTCAGACTGGCGACTGCCCTGTAACCCTTTACTGCAGTCTTCATAATTTCACTCTGTAGACTGCCTGCTAAAATGACCCTTTTTTTGGACTTAAAGGTTAACCTGATGATTGGTTATCTGTGAACCCATTGTGCAGTTACTAGCAAAAACCTAGCAGCATTTTTGTTTCCTCTTCCAGGTGACAGACATGATGCAGAAGGCCCTCTTTGACTTCATGAAGCACAGATTTGACGGCAGGTGAGACAGTCTTATCTTTTAAACATCTCTAAATTTAAGGTTTGTGGATCTTGCTTTCTGAGTGCTTCAACCAGACAGCAGTCTGTTCTTGGGCTGGTTGGTGCAAGAAAGGGTGGCAATTGTGATCTGGCTTTTATGAAAGTTAATGAATAGTTTGCTATTCAATAATTGAACTAATAACTATGGATTACAACCTATTGTGCATCATTATAGCCTTCTGCATTAAATTTATCGAATAACCAGATACTAGATTATGTTTGGCCTGATACTACAGGTTCTTTAGGTAATTGCTTGGCATACGCAGTATGAATGCACACAACAGTTGTCATGTGGCATGAGGAGTTTATTATCAAGTTGGATATCAACATCCGCCTGGAAGAAAATCACCTGGCTTTTAGGAAAAAACTCAAGACCTTCCTCTTTTAGCAGACGATCAAAGCTCGCCACAGCGCCTAGAGGCGATTCAGTTCGCATTGTGCGCTATACAAGTATTTCATTCATTCATTCATTCATATATTTTCCCACTTTTTCATCATTCCCTCTGATTTCACAGTACCATATTCTCATGTCCACTATATTTTTTATGTACTTATCAATGTTATTACTGTTTCGGTAGTGTAGCACAGCCCCCTAGGGAACTGCTGAGAATTAGCTGCACCCCCATGACCAAGTGAACCTTCCAACCCACCTGACACTCTGGGTTCAGACATCCTTGTAGCACTGTGTGGCAGTAATCAAACAACTCAGTATAATTGGGTTCTGAAATATTTTACTTTACACAAGACAATGGTTCAGCAACAACACTATTATATAAATATATGTGCACTCTCTTTGATCAGAGGTCACCTCCTAGTGGATGTTTCAGTTAACTACTTATGCTGCCACACCAAGGAAGATGTAATCTAGCTAGCCTATGCTATCCTAATGAAGGGAGCGTGTCTGCAAAGAGTAATATAGGGGCCTTCCTATAAGTAATGGCAAAAGAGTTTGACATTGCAGATCTGATGTTCTTCGCCGGCTAGTTGGAGCTTGTTAACTGTAATCCGTTTGGGTATAATGAAAGCAATTGATTCCTAGTGGTGAAGATCTAAAGGTGTCTGAGCACGATGTTCAAGCAGTGCAGTAAAGTGTTCTTGGGGTAAAGATGTCTGTGCAAAATGTTTCTGTAATAGTGGTAATGACAAGATAAAGGTCGAGCAATTTGCCCTCTCCCCAACGACTAAATCGCTCTGATGTCTTCTGGACAGGAACTCGTGTCTTTTATAGCTACTCCCAGCAATCTTCATGCAAAGATCCCTGGGATGTGTAGTCTTAGGGTACATGGGTGCAGAGCAACTATCTGAAGGAGAACTATACATCCCATATTTCACTTTATTGGGCAGACAAATATGAGGTCACTGGTTACACTGATTACCAAAAGGACATGTGATTTCTAGAAACACTAAAAGGTACATTGTTTCAGTATAAAGGATCATTGATGACATTCCTTAATGAACCTTAATGAACAATTATCATCAAATATCTCGCAGTAATAAAAGTGTTCCATTAAATCAGCTGGTTACAAATTTGTTAGTGCTCAGTGAGGCAGAAAAGTCAGTGGGTTTACACCTAACATAATCCTGTATTCAACTGAATGATATATTGCTACTGATATATAAGCCTATCTTCTTCTGCTAAGAAATTGATAGAGACAGCACAACCCATGCAGCCTGACTTTATTGAATGCATGTCACAAAGGAGAAGTATGACACTGTCTCCCACACCTTCTGGTAAAATGCTGTAATAGAGACACGTCATTCTAAAAACACTACACCCGTCTATAAAAAGAAGCTTATTTTCACGTTGTAACATGCCTGAAAATGCAGAGCACACATGCAAATATTAATATTCTTGTTATTCCATTTTCATAACTCCTAAGGGGTGTAACCATTTTTTTCATCCTGGCCACAGAACCATTATTTCACCCTCTCTCCCATTACTATTCAGATTAACTCTACTACCGTTGAACATTTTTGCTTGGTGTTTCTTTCTATTATTTTGATATTGCACCCCCTGTTCCTTCTGTACTCTGCCCCTGCTACGCTTCCTGCTAAGCTTAGCATAACTGGGCAGAAAATAACTGGGAAACAATATCATTATTTCTGGTGCATTAGGAACCTCAAACTGTGTATATAAACTGTAGTTTTAACCCTGAATCCTTGTTCATCCAATTAGTTCTTAAATATTTGTTTGTTTAGATGCCCAACTAAATAGTACTTGGCAGTTAATAGGGAAAAAAAATGGTATTAAGTACCAATCATGTAAAATTCTAAATTAATTTAATAAGGTATTAAATGTTCCTTGGTTCACAGACATTTTAAAGTATAAATTAAGGTGTATTTTATTTTTACCAAGAAGATTTTACATTACTGATGTCTTTTCTTATTAAATTGCATAGTATGAGATTATTCTTATTTTGCTGATGCATTGCTTTTGCCTGGTCAAAATGCCACTTACAATGAGAGTGTGAACATTTAAGTGGGAGAAGCTACTGGTCATATACCAGTCAGTGCAGTTAATGATCCAATAACAGAACAAGAATAGTAATTTCTGTTATAGTGTATGTCAACAAAGTAACTAGAGTGGATTTTTTCCATGTGATAGGCATTATAGGAGGGCAGGCTGTTAAGCTAGGCAGAGACTGTCAGAGTAAAACAAGATGGAGTTTACAAAATGGTATTTGTTTATTGTTCAGTTTGATTTAGAAACATCATACGCTGTATTTTAAGAACCCTTTTTAATCCTATTCTTGGACTATAATATATAACCATAGGGGAACTCAACAGGAAAGAATAAAATTACAATATATATGTATTTATAGTCTACTAAATGTGTGTTATATTCATTATGTCTTCTATAGGATCTCCATTACTCGGGTAACAGCTGACTTGTCTTTAGCCAAGCGCTCACTACTTAATAACCCAGGACGGAGAGCCATCATTGAACGCTCAAGCACCCGCTCCAGCATTGGTGAGAACGCAAACTGAGAGCATGGTTTTCTGAACTGTTCAAATATCTCAGTTTACATTATTCAGCAAAAGTTAGGAATATTTATTAACGGGATGCAAAGAGCAGTGTTGCTGTGCTGAATTCAGTATCTTGTAGCAACCAATCAGATACCAGCTTAATGAAGCCATGTCTATTAAGATTACTTTAGCTTGGTTGTTTTGATTTCATGTGCCTGTGTCTGCGGAGTACCCCATGAACATACATGTTTGGCTGAACATATAAGTTTATTTCAGTTGGGGAGGTGTGCTGGAACACTGGACATTTATAACAAGGGGAACAGTAGCGATTAGTACAGCTTTTCTGTTTCTAGTTATTATTCTCCACAGTCACCCAACAGTAGTCCGATTCTTATTATTTTGTTTTTTAACCCATCATACCTACCTAGGTCCGATGCTGCATCTGTCCCCTGGCATCTCTGCACTGAGAACTGAGCCATCGAACACCGCTGATGGCTCTGTTCTCTCAGCTTCCCAAGCAAAGACCTGCTGCCTGTCAGTCAGTATCTCTCCTCCACGCTCAACGGAGCGCTGAACTGTGGGGGGGGGGGGGGGGGCAGGGAGTGCCCGTCTCAGGATCTCAGCGGCTCGATAGATCTGTCTCTGTCACAGGCAGCATTACAAACTAAAATGAAGATGTGCTTTCCTTTGCTAAAAATGCTGGATTTGATCGGAAAGCTGAACCCAATGCCTTTTTTTACCTTTACTTGCCTGGCATTTAACTTCAGGACATGTGCAGTGGATAGGATTAGTTACATTTCCACTTTAGTAGTGCAAATGTCAATATGATCAAAGCTTCAGTCACACCTTTTAGATGGAGTATACATTTTACTAAACCATAATATTACAGTAGATGTGTTCCATAATGGAAACTTTCTCTTACACAGCGGAGGTACAAAGTGAAATTGAGAGGATATTTGAACTTGCCAAGACTCTCCAGCTAGTTATTCTAGATGCGGATACAATCAATCATCCTACTCAACTGTCCAAAACATCCTTGGCACCCATCATCGTCTTTGTCAAAGTTTCTTCTCCAAAGGTAAGCAGAGGGGTAGCTGAAGTGGCTTCCTTAGCAATGATGCCCTCCAAACAAAATCATTGTAGTTGCCATTGGGTGCCACATTTGTACTGGATAGATAGGTCAAGGTGTTTTATAATTTTCTATATAATCCTAAAGACCTAAAGAGACTGTATAGGGCTTGATTTACTAAAGGCAAATAGACTGTGCACTTTGCAAAGTGCAGTTGCCCTCTGCAAGTGCAGTTGCTCCAGAGCTTAGTGAATTAGGTAAGGCTTCACTTTGCAAGAGTACCCAATCATGTGCAAGGAAAATAAATTACACAGCATTTTTGATTGCACCTGATTGGATGATGGAAGTCAGCAGAGTTTTTTGCTTGTTTTCTAAGCTCTGGAGCAACTGCTTTGCAAAGTGTACAGTCATAGTTACATAGTTACATAGTAGGTGAGGTTAAAAAAAGACATAAGTCCATTAAGTCCAACCTATGCCAGTCTAACCAGTCTTTTTGCCTTTAACAGCTTCCAGACCGTCCACCGCATATATATTGTGGCAGGGTGGCCAGGCTGCGCAAAATCATGTACCTGTACGTGATTGTGTGCCGCCGGAGTGCTGCTCCCACTGTGATTGGACACAGCAGGAGCCAATCAGCACGTCCGATGGACACGATGGCCATCGCAACCCGCCAATTGTTCTGTGGAGAAACGGAGCAATGGTGTGGCTGTGTAAACAAGGCAAACCGCTGATCTGTCAGGGAGCAAAGAGAGATCTTGTAATTCAGATAAGCTGAAACAAAATCTCTCTTTTCCTCCAGTGTATTTGTCCCCCACACAGTTAGAAAGCACTTCCCAAGCACACACTTAACCCTTTGAATGCCCCTGATGTTAACCCCTTCTTTGCCAGTGTCATTTATACTGTGACAGTGCATGTTTTTTTAGCACTGATCACTGTATTGGTGTCCCTGGTCCCCAAAAAGTGTCACTTAGCGTACAATTTGTCTGCCGCAATGTTGCCGTCCTGCTAAAAATCGCTGATTGCCGCCAATACCTTTTTTATAAACAAATTTGGCGTGGAGTTCCCCTTAATATCCACACCAGACCTGAAGGACCGCTGTTTTTTTTTAATGACTTTTTTATGTATATTTCCGAGATCTGGCAATACATTACAGCTGTGAGCAATTTTGAATTACATTTTTTCCTTTAGAAATGTCATTTTGCTGTGGTACTGTTAAAAATATAGGGGAAATGCGCTATTTTACAGGCAGACTAAGGGGACCGCCCCAGGCACAATATTTAAAGGAATATTACATTTTTATTGTTTCACTTTAAGCATTCTTAAAATCACTGAATAAAACATCCATTTTAAAAACTTTTTTTGCATTGATACATGTCCCCTGGGGCATTTTTTATGGCAATAACTTGCATATAATTCTTTAAAATGAGACATGTCGCCGGGCAGAGCAGTGTGCCCGAACCGCTGCAGGGACTTCGATCTAAGGTGAGTATTTCATAATGGGCTAGTATGCTATGCATACTAGCTCACTATGCCTTTGTCCTGCAGGTTTTTTTTTTTTGTGGGTTTACAACCACTTTAAAGCATTACCTATAGTGGTTGTTGGGTACCATAGTTTTTGGTGATATCGTGGGCACACACAATTTTAAGACATGGAATGTTTGGTATCTATTTACTCGATGCAACCACATCTTTTATATTGTAACCAAAAATGGGTATTATATGGTGTGGTTTTGCACTAAAAAAAATTGTATTTATTTTTTTCCGGAAAATTTGTGTTTAACCACTTGCTTACTGGGCACTTAAACCCCCCTCAGTCCCAGACCAATTTTCAGCTTTCAGCGCTGATGCACTTTGAATGACAATTGCGCGGGCATACAACACTGTACCCAAATGAAATTTTTATCATTTTTTTCCCACAAATAGAGCTTTCTTTTGGTGTTATTTAATTACAGCTGGGAGTTTTATTTTTTGCTAAACAAACAAAAAAAGATGCAAAAAAAAAAAAAAGAAAATCATGTTTAATAGTTTGTTATAAAATTTTGCAAACAGGTCATTTTTCTCCTTCATTGAAGTGCGCTGATGAGGCGGCACTCATAGGCTGCACTGGTGGGCACTGATAGGCTGCATTGGTGGGCACTGATAGGCTGCACTGGTGGGCACTGATAGGCATAGTTAAGGCGGCACTAATAGGCACAGATAAGGTGGCACCGATAGGCACAGATAAGGCAGTACTGATGGGCACAGATAAGGCGGCACTGATGGGCAAAGATGGGCACGGATGGGTGGCACTAAGGGGCACTGATAGGTACCACTGATAGATGGGATTGATGGGCACTGATAGGTGGCACTGATAGGTGGCTCTGATAGGTGGCACTGCTGGGCACTGATGGGCGGCACTGCTGGGTACTGATGGGCACTGGTAGATGACACTGTTGACACTGATGGGCACGGATATGTGGCACTGGGGTGCAGCACCGTTGTTGAGGCAGATTGTGGGCACTGTGGGTGGCACTGTGGGTGGCACTGCTGGGTGGCACTGTGGGCACTGCTGGGTGGCACTGTGGGCACTGACGGGGGGCACTTATGTTTTATTAAGGTGGCACTGGCAGGGGGCAGGTGGGCACTGGCAGGGGGCAGATGGGCACTGGCAGGGCTGGCCGTGATCGGGACTGATGTCCCGATCACGGCCGCCGGTGATCGGCTCTTTTATATAATAGCCGATATAATAGCCGATTACCGGCTCCGTTGCATCACATGATCAGCTGTCATTGGCTGACAGCTGATCACGTGATAAGGGGTCGGGATCGACCCCTTGCTCGGATCAGTGATCAGGCGAGTCTCATAGACTCGCCTGATCACATAGCGCAGGCCGCTCGTGCAAGGGACAACATCAATAGACGTCGTCCCGGCAAAGGAGGTCCGCGCTGTAGCCGTCATTCGGCTATAGCGCGGATCTCAAGTGGTTAACAAACAGTTCCACAAATATCATGTGAGAATAAAATTTGCAACTATCACATTTTTATTCTACTGCTTTCAGAAAATATATCATGTTCTGGGGGTTTAAGTACCGGTAATTTTATTGCCAAAAATTAAGATCTGTACATGTATGTGGCATATAAAACAAAAGGACTCTAGAGCCGAACTGGTTAATACATGCACACTCTTGACCTACTTATACTCACCTGCCCCCACGCCCTTTCGAAACATTGGGTATTTAATGGTGCAACAGCACACAGTGAGAATGAGTATAATCGGGTCAGGTAGTGACTTTCAAAGAGACTTAAAAACGTATTAAAGTGGATATAAACCCAAATTTTTTTAAAAAAAATTGATGTCATAATGTAGAGTATAAGATTTCCTATCATTTGAGTCCAGTCCTGCCACAAAGAGTTAATCCAACTCTATGCAGTCCTCTTTTATTGTTCAGTGAGATAAATCTTGACAAACAGAGAAAAACTTTGTCAAATCCTTTCCCTTGCTATGAGTGACAGGTGATTTACATATCTTGTGCATTAGCCTTAGAGACATGCATTCTTTTTTAATTCCCTCCCATTGCTTTCTTCTGCTGCACTGCAAGGATTGGATGTTCCCCACCTCAGCATAATTGAGCATGCTGAAGTCATGTGGTTACTTTCCTGTCTTTTCACTGGATGTTAGAGATCATAGCAGAAGTTCAGTGTAAGAAATACACAGGAAAAAATGCATATTGACAAGGGGAGTGTAGAGGTGGGCGGGGAGTCTACTGACATCACAATCCACCTACCGAGCTCCAGACAACAGACCCACCCACAGAATCTGCAGTTTTTTCGGTTCTCATAACAGACAGAGGGGAGACATTTGACAGGTAGGGATACATGCAGGAGGCATGTATATCCTTATATAGATAACCCCTATGGCAGTAGTTTAGAAAGGATGACATTGGGTTTACATCCACTTTAATGTAAAAGGACACTTTAACCACTTGACCACTGGGCACTTAAACCCCCTTAATAACCAGACCAATTTTCAGCTGTTGGTGCTCTTACAGTTTGAATGACAATTACTCAGTCATGCAACACTGTACCTATATGAATTTTTTTTCCTTTTTTTCACACAAATAGAGCTTTCTTTTGGTGTTATTTAATCACTGCTGGGTTTTTTATTTTTTGTGCTATAAAAGAAAAAAGACCGTAAATTCTGTAAAAAACATACATTTTTATTCGTTTCTGTTATAAACTTTAGCAAATTAGTAATTTTTCTTCATAAATTTCTCCCAAAATGTATACTACTACATATCTTTGGTAAAAATAAGTACAAATTGGTGGATATTATTTGGTCTGTGTGAAAGTTATATAGTCCACAAGCTATGGTGCCAATATCTGAAAATCGATCACACTTGAAGTACTGACTGCCTATATAATTTCTTGAGACCCTAACATGCCAGAAAAGTACAAATACCCCCCAAATGACCCCTTTTTGAAAAGAAGACATTCCAAGGTATTTAGTAAGAAGCATGGTGCATTTTTTGAAGTTGTCATTTTTTTTCCACAATTCTTTGCAAAATCAAGATTTTTTTTCCTTTTCAAAAAAAAAATGTTCATATTATCAGGCTATTTCTCACACACAGCATATGCATACCACAAATTACACCCCAAAACACATTCTGCTATTACTCCCGAGTATGTTGATACCACATGTGTCAGACTTTTACACAGTGTGGCCACATACAGAGGCCCAACATGCAGGGAGCACCATCAGTCATTCTTGAGCACCCAGGCCAATTCTGACATTTCTCTCCTACATGTAAAAATCATAATTTATTTTCTAGAAAATTACATAGAACCCCAAAACATTATATATATATTTTTTTTATCAAAGACCCTAGAAAATACAATGGCGGTCATTGCAACGTTTTTTTTTTAAAAACAGTTTTGTGCTTTAAAAAAACAAAACAGTAAAGACAGCCAAATGTTTTTGCATAATGTGAAAGATAAAGTTATGCCGAGTAAATAGATACCTAACATGTCACCCTTCAAAATTGCACACACTCATGGAATGGCGCCAAACTTTGCTACTTAAAAATCCCCATAGGCGACGCTTTAAAAAATTTTACTGGATACATGTTTTAAGTTTACAGAGGAGCTCTAGGGCCAATATTATTGCTCTCGCTCTAACGTTCGCAGCAATACCTCACGTGTGGGCTTTTAATACCGTTTTCATATGTGGGCGGGACTTATGTATGCACACGGGGACAGGGGCGATTTAAATTTTATTTTTTATTTTTTTATTGTTCATTTTACTTTATTCATTTTAGTTTGATACTTTTTTCCCCAAAAATACATTTTTTGATCACTTTTATTCCTATTACAAGGAATGTAAACATCCCTTGTAATAGGAGTATGGCATGACAGGTCCTCTTTACATTGAGATATAGGGTGAATAAGATCCCACATCTCACCTCTAGACTGTGAAGCCCTATTATAAAAAAAATAAAAAAATGATTCTGGCTTCGATCGTAGCGATGAGTCAGTAGAAGCACCGGAGGGCGGCGGGGGGGTGTCCCCTCTCGCCTTCCGTAAGAGCAATCAAGCTGTGGAACAGCCGCTATGATCATTCTTATGGTGTAGGGAATCGCCGGCTGAAAAAGCTGATATCTGAATGATGCCAATAGCTACAGGCATCATTCAGATATCCCCGCACAAATTCAAGGACGTCATATGACGGCCGGCGGCCTGGAAGTGGTTAAAATGCTTTTTTTTTTAACCCAAAGTTGTTCATTTATACAATATTTCTAACACATAGCATTTACATACCAAAAATGACACCCCAAAATAGATTCTCCTACTCCTTCTGAGTATGGCAACATCACATGTGTGAGACTTCCACAGCCTGGCCACATACAGAGGCCGAGTACAGCCCAGCATGGCTGAGCATGGCTGGGTATGGCTGAGCATGGCCGAGCATGGTCGGGTATCACAGAGTATTGCTGGGTATCACTGAGTATGGCTGGGTATTGCAGGGTATCACCGAGTATGGCTGAGCATGGCCGAGTATGGCTGGGTATTGCAGAGTATGGCTGGGTATTGCAGAGTATGGCTGGGTATTGCAGAGTATGGCTGGGTATTGCAGAGTATGGCTGGGTATCGCAGAGTATGGCTGGGTATCGCAGAGTATGGCTGGGTATCGCAGGGTATCACTGAGTATGGCTGGGTATTGCAGGTTATCACCGAGTATTGCTGGGAATTGCTAGGTATGGCAGTTTATGGCAGAGTATTGCAGGGTATTGCTGAGTATTGCAGGGTATTGCTGAGTATTGGCTGGGTATTGCAGAGTATTGGCAGGGTATTGCAGAGTATTGGCAGGGTATTGCAATATATTGCAATATATTGGCAGGGTATTGCAGAGTATTGCTGGGTATTGTAGAGTATTGCTGTGTATTGCAGAATATTGCTGGGTATTGCAGGGTGTTGCAGAGTATTGCTGGGTGTTGCAGAGTATTGCTGGGTATTGCACAGTATTGCAGAGTATTGCTGGGTATTGCAGAGTATTGGCAGGGCATTGCTGGGTATTGCAGGGTATTGGCAGGGTTAATTGTCAGTGAACAGCGCTGTGGGCACTACAGATCCAGGTCACAACGCTGCTGCTACCGATCTCTCCCCTCCACTGCACCGATCGGTACAGAGAGGGGAGGGAGGAACCGGTGTCATGACATGTTTACAAGTGATTGCTCCATCATTTGACAGAGCGATTACGTGGTAAACGGCCGCAATGAGCGACCGTTTACCGTGATCCGTGATGCGCCGGGTCCTGTGGACCCAGTGGTCACGGATGCTTTCGAGTGCACGCCCCGGGGGGCATGCAAGAGCGGAATTCTGGGAGGACATCATAGTACGCCCTCCCAGAGTTAAGCAACCGCCCTGTAGCCGTCATTCGGCTATGGGCCGGTTGTTAACTGGTTAAGAAATACGGAAACGGCCATTACTATCCTCCTTCTCTAGTTTTTTTTTTTAACCTAAAAAAGGTAAAGATATATTATTACTTAAAAGTATAGTAAACACAACAGAATTTATACTATACAGCGGCTTACTTTCAGACAAAGAAATGTATACATTTTTCAGGGGAGATGTGTGGGCATTTCTTCCAGGTGCTGCAGCGACTAATAAAATCCAGGGGGAAATCACAGATCAAACACCTCAATGTCCAGATGTTGGCGGCTGAGAAATTGATGCAGTGTCCTCCGGTAAGAAAGCAGATGTCTTCATGTCATTTATTAATGTGACCACTGTTGTGCTGTATAGCTAGTAAGCATGGAATCATTTTTATTATTATACAACATTTATATAGCACCGGCAGTTTGCGCAACACTTTACAAAATTGAGGGAGACAATACAGTTACAAAAAAACTCAATACAGGGGGGCCCTTCTCATTAGTGCTTACAATCTAAAAGGAAGGATCAAGTGACGCAAAAGGTAATAACTGTGGGAGATGAGGTGATCAAGAAAGTAAGTTTATTAGAGGTGGAAAGAGATGCGTTTTCAATCTTTTCCATAGGAGAATGTGACATTCCAAAAAGTAAAAGTAAGTTATAACTTTGGTTACATACTCTATATTACCAAAAGTATTGGGACGCCTGCCTTTACATGAACTTTAGTGGCATCCCAGTATTAGTCCGTTGGGTTCAATATTGAGGTGGCCCATTCTTTGCAGCTATAACAGCTTCAACTCTTCTGGGAAGGCTGTCTACAAGGTTTAGGAATGTGTCTATGGGAATGTTAGACCATTCTTCCAGAAGCACATTTGTGAGGTCAGGTACTGATGTAGATGAGGAGGTCTGGCTCGCAGTTCCCACTCTGGTTTATCCCATTCATCCCAGGTTGAGGTCAGGACTCTTTGCAGGCCAGTCATGTTCCTCTACCCCAAACTTGCTAATCCATGTCTTTATGGACCTTGTGCACTGGTGGGCAGTCATGTTGAAACAGGAAGGGGCCATCCCAAAACTGTTCCTACAAAGTTGGGAGCGTGAAATTGTCCAAAATGTCTTGGTATGCTGATGCCTTAGGAATTCCCTTTACTGGAACTAAGTGGCCAGAAAAACAACCCCACGCCATAACCCCTCTCTACCAAATGATTTGGACCAGTACGCAAAACAAGGTCTATAAAGACATGGATGAGCGAATTTGGGTTGGAGGAACTTGACTGGCCGGCACAAAGTCCTGAGCTCAACCCAATAGAACACCTTTGGGATGAATTGGGCAGAGAGTGCGAGCCAGGCCTTCTCTTCCACATCAGTGCCAGACCTCACAAATGCGCTTCTGGAAGAATGGTCACTCACTCCTAAACCTTGTGGACAGCATTCCCAGAAGAGTTGAACCTGTTATAGCTGCAAAGGGTGAGCCAACTCAATATTGAACCCTACTAACTGAGACTGTAATGCCATTAAGGTTCATGTGCGTGACAGGCATATCAATACCTTTGGTAATATAGTTCATATACCAACTTTCAGCTCTTCATTGCTAGGAATAACTTGAAAAGAAATGGAGAGCAGCACTGGTCCAAACTCACTCTGTGTCCAGCCACTAAATTATACTCCCAAGTAGTAAAATTATAAATCAGATAGCAATCAAATATCATATGTCTCAAAACCAACAATATACAATGAATTATATGAATGTGATATTATATACAAACAATCCAATGTTATAGTGCACCAATGTGCAAAATATGCATTGGGGAACTATAACATTGGATTGGAAAATATCACATTCATATAATTCATTGTATATTGTTGGTTTTGACACATATGATATTCAGTGGCGACCTGTTCATAGTGGGTGCAGGGGCGTGCCCCCTATCCATGCGCCTGGCCCCTAATCTACATGCAGGGTGCCAGGTGAATGGATTCTAATGGGGTTTTTTTTTAAGCACTGAGGCTATAATTGCTTCAAAAAAGGGTGGGGGTAACCCAGTTGGATGGGAGTCAGTTGGGTGGGGGTGGGGTGGTTGTGGGCTATTGTCTTCCTGATTCTCCTCCTGGCCAATCAAACCGATTGGTTGAGAGGAGTAGCTATTGGCCATCGAGGAGGAGGAGATGCAGGGGAAACCGCCTCAAAGCCAAGTAGACACAGGGTGAAGCTGCCGAAGAAGAAGCACTGCCCGCGACCTAGATGGGGTAGGTGCAGGGCAGGTGGACTGATGATGAAGCAACGGGGCGGAGTGGCAAGTTTATTGTTTATCACTGATGATATTTGATTGCTAACTGATTTAGAATTTCACTACTTAGTGGCTGGACACAGACGGAGTTTGGACCAGTGCTGCTCTTCATTTCTTTCCAAATTTCTTTTGGTGCTTTATCAAAATAAGAGTTTTTCATTTTTATACAGATTTGTATTTGTTTACATTTTATATTGCTTAGTTTTTATTGTGTCCAATTTCCCAAATATTTACTGTGGTGCTGTGTCTCCCTTCTCTTTTATTTATTACTACGAATAACTTGACATTTAAATTGGAAAGGTCATAATTATTTTAGTGTATTTTATAAGTGAGTAGGCTGGTTTAACATTATATGCTGTGCAAACTGTTGGCGCTATATAAATCCTGTATAATGAATAACAATAATACAAAAAATAGTAAAATATTCTGTTGCAACCATCATCACATGCTGTTCACGTGTGCAAATGTTTTTATCCCAAACCGAAAAGACTATAACAAAAATAACATGAAATGGTAATAAGAGATAAATAAATAAAAAAAATACAAAATGTTTATTGAAGCACACAGTACTAAAAACAGGATAGATCCCAGACCTAAAATTTCCTGTGTAATTTAATGCGTGACAATTTAATGTCACACATGGATCCATATACAATCAGAGAAACACAACAGCACGCGGTTAAACACTAACATAGAATGATATTCCAACAAAGTATGTCATCATGGAAAATCCTGAATGATGCAGTAACTATAAACCATCCAAACAGCTATGGATGAGCAGAGATTAGAGCCAACAGCTGAAGGTCTGTATGTAAATGAAAACCAAACTGACGTGAAGCCAATTTCATACAATGTTGCTGAATCATGTGCACATTTTGGCTTTGAGACTCACAGGTCACAAATATATTCAATGCTGTGCACAAAAGTCCTGTATCTGTCTTTACAATCATTCAGTCAACAATGAATAAACAGCATGTCTACAAAGCTGTCATATACACAGTGAAAGCAAACAGCAATGAGCATGTGAACAGGCACAGACAGCAATGGGCAGGATGGATGAACACAAGCCAGCGGGTAAGTAAGGTGAAACACTTATGCCGCATACACATGACCGGACTTTCTGGCAGAATAGGTCCGACGGTCTTCCCGACGGGCTTTCGGCGGAGTTCCAACGGACCTTCTGAACGAACGGACTTGCCCACACGCAAACGGACTAAGTCCGTTCATTTTGAACGTGATGATGTAAGATGGGACTAAAAAATTAAGTTCGATAGCCAGTAGCCAATAGCTTCCCTTGCATCGTATTTGGTCCGTCAGACCAGCAAACAGACGAACGGTTTTCCCGATAGGAATTGAGTCCATCGGACAGATTTGAAACATGTTCTATTTCTAGATCCGTCTGATTTTTATAACGAAAAACAATCGGATTAGCCCACATATGATGGACTGATTCTGCCAGACCTAGTCTGCTGGAAAGTCCGATCGGGTGTACGCGGCATTAGGCTCTATTCACACCTGAGCGTATAAATTTATTGCCATTTTTCTGGCGTTTTTTAAGATTTTTTCTGCAGCTTTTTACAAGCTTTTTAGAAGTGTATTACAAGCGTTTTACAGCTTCAGGCATTTTTGTTTAGCCAATAGAAAACACTAACTTAGGGAGTGAGAGGGAGAGGAATTTAGGGGTGGAGAGCTGCTATTTGAGCGTTTTACAAGCATTTTACAAGTGTTTCTCTGCTGAAGTCAGGCATTTCTATCAGGCTAAAAATGCTTGTGATCTGCCAAAAAGAAGCTCATGTATGTTTTTGAGCTTCAGGCATTTGCTTTAGGCAACAGAATGCTCATATGTGAACAGGGGGCCATTGAAATGAATGAGATTTTGCTTGTTGGGTGTTTTGGAGCTTCAGAGCTGAACGTTTTACAAGCTGAAAATGTCCTTGATAAACAAAATCTTTGATAATGCTTTTAAAACTGGGATTAAATAGGCAGGAAAAAAATAGAAGTTAAGCATAAAAGAGGCACACGCAGCTATCTGACCCTTTATGAATAGCTTCCTAGTTTTCCTCTGAAGCTGATGGAAAGTAAAATTGAGCTAAAGAGAGTGCAATAGAGTGAGACATGAAATCTCCATTTAAAGTGGAATTCTGGGATAACCCTATCTACTCTTAAATCTGTCCCCTCCCACAGTCTGGTCAAATGTTCACCCCTGTGTTAGCAGCAGCTGCAGGGGAGAGTGCTCAACAATGGCTAGTAAAGCCTGGAGCTGTTTGGTCATAGGCTTCAATGGCCCATCCACGAGGAATCAGAAGGGGTAATAGGTAGTAGATATTTTCATATTAAAGTTAGGATGTAAGTAGAAATGAGCTCAGACACACGCCAAACTCATTTCTATCTAAGCTTCTAGTTTGTGCTACTTTCATGTCCAATTAACTTTGGGCCGGGTCATTCCCTGCCACACAAACAAAGGGGAGAGATGCTGATGACGCCAGTGCCCTTATATGGATACATGTCTATACTTTGTAAATAACATTCACTAAATATGAGCATGTGTCCATATAATGGCAATGAGATCACCAGTATCCCTCTCTTTTGTGTAAGTATATCACAGAACAGGGAATGACCCAACCTACAGCTGACTGGACTAAAAAATAGCGCAATGCAATGTGGAAGTTTGGATAGAGATGAGTTTGGAGGATCTAATTGTATCATCTCAAATTATACACAGGGAGGGAGAGGCAGGTTGAGTTAAATACAGAGCTTTCACTAGTGGCCAAGACTACCTTCAATGCAAAAACAAAAATACAGTTGAGTTGAGTAGTCTTGTAAAAATGTGAAAGTAACATGAACAATTTAAGATATGCATATTCCCTTTAAAAAAATTACCTTGGTAACATTCTTCATTATTCTGTTTTCAGGAAATGTTTGATGTCATACTGGATGAGAATCAATTGGAAGATGCCTGTGAGCACCTTGCAGAATATATGGAGGTGTACTGGAAAGCTACACATCACCCCTCTCACCAACACACTAGCCAGAACCTAATGACACCGCCCACTGCCATCCCCGGTTTACAGGTACCGCCAACTATTAATATCATAGCATTATCCAGAGTTGCTATTAATAACAAAGAAAATAATAGAGAGAAAGAGTATTATGAGGACCCTAATTGATAACATTGAACTTAGGTGTAATAAAAAGAATTTGGAAAAAGAGGGATCAGACATACAGTATATATGATGGGTAATAAACAACTATGGGATGTAAAGTTGTGGTTGCAGCAATGTTAATCCCGCTTGTAGAATTTGGCAGGTGGCACCCATTAAGGTCAATGAAAGTGCACCTCAGCCGTAAACCAAAATGCAGTTGTGGTGCAGTATTTTTATACAAATCCCCTTTGAATAAAAAAATAAAAAAAAGACATTCAGTAGTCGGTATAATAACCTCCTGAACACTTGGCAGCCACTACATTACCACCTTCTGCAAAACAGTTTCAACATAGATCACTTTCCAGAGGGCAGTAGACACTGTTGTCCATCTGAAAGAGTGCTTCAAGAATATGAATGGAGTTTCCATGCTGATAAATAGAGATAAGCAAGTAATAGAAAAATGGATCACTTCACAAGGTTGCTTGGTGAATCAGCCCAATCTGCCATGAGTTCTGACTCATCCAAAGTGGTTCATTCATCTATGCTGGTAAATGATGTCAGTCTTTTTTTTTTAACTCTTTAGAGCCCCCGCATACCATTTGTGTTGGGCTGTACCAGGCTGTTGTGCCCAGTGCAGTCTCAACGCAAAGTCAAGACCATTTACCTTGTTTGCTAGGAAGGGACCACGTACTGAAAATTTTCATCTGATTAAATTTGTGTAATGTATTTATATGAAAACTATGTTGCCATCCTCCCGCTTGACATCCTTTGATTGAAAAATCAAAGGAACCAGGATAAAAACTGCCTTCTAAACAGCAACAGAATCAGATGCAGCCAATGTTTGGGTATTTTAACAGTTGGTGGGGCAAGCTATCAAAATACAATAACTGCAGTAGGAGATCCATCCATGCTCTATAGCAGTGATGGCGAACATTGGCACCCCAGATGTTTTGAAACTACATTTCCCATGATGCTCAACTACACTGCAGAGTGCATGAGCATCATGGGAAATCTAGTTCCAAAACATCTGGGGTGCCGATGGTTCGCCATCACTGTTCTATAGAGTACTCCCTTTCTTCTGCAATCTAAGCAAAGATAGTGTGATCCCTATAACTAATCCAAGTGTGATGAGATAGTCTCAGTAAATTCTTGGCAGACAGTGGCTAAATCAAAATGACAATTTGCAGATCGTAGAAAGCTTTAATCCAAAACTTGTGCAAATCATAACAAACGAACATTGGGTAAGCAAAAAGAATCATAGTGTGTCTAGCTCCAGTAGAATACAGTACATGTGCTCAATGGAGGCTGGGACTGAAGAAGGATGGGACTAACTTCATAAAGCATCCACTAGCTATGGAGGGAGGAAAGGACAAAATTATTTGAAAGCAAACAGACAATGCATGTGTAACATGATATTACAAATGTAGAACAAAAAGACAAAGTTGGAGTTAAGCTTTAAAGTGTATCTAAACATAAAAACAAAAATGTAATATATTGCAGCATATCAATTTTTAGATGTGGTGCTGCCTTGGTTTTCCAGTTTTGTAGTATTTTTTACTTTATTTTTATCTGATAATTTGGCCAGTAACACACTTTGGGGGTGATTTACTGAGGCTAGAGAATGCAAAAAATCTGGTGCAGCTCTGCATAGAAAACAATCAGCTTCAAGGTTTTATTGCCAAAGCTTGAACAAGCTGAATTTAGAAGCTGATTGGATGCCATGCACAGCTGCACCAGATTTTGAGTGCTCTAGTGTGCGGAAGCAACTGAGATGCTCCCTAGACAGCACCACTGTCTGGAGAGGGTAGTATTATATCGACTAATAGCTGTAGATGGTATTTACATAAGTGACTAACAAATTAAAGGAGAAGTATAGTCAATGTTCGTTTGGCTGGGCTTCTCTTATGGATCACAGGAGTTCGTTTTGCACTCCTGTAAATCTGTATTCAGCAGAGAGTGGTCTGAAGTCCACTCTCTGCTGACATTACATAAGTCGTTCCAGGCACAGCATCATTGCGACAATCAAACCTTGACCCGTCAGGTGCCTGGACTGACACCTGGCTCAGCCTCTCAGCGAGCCGCCCCCCTCCACAGCCCAACGCTCCTATGAGTGAAGAGGGGGCAGAGCAGAGAGCTGTGACTAACAGTCACCAGTTCGCTGCTCGATGAGCTGTCAGAACTGAGCAATCGGTGGTGTTTGATTGCTTGGTTCTCAGTGCAGAAGCGCCAGAGGACAGATGCAGCATCTGACCCATGGGGGTCCCCTGCTAGTGCTTCAGGACTGTCCTATTCTGTGTTTACTTCTATAGCAAACCGCTTGCTATGAGGCAGACATGGGGGCTTGCTCCTGAGCCAGGCGATGTGTATCCATTGACACACACAGCATGGCTTGGCCTTGCACCCCCCTTCCTTCCTGACAGGATTTTATTGATGGCAGCAGGAGCCTTTAACTGCCACTTTTGCTGCACAGCTTGGTCTGTAAAAGGCAATTGAAAAATAACAGTACTCAGAAAGACAAAGATTGTTTTTTCATTGCTAATGGCAGACTTCATCATATGTGCCATACGTGATTTTGCCTTTTGTAACACTTTAAACTTAAGTGCAAAATGGTTAAAAATTGTTACAAAAAAACCCACCCACTTTCCCCCCATTCTATATTGTTGCCTTAGTGATTAAAGCGGGAGTCCACCGGGACTCCGCGTTTTTTTTTTTTTTTTTAAAAGCCAGCAGCTACAAATACTGCAGCTGCTGACTTTTAAATAGTGACACTTACCTGTCCAGCGCGCCCGCGATGTCGGCACCCGAAGCCGATCGCTCGCTCGTGCCGCCGCCATCTTGGGTATGGGAATCAGGAAATGGAGCCTTTCGGCTTCATTTCCCGGTTCCCTACTGCGCATGCGCGAGCCGCGCGGCGCAATCCGGACGGTCCCCGCTGCCTCTGGGAGCTGTGTGTTTCCCAGCAGGCAGCGGGGCACTTGCTGAAGGGGGCGGGCGCTTGCGGAAAGGGGCGTAACGTACGCCCCTTTCCGCAGAGAGCTAGCCCGGAAGTGGGTGCAGTTACCTGGATTATCCAGGTAACTGCACCCCCCTCCCCCCTGAAAGGTGCCGATTGTGGCACCGGAGGGGGGGGGGGATTCCGATGAGCGGAGGTCCATTTTAGGGTGGACCTCCGCTTTAAGTGGGAGTGCAGGGAAAGTTAAGAGGAGTCACAAGACTCTTTCTATAGTTGAGGGAACACAAAACCATCTCTTCTTTCTCTTTTCTGATGGTCGGCTAAACTGAATAGTAGCTCTGCATACACAGCAGACCACATGCTACCCACAATAGTGCAATCTATCATTACTTTTTTACTAAAATACTCACATAACACAAGGAACAGAGCTTGAACACAAGGGTATTATCGTTCAAGGCAACATAATGTCTAAATATAGAACTGGCCAAAAAAAGACACAAAATGACTATCTCTCTGAGTAGGATGTGTGCACTGCAACAGTTGTAAGGCTTTTATGTGTGTAAATGTATGTATATAGACACTCTCTCTCTTTCTGTTTCTAGAACCAGCAAGTTCTTTCGGATAGAGCCAGTGAGCACTCCCCTCTAGAACGTGACAGCCTAATGCAGTCAGATGAGGCTAGCGAAACCTCTCGTAAAACCTGGACGGCCTCTTCCCAGAGGAGCTCCCGCCACATGGAGGAGGAATACTCTGATGCCTACCAGGACCTGTACCAGCCTCACCGGCACCACAACAGTGGACTGCACAATACTAATGGCCATGACTCTCAGGATCGCCTTCTGGAACGTGACTCTGAGCAGAACCACAATGACAGGAACTGGCAACGCAACCGCCCCTGGCCCAAGGACAGCTATTGAGAGGAATCCCTCTCCACACACCCATCCAACACACATACACACACTCCTCCTGCATGGCAGTGCATGCCATGAGGCACAGCCACCAAGTGTAAATTTCCGGGTAGCACCAAGAGACAAGAATGCAATGTGGGAGAAAAGCAGCCTTATCCTGACCGGCCTTCAAAAAATACTAAAGGCAGAAGGGCTGTTTATGGGTAGCTGAGTCAGAAAGCAGAGCCAAGATACAACACATGGTCTTGTGGTTTACAGGTAAAGGCAGTGTATTACTAAAAAAAGGTAACAATCCTTAAAAATCACTATCACTGTCAAACCCTTCAGATCTTATGGTGTTATGATGACAATTACACTACAGATACTGAGATTTTTTTTCCAAGACTTTCCATGCAATAGTGCTGGGAATCCAGCTCTGACTGCCAAGTTACAAAGACTGGGGTTTCATTATCTGCCTTGTCTCTATACAGCTGATATGAGCTGGCAGTGTGATTCCCCCCAGGATAGGGTTACAACTCTCCATCTTGTATTGTAATGACACAAATTATAGCATATACACTTTGTGTGAAACAGGGAAGTAAAAGCATGATTCAGCATAGACATTTAAAGTGACATTGTCAGTTTCGCACCTGCTCGGGACATTGGGGGCAGTCCAAGGTGGCACATTTGAGGAGTGTTCAATGAAACCATCTTATTTGCAGGAATCCTAAAACACAATCTGGCCATACTGACTGAGTTAAGATGACATTACATGAACAGGATTGAATCCTGTGCTCTCAGGACATACTGGTGTAGGGAATGGACATCAGATACAAAGGCTTTGTATGCATAGGCATCAGCTTGTATAAGAGCACATGTCACGCTTTATAAATCTGCCAGTAATCTTTAAAGTAGTTTCCTGAAGTTTTTAAGGAACCCTTCACCTATCATTTGGAGACAATAATATGGATCAGAATGTTTGTTTTGGCTACTGCTAGCAGGCTTCAGCAGGCTGTGGACAAGTTTCAAACATTGCTGCAGTTTCCTGAATGCTTGCTAGCTGCTTGTTTACAGTGACAATCAACACCTCCATTATGAATTGTATTCAACATCCTAAAAGTGCAGATAATGGGTGCTTTCACGGCTTTGAGAACACAACTTGAAGCATGATGAAAGCCTTGCATTTGCCTTGTAACTGATTCCTCAAAACACGTCTCTTATGTAAACTGAAGCCTGTGTGTACAAGGTCAAAGACACAAGCATGGTAAGAAGTATGTGTTCAAAAAGCTATTGCCTTCTGGGGGACTCAGTAGTAGGACTGCCAAACAGCAATGTTTCTATAAATGTTCTTACATAGTCCACAACTGTGTTGAAAACATTGTCAAAGTTGTGAATATTTGCATGCTGTATAGGTTAGGTGTTCAAGCACTATGGCTGCCTAGCCTTAACGATTTGTGGATTACTGTGGCAACCTCACATAAATGATGTACAACTCTACACGTACCTTCCACCTCCCAATATCTGTAAATAGGAAAGCAGGACATGTTAAACTGCTGCAATATGACCAAACCCCATCTAAATCCATTCCACCACATCAATTTCTATATAGTTCTATCCTTTTGGGTCCCATGTTTGTGAATGCCTTGACAAGTCTGGGAAGTCAGAATAATAAATTGGAAAGTTGATCTTTCCAATTCAGTCACCATTTAATGCAGAAAATACAGAGACCTTAGAAAAAAAAATGTACTGCTACGATAATTGCAAATACCCTAATATCTGGCCAAAAGTCTTGCCGTGATTCACTTTTGGGACCTGGGGACAATTTCATCATGTCTACAAGAAGTGTGATCTTCATTTTAGTCTGTGGGAGGACAAAGTGAAGTTGGTCACAGATCCTGGAAGTAGATTACAGCCAATGGATTAGGAGCCATACAGGTGAGTGCTATTTTGATGATCTACTCACCACCCATCATTTATATTTATAGCTAACCTGGAGGTCTTCTTTACAGCAGCAGATATACTTCTTACCAGCTGCTGGCTTGAACACATTTCCATTAATATTTTTATTAGTATCCCAACATGAATTCATTGATTCAATCAATTTTCTGCTAGCACATATTTCACATGCAGAACAGTCATTTTCCCAAGCAGCTTTTGTACACACAACCTACTGTTTTGATTCTGGAGTCCTAATTATAACTTTTAAGAAAGCTAATGAAGCATTTCACCATAAGTATGGAGCTTTGCGCTAGTATGGTTCTTATGTAAAGCCTATTGCACTTTAAATGCAGCAACAACCCTTTGTTCATTTTATTGCAGCATGTTGTGTAAAACTTAAAAAAAAAATATATAGTGTTTGCATGTTAAAACACATAGCTTCAGGCAGACTTGACATAAATGACAAGTGACCCATTCTGTGACATTAAACAACACATAGCAGATGAAGCTGGGTCTGTCTCAGCATCAAGGGGAGAAACTCAGAAAATGGAATTTACCAACAGTGTATTAGGACACCTTTTTAAAGTGTAAAACCAAGGAAATTACACTGGGGCTGCCATATATAACGCCAAAGCAACCTGATGGCCATTATTTATTCCCCTATACTGCCTGATTCACAGCTACCCCACAATGATAATTAAACCCAAGAACAAAAATTGTATAATTTTCAGCTTACTAGTGTTTATATTTGTCAGTTGCATTCATTTTCTTTTTTAAGGTTAAGAAAATTTTCACCACATACAGAGGATCCCTGTTGATCTTCCTAGAAAGGCAGTGTCCTTGTTTCTCCCCGTGAGCTAACCTGGGGGCATCAAAAAATGTTATTGTATTTATGTAAACTACTACCCTACCCATCCCACATGTAGTGAAGATAAATGTTTATAGTCCATCCATGGACAGGTTAATTTAGACCACCAGATGAAAATAAAGGGAAAAAAAGCCTGAGTATAAAAAAATATGCAACCACCACTCCTAAGGATTTTTTCAGGCACAATGTTACATTTTTGTTTTTTAAGGCTAAATTTGCAATAGTGGTGGACGCAAAAGAGCTTTTAGTGCTGTGTTGTTTTAGCCTTCGTTCAGTCATTCAAGTGTTGGTGGTACATAATGGCCAACACACATTTCTGTGTCTTTCCTGGTGATTGCTGGGTACTAGACACTGAAAATGAGCCAGATGTCCACTTCACCATGTGACCTGAGCCAGAAGCCTTTGCTCATCCAAAATACCTCTATTTTCATTCGAATGCTTACTGTGTATGAGCTAAACAAAGTCTGAATATTGCAAAGTTAAATTCTGTATCTTAAAGCAGAGCTCCAGTCTGGAAAAAAAAACACTGCAGCTGCTGACTTTTAATATAAGAACACTTGCTTGTTCAGGGCGCAATGTCGGTACCCTGAGCCAATTCATCAATCAGCTTTGGGTTCAGGCGCCTGCATTGTAAGTAAGGGAAACCAGGAGTGAAGCCTTCAGCTGCACTTTCTGAATGGTTCCACCAACTTCAGGGACCAGTGGAGGGAAGATGGAAGGGCCAGAAATCCGAAAAGTTCACCTCCGTGATCTTACCCGAAAGTGGGAGCGGGTATATGTCAAAACCAGGTAGGAGGGTGTGAACAAGCAGAGCTTCCCTTTTGGATGGAGCTCCACTTTAGGAAGAGCCAAAGAACCCCATCAAAATAGGGCAGTATATGCCACATAAATAGTAATGTGTGGTACATACTGTTACCCTCCTCTATAAGTAAGCTGATACATTTTGTAGTCGGAGGACTTGAGTATTATGTGTTCAGCTCTGTTATACAGATCGTATTGTTTTTATTGACTCCCAATTTACCAATGATACTGTCATAGCAAAATCTTAAGATCTCTGTAAGATTTGGACAGAGGTCATTTGGAAAAAATCTATCCACAAAATAGCACCCAAGTAAGCACGCAAGCTTGTATGTGATATGGAATGGCAGGGATGGGCAGCATTAAATGGCAAATTCTAACGCAGCCAATTGAAAATGGCTCTCCAAGTATTTGGTCATTTTTACTTTACACCCTTTCCAGATATCTGTCAAATACTTTGAATATGCAGGTATCTGACAGATAATGTGTGTGGGGAGTGATTTCAGGATAATGGGAGAAGATACACAAATACCTTACATAAAGCCAACAGACAATCAGACATTTGGTCACTGCTTCTAAAGTGTGAACAGAACATATATATTTTATTGTAAAATTCCACAACGATTACATACAGTTCATATTACTTTTGGTAGGTATAATGTAGAGAGCTCCAAAAATTTAACCGGAATCATCTTTAGAGCTCAGATATGTTTTTTCCCCAGAAGGCATATTCAGCTCAGTAAATCCATACGCCACACTACAGTGCATTGTTTCATTCTAAAGACTGGATCACAGATAACAATATCTTATGTCATTATAGGAAACTATAACCCTTAATAAATACAGTTGGATAGAGATTTAATAGACCTTGTTTTTTGCTACCATTATCTAAAAAGATATAAAGAATATATAAATATAATATAATGAAACAATGCAATCTTACAGTAGTGTATATTATATGATCATTAGAAGTCACAAATGAAAGCAAGACATTAACTATATATGACTAAGTACCTTTATTATCTATACCACTCTATATTTTAATGCCACATCTCCCAACATTCCTGTCCCAAATACCAGAGAGATTTATGTCAAGATTTGGACTGGCCCAGGCTGTCTTGATTTGCACACATTGGGCTTTAATTTGGCATGTCAATAATGACAAGCTGCTAGGTTGTCTTTTGGTCTCGGTATATGGGAAAAGCTGGGGTAAGGCCATTTTTTTTGTAACCCACAAGTGTTCTTAAAAAGTATAAGCATATATTTTCTGAATTGATGTAGAAAGCTTTCAAGAACCTTCTAATATACACCCATAAAAAGCCACTTGCATTTTTTTTTTCTGTGGACAGTGGATATCAATCTTTTTTTTTTGTGTGGCATAACACACTAAATAAGTAGTTTGGTTTCCAGGTGGTCACCCCTTAGGGCACTGTATAGAAATTATTATGAAAGTAAAAAGGTATTAAAGCAAACCCTTAACTAAGCCTAGCTGATACAAATCAGAAAGTTAGATGTAAGTTCAGCAGAGTATTATGTACCTTATGGAAAGGGTCATGATGGATGATTTGCTCTACTCCCTTATGAAATATACATTCCCTTTTTTGGCATTCCAAAATACAGGTTTTGAATGTAGAAACACCACCTAGCTCCATAATGTAAAACAAAAACTGTACCTCATGTTGATCCTCTCCTAAGCAGAGGAGCTGTTCAATGGACCATAGAAGTAAACTGATACAATCTGGAGTCTTTTGCAAAGCAAAACCATTTGCCTCCAAATGTTAGCATTAAATGCTCCCTTGTGGCATGCAGGTTTCAATAATTATGTTCTAACATAAAGCCTTACTAGTCCATTTTATGCACAGATTATGGACCAGCACCTTGGATAGCGAGACCATTGCATTCGATTCAGCATTCAAAGAATTTATCTACAATATCATCAAGTTTTATTAGTGAAGATCACAGAGAATTGAGAGGCAGTCCAGCCAAAATGTATTTTTATGGAATTATATCTGAAAAGAATTGTCTTGTTGGTTTTCAGGTCATTTAAATCTATATATAGAGAAAAAGGACAAATACTGTACATATTAATCACTACCCCCCACTGGACCAAAAATTAATTTTGAAAGGTGAAAAAAATATATATACACATATATATATATATATATATATATATATATATTATAAATTGTATACAAGCTATTTTAGCCATAGGTTTACAAGACAAAATGAGCTTTAATTAGCACCTTTGCACAGGTAAGGCAAGAGGGGATGTAACAACTCCTCTTTCCAACAAATCTAGGGCTAGTGGAATTAGTTGCTTTGATCTCAGTCTGCTCACTGACCACCATCTATCAGCAGTTGGCAAGCTTTGTAGGGGTACAAGTATATCAGTAATCCACTTATATTTTGCTTCCATGCTTTACAGAAACACTGAAGAGCAGAGCTTGCCCTTTAACAGTTTACTGCATAGATAGGAGTAGCGTGCAACTATGATGTCATTATTGTAAAGCCAAGCAAGTAACAGTAAGGGAAAAAAAAAAAAAGAAAAGATAGTCTTCCTGATCCTGTCACAATCTAGAGATAGGAGAATAGGAAACTTTGCAGTGAGATAAAATGTTTAACTGGTACAATTTATTTGTGGTCCATGTAGTACTGATAATTTCCAATGTCCTTTCATGCAGTAGCTTAATATTCTGTAGGAACTCCTGTAGCCTTAGGGTATTTCAGCCTATGTACAGCTTTGCCTCCATGTAACAATTGGCTGACGTCAAGCAGATGGTTCAGCTCACCTTTGTCATTCTCTTCCTTCCATCTCCTTGGCAGCTCCTGATTACATTATGGCTCAGTGAATGTTTGTGCTATGACTATGAACAGCCCTTCATGACTTGTATCACATCAAACTACACAGCACATCACAGAACAAAGTGGGAAAGATAATCAGTGTATTGCTTCTGACTATACAGACTATGCTATACAACATATCAGTTATTAGAGCAGTTGCTCGCCATGCTGGATCAATCAGGAGTGCTAGCAAAGTGCAGGGATTGTGCAAAAATTTTATGTTTTTTAAATTGTCAAAAGCATGTTTAATTTGTACAATAATGTTTTTATTCCTGTACATGTGCCATTGGCAGAATATAGCACACAGTAGCATAGAACAAAAAAATTTCTTTTTTAAAAAAAGCATCAAAGATTAATAGCTGATCTAATATAAAAGGACCGCTCACTTCCCATTTTGTGGATTTAAATTATTATCATAACAAAATGAAGCCTTATTAGGATGTGCTACTCTCATTTAAAGGACATTTCCACAAAATGTCAGTTTTGGGTGTTTACAAAAATTAACTTCTGCTGGCTACTTAAATCCCCATGGGTGTCCATCTCCTAGAACTTCCACCTTTGGCCCCTCATGGTGGCTGTTTTCACTTTTAGGCCATTAAGGCTGTTACTTGCCCTATACTAAAACCAGCAGACAGGAATGACACATCAAGCATATGTATAGCTGGGAACCCCAGTTCAGTGACCTAGCAACCAAACTCCGATATAAGAATCTGACAAACGTATCACATTCCTGGTAAAACTGATATTTGTTTGGATTTTACCTTTAAGAAGCTATAAAGGACTTTGAAAATTCTATTAACACCATACCCAAACAGAATCAGTTCTAAATGCTCTAGGTTGTTGTCAATGGCTCCTAATGAGGTTAAATGGCAAGAAAGGGATGAATCCACAGGATGTAAGTGATGGGTCCTCATTTAATTCGATAGTCTACCTGTCTGCCATAGGCTTTTCAGTCATCCCTTTAACCATTATAGAATGCTACCCTTTGTATGGCATGTTTGAATGTTTTAATCAGTTTGCACATAACAAGATAGAAATAAATGTTGCACTTATGTACCAGAGCCTGCACGTAAGAAAAAGCAAGTATCTGCTTTAGAGAACGCTCCTTTGGTTATCTCTGGTGTTCTAGCTGTAAATAGTGAATCTCTCTACTCTTCACTTTTTGGAAACCAGTTTTTCTACAATTCATTGTAAGATGTTTATGGGTTTTCTAAAAATGAATGAAACAAAGAATTATGTTGACATAAATGTGTTTTTTATGAAGTAGAAAAAGAAATGATTTATTGCAAATGAAATTCTATGTTTACAGTTTAAACCCTTCTGTACTTGAATAGCCTGTAGCAAGAGGTTATTTATGTTCCTGCTGCCGCCATCTAGTGTCTTTTATCTTCAAAATTCTGTATGCACTGCATTTCAGGTAATGAAAAAAATGGAAAGATATATACAGAAAATCTCTGGGAGATTGCACTGTTACATGCATGCTCCAAGACAACTTATTTATCCTTGCTTTACTAATTACTAAGCATGGGTCAGTTAACTTAAACAAGCATGCAGTCAGTGAAGTGTTGAGACACTTAAGATACTCATGTGTGTTTCTTTGTGATTTTCTGATCTGGAGATATAATAGCGGCAACCTTTAAACCCAATCAAGTCAACATTAGCTCCAATATTTCTGTCCAGACTAGTTTCTTTTAGCCATCAAATGGTGGTATTCATTGAAACAAGCATGCAGTCAGCGAAGTGTTGGGCCACTTAAGATACCTATGCACATTCCTTGGTGATTCTCTGATCTGGAAATATAACAGTGGCAACCCTTCAACCCAATCAAGTCAGCAACGTTAGCTTTAATATTTCTGTCCAGACTGTCTTTTTATTTTAATCATCAAAGGGTTGTATTCTTTGAATCCAGGGCAGGGTACAGGCTATGCTTTCTTGGCTTGACCCCATTTAAGGGAAAAAGCCTAGCATGACATCCTAGCATGAGCTGATCAAGCAAATAGTACATCAAGAAGATATATGTGTCATAAAACAAGACTGTCATGTTTAAATCACATTTATTAAGCAGGAAGGTGGGTTCTTTTGGACAAAGTAAAAGAAATTAACGTAAGTAAATTCCCTCCTCCTGTTTCAGCCTTGACAGTACATATGTAAAAAATCTAAGAGGAAGGGGAATAGGTGATCGACCCTAGATAACAGCTATAAAAAAAAAAAAACTAGCAGCTAGGACTATCAGATTAATGATATTATTGTTAACCCCAGTTTTCAAGAACTAGATCAGCAAATAAACAAGGTGTCTGAAATTTTTGGGCACAGATTAAAGAGACTCTGTTGCAGCCACTGAAAAAACTGGTGCTTCAATGTATATAGAAGTATGTGGGACAGGGTGATTGGGTGGTCATCACATTCTCCTACCCCAGGGTGGTTTCTTCTGGGCTATGCTAGGCACCTTATACCGCAGGGATATGCATTTAGCAGACCTCCAGCTGTTGCAGAACTACAAGTCCCATTATGCATAGCAAGACTGACAGCCACAAGCGTGACACCCAGAGGCAGAGGCATAATGGGACTTGTAGTTTTGAAACAGCTGAAGGTCCGCTAATTGTTATACAGGGTCACTTTGCTACACATGGGGTTCCTTTACTTTGTGCTGTCTTCATCAATGCTCTGAAAAAGGCTGAAGCTGCCGTGGGGGAAGGCGGGCCTCTGCTCTTAAGGATGAACATACACTATGTACACTTGCACCGCAACTTTTCTCCAGTTAAGTCTGGGGTCCCCGTAACAATGCAGACCTTCTCTGTATTCTGAATTTAGGAGCAACATGCTGAGCTCTGTCCACATCCACCTGTCCAGTGTTTTCCACTACTACTCCCCAGAAACGGAGTGAGTCCCACCATGCACTTTACACGGGCTCCACATGTGCACCTAACTCTTGAGCTTCCATAGCTCTATACAGGATGGGAACCTCTGTGGCAAAAACCCACTCCCATTTCTCTGGGAGACAGACTGCTGACGGAAGGAGTGCCGATAGCTGCTAGAGGCCGTTCCACCTATAATAGGTACATGATACTGACAAGCTGCTTGTTAATCTTCTGTTACCCCAGGTAACCACTTATGTCTTTACACTACTTTACTACACACCAATGTCTTCATACCCCAGTGTGTTAAGACCCACTCTGTGAACTATTTGTGTGCCAGTTGCAATACACCCCTTTCAGTAACTTCAGACCAGGCAGGGAATACCTTACTTCAGAAAGTGTAAAATTAACATTTCCACCATACAAGTACAGGGTCTTTCCTAACTACAGGCTTGTGCTGCCACGGCATACCTGCAAAGGTGAAATACAAGCCATTAGAGTCCTTTAGAGGCATTTTCATGCAGATGTAAGTCCTTCAGAGGCATTCTTCAGTGCTGGTGTCTTGGAGGTAAATCCCAGGTTCCTGATGGTGATAGGCAACATTCTTCTGCTCCTTGTGGGTATCATTCTCTGTTTCTCTTCCTTGAAGACCCTGGTCTCAGCTCTCTCTGTTTCTTGGGCTCTCCAGGGGGGAAGAATCTGGGGGTTCACACACCGCATGCAGAACTTTTCTGTTTCAGTTGTTTTCTTAATGTTTAAACAAGCATATTTATCAGTACATAACAACATAAGTGTATTGAGGTTTCAGGAAACAAAGCCAACATTAACCACTTCAGCCCCTGCTTACAGCACTTCTGTGTGGTAGCTGCACTAGTTCTTTTTTATTCTATGAAGCTAAGAACCCTTTCAGTAAGTACAAGAGTACCTGTTGATCTTGCCAGGTATGTCATGTCCTTGTCACTTCCTGTGACCTACAGCAAAGAATGTCTTCCTTCCAAGCTATCTTCTAAAAACTACCAATTGCCCTATCCTCCATGTAAAAAGAGATGCAGATATGTTTGTAATCCATATCGGGAGACAACCACGTCTCCATCCATAGCGAACAGTGAAGTACAGTAAAGGAGTGACATAGCCACAAAGGGACAATAAGTGTGCTATTTGCAGTACTATTAGCTTAAACTAAAGCAAGGAATCATGAAAAATGAAACAAACGTAGCCACCACACCAAGGACTAGTAAACTGCAATATTTTACATTTTTGGTTTTGGGTTTAGATACACTTTAATGGATTTGAAAAAATTATTACCAACATAAGTATTCACACTTGTTGGAAATTTCATATTTCTTCAGATGGAAAGGGCTAGTTTCGCCTGAATAATGCTGTGTACACACGGTCAGACTTTCCGGCAGAAAAAGTCAGACGGAATCATTTCATCGGATATTTCGAAATAGAACATGTTTTAAATCTTTCAGACGGAATCAATTCCTATCAGGAAAACCGTTCATCTGGATGCTATTCCGATGGACCAAAAACAATGCAAGGGCAGCTATTGGCTACTGCCTATTGAACTTCCTTTTTCTAGTTCCGTTGTACGTCATCACATTCTAAGCGAATGGACTTTGGTGTGATCGTGTGCAGCAAGTCTGTTTCAGCAGAACTCCATCGTAACTCCGTCAGAGTTTATTCTGACGGAAAAAATGATCGTGTGTACGCGGCATAAAAGGTATTGAGAAAGGAATCCGTGGATAACCTTGTGTTGGATAACGCTTGGAGCTCTCTTACTCTTTCGTCTGAAGATACAAAAAACGAATTATTTGGATGGTTCCTTCATGATGTTTTGTGAGACGATCTGAAAATTCCAGGTCAAATAACAGTCTCTAGAGTTAGGTCTGGTGTTTCTAACAGCATTGAAAAAAAGATGAAAAGCACTGACTTATCAGGTAAAATGGCATGCAAGTTCTTATCTGTATAATTGTACCTGATCAATGACTAAAGTACTGAAGTCCGAGGGTCAGCATTAAATCCAGATGGCTAGTATTTTCAAAATACGAAGTTAGCAATGGCAGCCTACGTGTCTTTTTCAGGAAAGGTTTTTTGTAATGCACATTTTTTTATTGTGCCTTTTTTTGTGTGCTCCTGGACTAGACAATTAAATATGGCATATTAAAGAATGCAACAGTTGAAGTAATTTGAGGTATTACACATTTCCTATGTTCTATGAGGCCAATGATTTGGAATACTAGTCAAATAAACATGCGTTATTTTGTAACCCAGACTGCACATTAAAGTTGGATTTTATAGGTTCCTGTGATTTTCTGCAGCCTAACATACAGGACAACGACACAAATATAATTGGATCCTTACTTGTCAGCGACTTCAAAATGTGTCAGCTTTCCCACGGAAGAAGACAGAAATTAAAAAACAAAGAGAGTATGTATTTTCTGAGTTTTAGTCTTTCTTATTTACTCTGCTGACTTAATTGTATTAATTGATTCTGTAGAGCCAAAGTAATGCTACTCTAGGTAAGTGACCGTCTCTCGCATGTTGTGAACTGGAACCCAGGGTGCTGCACAGCTTGAGATTCAGTAACATACACAAACCTGGAATATTGCAGCGTTCCTTGGTATCTTTATTGAAAATGAAATTGGAATTTCTTGCAGGGTACAGAGAACCAGTCACGAAAGGGCTTATGTAAGAATTGAAACATGGCAGATATTTAGGGTATTCAGATCTGTGCATTGCGGTGTGCTACAGCACAGATGTGTTTAGGTCTACTGTTGATGTGCTTTGAGTTGCCATTCAAAATTAATGACAAAGTACTGCAATGAACACATACTGCTTGTTACCGCGCACCAGAGTAACCCATATTGAAACATGGGTTTTACCATGAATTGACACAAAGGAAAGGTGTGAAAGGACCCTCGGATACAGATGGAACAAATAAAACTAAATATGTAAGCCTGCACAGTTACAACATTGCAATGACATGATATTTTTCAAACAAACCAGAGACATCAGATGTAAAGTGAATGATGCTAGTCCACCAAAATAAGACTCAGGGATTCAGAAGTTCAAAGTTATCAGGTCACTGTCATTTTGCATTAAATGTTACATTTAGCTGTAACTAATAGAGTACATATGATCACCATTTCTATTTTCAAGACATATTAAAGCCAGAATAGTTGATCATGAATATGGAGCATTTCCTGAATTTAAGCTGTAAATGTCTGGTGCAATATTTTATTCATTTGACCGAGAGAAGAAATCTAAAATGGTAGACAATAAGCAGCCAAAGACCTTGCTGTAACAATGCTTTGGGTTCCAGTTATGTTTGCCCTTTCTAGATAAGGAAACTTTGGAAATACACCTGAAGACTATAGACTCTATTATAAAACCCAGATAATGGTCATTATATGAAATTTGCAGACCTGAATCCAAATCCTATATAGGCCCTATTATATACTGGCCTAAACTGGTAGACATTACTAGAAGCCATACTATTTTGGAAATGTCTTTTTATTAATGTTTTCATAGTCCAAAAGAGAGAAAAAATAAAACAATCTCACCTCGCAGGGTGGAAAACACAGAAAGATGTAACACCCCCCCCCCCGATCCAGGTTAAACACTCCGTGGACATGCCACCCTCACGGATGCAAATCCCCTCAGACAAAAGGGGTAAATGTCCAAACATCCTAGCACAGACATTAATTTAACAACTTCACATTTCTTATACTAGTAAGGGCATAAATCAGCTCCATATACAGCTATCAATGCATCAGGCCATCCCAGAATAATCCCAATGGTACTGCAAATTATGAGAGAGCCGTCTAGATTCATATCCCAACACACGTAGGTAACTTCCCTCTCTCAATGGAATCTATAAAGCCATTAGGCTATTGAGAGATCGCTGTCCAACCAAATCTTCCAAACTTTGTCAAATTTCCTTGGACACCCTCTGCTCGGGTATGTTGCTTTATAGAACGGAATCATTCTGTTAACAAGCCAAGTCCAGTACAACAGTGAAGGCGTCATGGGTTTCTTCCAGTAATAGAAGCCATACTTGAATCCTTGGATTGTCACAGTGGTGTATCCTCCTTGGATGCAATGTGTGCTGGTGGACACATAGGCCCCAGGAGTAATGGGCCCCAATGTGCTCTCACACACTGCACATTATACATGTGCACACTGAAATATTTTGTTTCAGAATTTCATTTTCGTACGAAAAATACATTTATATAGTTACTCCCGAAATGTGTTTTTATTTGTTTTGTTTCGTTAAAAAATGCATTCGTCCAAAAATCGGAAATAATTAAGGTTGAATCTGTCATTGAAGGCTTTGGTGCCTGTCGAATGTTCTAAGAAGATTCGACGGAGCAATTAAACTGTGCACTCGTCATCGAATCTGTGCACTGCTTCATCGAATCTTCATGTCGAATCTTTTCTCTCTGTTGAATAATCTTGCACTAATAGAGTTAGGTTAGGTACATTCAACCTTTTTTGCTATTGCCTCTATAATGTTGAATCTTTTCTCTCTATGTCAAATCTTTGCTCTCTATATCATATCTTTTCTCTCTATGTAGAATAATCTTGGACTAATAGAGCTAAGATTAGGCACATTTGACCACAGGTCCGATGGACACAGATTGCTTTTGTCAGTGTCACGTCAAATCTCCTATCTATATTGAACTGCGAAACGAAAACAAACGAAAACAAAAATAAAGCATTTGTTTATGTTGGATCTTTCGGTTTTCGGATTCTGCACGTTCGTTATCGTTTGTTAAAATGTTAACGAAAATACCCGAAATTCGGACTAAAATGCATTTGGATGAAAATACACATGTCTACTGCACATGATATAAATTAATGCTGCCTTGATTGAGATGTAGCTGTACCTGTCACTTGTGTCTGCTAGAAACTTGTCCTGGTTGCTATGAAGAAAACTTTCATCAGATCCCAGCGTCTTTCCTGCAAGCCCACCCCCCACGTCTGACCAGTCTTTGTGGTTAACTTAGGAAATAGATGAAGAAGTTTGTAGTTCAGAGACACTAGGCATCGTAAATGTGGAGATCAATGGAGGCAGCTGGGGACTCTTCATGGCAATAACTCCTTCATGTAGGTAGATGTTGGGGGAAGCTGAAGCTGGGTAGGGGGCCTGTGAAGTAATGTTTGGTTTGCTATTTTAGCGTATTGAGTGCTGCTCAACCCATGCACATCAGCTGTGTAACAAGCACAAGGTGGGCAAAGTGCTCCTCATTATGAAGTAAGGTCCTCAGCCTGCAGTAGGAACCAGATTAGCCATAGGAGGGAACTCTGTGGGAGTGGGAAGTCCTGCAGAGTATGAGGGCGCTGCAGAAGCCAACAAGACCTCAGTCACTGCACAGTCAAGAAATTCTTTAATACACACATGGATCTGATTTTATGGCCAACATTAGGCAGGGCAATGATGTGATGTCTCATACTCTATTTAACCACACCCAATTTTTGCAATGCAAACCACCCCCACATTTTTGCAGTGGCATACCATAACTTAGATAACCAACTTATGGACTTGCACACAAACCTGCTGCATTCAGAAAATGCCCTTGGGATGTTAGCATGTATAGTTGGATGTATGTTGCATTTCCAGCTAGTTCACACTGCTTGTTTTAACAGGAATACACCTGAATTGTTACTTAGCCAGTATCAAAGGCATCAATTTAATGCTGACTTGCCAACATATTTCTATATGTTGACATAGTTATAGGCCACTTATTTCTAGTTTAAGTCCTGCTCTTCTTACCATTGCAAGTCCAGGGATATGTGTTGAACATGTGTCCCAACTAGTGGGAACAATCTAGACTTGTTTCTTAAATCATGAAGTTAGGTTAATTATTCTTGTTGCTATTGCACCTATACTGTACAGTGTTTATATCCCTTTTGTTTAGTGACAGAGAAACCCTTTGCTGAGGTTATAGAGATTAAATAGATATGGATTTCTTAAATTAAGGAATTACCTTCAGACTACGAAATAACATTCCTGCCTATAACACATCCAGCTAAGGCCCGGTTCACATACTATATATGCGATTGTGCAAGCCATGGTAGCCCATTAATTTGAATGGGCTGCTGTGTCTGCTTTTTCTGCAAGGATAAGGTCCCTGCGCCTTTTTTTAACATGCAGTCGCACAGAAATCGCATTGTGTTTTTACACTAAGCATTTTCTGTATGCAGGAAACTGCACTGCATTATTCAGTGAGTGGGGGTGCCATTAAGAACTCCATGTAGCACTGCATTTTATTGTGCAGCTATGCGAATGCATGTGATTTACATGCACTCCCTCACCCGCATATATGTGAAACTAGGCTAAACAACCGCTAAGTAGTGTCACACATACAGAAACAAGGTGAAGCTCAACGTTTTTCTCTCCTCAGGGAGTTGGTGCCAATCCATTCTTGGGCAGAGAGCAATCTGGTCAAAAGCTCGGACTCAGATTTCATGCCTTCACCAGCAAGAACTGGGCAAATTCATCAGGAATGTTTCTATTGGATTTTTCATCACTGAGGTCTCTTTCAGAACTACCTCTTCTTCTCAAGATACCCTTGCTCTATGTTCAAGGTGACGGATGCTCTAATTCAACCCTGGAAGTCTCATCTGGGTTATAGCTTTCTACCAGTCCTGTTGGCCCTAAGATTCCTGATCCGGTCTTAGAAAGTAGGAGATGATAATTTCTGCTCCTAATTCTACTCAGTATTTGTCCTCTGCTTACAAAAATAACAAATTAAAAAGTATGTTTCCACACTAGTTCATGTAGTCATCAAACTGTGAAAAAAAATAGAATGTCACCAGCATACCACGTATCCAAGAGGGAATAAACAATATCAAAGAGAAAATAAACAAATTTCTGGACTGAGCCCTCCTTTGCTATAGTTTTATATATATATATATATATATATATATATATATATATATATATATATATATATATATACAGTATATATATAATGGGATTTTTATATACAGCTTACCTGTAAAATCCTTTTCTTGAGAGTACATCACGGGACACAGGAGCTTCATTACATAGTGGTTATATAGGCACCTCTGGTGATTGGACACTGGTTGACCCCAATTAAGGAGAATTCCTCCCCTATATAACCCCTCCCATCTGGGAGGCACCTCAGTTTTGTAGCAAAGCAATAAGAAACCACGTAAAAACCCAAGAGGGGCGGGAGCTCTGTGTCCCGTGATGTACTCTCAAGAAAAGGATTTTACAGGTAAGCTGTATATAAAAATCCCATTTTCTTGATCATACATCACGGGACACAGGAGCTTCATTACATAGTGGGATGTCCCATAGCAATGCTCAGATTGAGGGGAGGGAGACACAGATCATAAATATAGACCGCCAGGGACCGGAGGACCTAAACTGCAGCCTGCAGTACACTGCGCCCGAAGGCGATATCCTCTTGCCCTCTGACATCCACCTGATAGAATCTGGTGAATGTGTGGACTGATGACCAAGTCGCAGCCTTGCAGATCTGAGCCAGGGAGGCCTGGTGATGCACTGCCCAAGAAGCACTAACAGCCCTAGTAGAGTGCGCTTTCACCCGAAAAGGAGGAATCTTCCCCTTTAAACCATAGGCCTGAGAAATAACTTGTCTGATCCACCTTGAGAGAGTGGATTTTGACGCCGCCTGGCCCTTTCTAGGGCCTTCCGGCAGAATAAATAAACAATCAGTTTTCCTTATCTGAGAAGTTGCTTGAAGATAAATACTGATTGCTCTAACCACATCAAAAGTGTGTAAAGATTCTTCTTCTGTGGACTGAGGGTCCGGAAAAAAGGATGGTAGGATTACATCCTGATTCAAATAGAAACCCGAAACCACCTTAGGTAGAAAGGACCTGTTGGGACGCATGACCACCCGGTCCTTATGGATAATTAAATACGGCTCCTTACTGGAAAGAGCTGCCAACTCTGATACTCTTCTAGCCGTAGATATGGCTACTAAGAAGACCAGCTTTTTAGTTAGGAGAACTAAAGAAGCCAGATGCAAAGGTTCAAATGGTTGCCCCTGTAAGGCTGAGAGAACCAAATTCAGATCCCATGGGCATACCGGAGGTTTAACTGGCGGTTTTGTCCGCATAGCCCCCTGGATAAAAGCCCGTACTAGGGAATGTGATGCAAGCGGCTTTTGAAAAAATACTGACAGGGCCGAAATCTGCACTTTGACAGTGCTTATGGCCAAATTCATTTCTAGGCCTGACTGGAGAAAGGCCAAGATTCTGTTAATGACATACTTTCTAGGATGCCATTTTCTGAGTTCACACCAGGAAACATATGTCCTCCAGATCTTGTAATAAATAAGCCTGGAGGCCGGCTTTCTGGCATTGACCAGAGTAGAAAGGACTGGCCCCGAAAGGCCACGGTCTCTCAGAATGTGGGTCTCAGCAGCCAAACCGTCAAATTCAGACTGCGTAAAGCAGGATGGTAGATTGGACCCTGTGAGAGCAGATCTGGCCGGAGAGGGAGGGTCCATGGCCTGCCTACTGCTAACTTCATGATTTCTGCGTACCATGGTCGCCTGGGCCAAGCCGAGGCCACCAAAAGGACCGACTTCGTCTCCCTCTTGACTCTTCCCAGGAACCACGACAGAAGCGGGCTCGGGGGGGAAGGCATAGATCAGGTTGTACTGATCCCAGGGAACTGTCAGAGCATCTGACCCCTGAGCAAGTGCATCTCTTGTCCTTGATACAAACTTGTCCAGCTTCCTGTTGAACCTGGATGCAAACAGATCTATGTCTGGAGTACCCCACTTGTGACATATGTTCTGAAACACGTCGGGGTGCAGAGCCCATTCTTCTGGGCACAACTGCTGGCGGCTGAGAAAATCCGCCTGCCAATTCTCCACTCCTGGGATGAAGACTGCAGAAAGACACGGAACATGCTTTTCTGCCCAGACAAGTATGCGATTCACCTCTTTTTGGGCCACCAGACTTCTGGTACCGCCCTGGTGATTGATATAAGCCACTGTGGTGGCATTGTCGGACTGAACCCGAACCGGGAAACCTTGCAGTCTGTAAGACCACTCTATGAGTGCCATGTAAACTGCCTGGATCTCCAAGATATTTATGGGCAGTAGACTCTCGGTTGCAGACCATTTCCCCTGCGAGCATGTTTCCTCCAATACAGCTCCCCAGCCTGTCAGGCTGGCATCTGTTGAGATAATCTTCCATGGGAGAGGAAGAAAAGTTTTGCCCTTCAGCAAATTCTTGGTTTGTAACCACCAGACAAGACTCTTGCGTGTCCCTGGGGATAGACGCATAGGAAGATCCAGAGATTGGGGCTTCCTGTTCCAAGCCGCAAGGATGCATCCTTGCAGAGGCCTTGAGTGGAACTGGGCGAATGGGACGGCCTCGAAAGAGGCGACCATCTTCCCTAACAGTCTCATGCACAACCGAATGGAGGAAGATCTTCTGCCCAGAATCAGGCGCACCAGATCCCCAATGGCCAAGGCTTTAGCCTTGGAAGAAACACCCTGCCCTGAGCGGTGTCGATGATCATACCTAGGTATTCCAACCTGGTAGTCGGTTGTAGGGACGACTTTTCTAGGTTTATGATCCAACCTAGGCGTTCTAGGTGTTCTAGCGTTTTGGTGACGCTGTGACTTAGGAACGCTGCAGTTTTCTCCATGAGAAGCAAGTCGTCTAGATAAGCCATGACGGCTATGCCCTGAGCTCTTAAGATTGCTAAGAGAGGGTCCAGAATCTTCGTGAAGACTCGAGGGGCTGTAGCAAGCCCGAACGGCAAGGCCACAAATTGAAAATGGCGCCGCTCTACCGCGAACCTTAGAAATTTTTGGTGTGCAGGAAAAATTGGCACATGGAGATATGCATCCTTGATATCTATTGATGCCATGAATTCTCCCCCTTGCAGGGAGGAGACCACAGTGCGGATTGACTGCATTCGGAAGGACCGGATGTGTAAAAACCGGTTCAGATCCTTCAGATCCAGGTTAGGTCTGACACTTCCATTTGGTTTTGGAACGGTGAAGAGATTTGAGTAAAACCCCGAACCCTGATCTTTCGGGTTCACTTCTACTATCACACCCTGGGATAGTAACTGATCTAAGGCCAGAAATAGCGGTTTTTGCTTTACTGGACCCCTGGGGATCCTTGACCTTAGGAAACGAGAAGGTGGAATCTCCTGAAACTCTAGCCTGTAGCCCAGAGATATCGAAGGGATTACCCACTTGTCCTGGATCTCTTTCCGCCAGGCTCCTGCAAACTGCAGGAGCCTTCCCCCCACTCTGCCGAGCGGGGGCGCCCCTTCACAAGGAAGATCTTGGGCTTTGCTTGGCAGGCTTTCGCCCCCAAGTCTTTTCCTGCCCCTGGGCTCTGCCTTGAGCCTTTCTAGTAGAGGAGGGCTGAGAAGGCCATCACCACTGCTTAGAGCTTCATGCTTTGGGAGAGAGAGCACGCCTGAATGATGGACGTTGGCTCTTTTTGATTGGAAGGAGAGTAGATTTTACCCCCTGAAATATTTTGGACGAATTTTATCCAATTTTTCTCCAAACAAACTTTCCCCTTTAAACGGGAACCCAATCAAATGCTTCTTGCATGACAGCTCAGCTGCCCAATTCTTTAGCCATAGAGCCCTTCGCATGTGTACCAACATGAGGGACAAACGTGATGCTTGTTGGACAGAATCCAAAATCGCATCAATTATGAAACAAAGAATATGAGGCAGTTCTGCATAATTTTCTACTTCCTCACTGGGAAGGATCCCAAGCATCTGCTTAACCTGTTCCTTGAGGAACTGACACAACCCCACGGCTGCGATTGTAGGTTGCACCACAGCGCCAGTCATGGAAAAGGAGGCTTTTTAATAAGGTTTCCAGCTTCTTTTGGATCCTTTAAATACCTGCGCAATATCCAAAGGACAAGTCAGGTTTCATTCACGCAAGAAACAGCCGCATCAACAGATGGGACCCCCCACTTCTTGGTGAAACTTTCCTCCAGAGGATAATGCAAAGAAAACCTTTTTAGGAGGAGCAAACAGTTTATTGGGATGTCCCCAATCCTTATACAACAATTCATCCATTAAGGGATGGATTGGAAAGGAATAGGCAGTCTGTGGGGCTTTCCTGAATCCCAGGGAAGAAACAGAGGATGTAGCGACTTCAGCAGCAGGCATTCTGAATGTGGTACGCACCAATTCAGTGTAATACTGCACCTGTTTTCTGAGTGCCTGGGAGGAGGGGACTATCTCCTCTTCCTCTGATTCATCCGACTGCTCATGATCCCCATCCTAAGATAGGGATCTCTCCTCATTTTCAGAAAAATCATCTGAGAGAGGAATTTCAGCAGAGGGAGGGGATCTACGCCTTTTCTTGCTATATTTCAGGGAAGCAGAAATAAAAACTCATTATTTTCTCTTCAAAACCCTCCAATGTAGCCCTAAGGGAGTATCTCAGTGACCTAAACTGGGGCTGACACATTAGGAGAGGCTGCAAACCTGACAGGTGCACTGACTCGTCTTGAGAGGCTGGCTCCAGTCTTGCAGGGGGGGATGGTAACTTACAGGCACTCTTTTAGAACCCCTGGACCTAGGCGGTGATTTACCAGTGCCTTTGCTACCTCCCCCTGAAACCCTCATACGAGGAGACATAGTCCTAAGCTATAAAGCAGAGGTACTAGTACAAGTGCAATCACTGTTGTGCTTAAAGTCTCACAATAATATATATGCTTAAACTGCACAACCTGATGCTGAGTAGGTGTCTAGGTTTGCCTGGATCCAATTCCATGGATGCTTACTGCCCACAGCTCCTGTGTCTCCACTTACAGCCCCCTGACGCTCTGGACTTTTTACAAACTGCCGCCTGGCGCCTGTGCATTACAGCGCTGTGCACACTAACGTGCATGGCTCACAACCACACTCCCCCCTCCTCCATTAGGCCGGGAACACGCCCGGTGCACGTGCACACGCCCGCGCGCGTGCATGAGGACTGCGGGATCCAGGGGGGGATGGAGAACCCCAAACAGGGCTGCGTGGGACCCCCAAACTACGTGGGACCTCTGTTTACCTTGATGTGGCAGGGACTGTAATGGAGACGTGAGTCAGCTGGAGAACCAGGCTTTACTGAGCGTGTGTATTGAAAGGCATGTAAGTATGCATCAGGCTGCTCTTACTCCCTCTAGTGGTGGAAACCAGGTAAGACATACAACTACTCACAATGAAGAAATCCATTCACATATTTAAATATACAGGATGACTTCCTTTACCTGTCCTCGCCGCAGGAATTGCTGAACCAGACAAATTCCAGCCTTCACCCATCACGGCGGGTATTGTTAGCCAACCTTCAGGTTTATTTGGGGCTCCTTCTCGGAAGAACCTCCCACCTGGGCCATGTAGAAAGCTCTGCCAGAAACTTTTGTGCGCTCTGTATAAACAGTACACCAAGTCTGGTTCTCCCAGAGCCCAGTCTTCCAATGGAGAGGACTTACAGGCAAAACCTCGCTTCTTCGGCTGACGAGGCCCGGGTACCATACCATCTTGGGAGTCAAATATCGGCCTGAGGTATGGATCCGGTTTGTTGTAGCCCTTCGGCCCTCGCAGGGACCTGCATAGAGCTAAAGTTTTTACGTGACCATCACCATAGACACTGGCGAAAAAACTGAGGTGCCTCCCAGATGGGAGGGGTTATATAGGGGAGGAATTCTCCTTAATTGGGGTCAACCAGTGTCCAATCACCAGAGGTGCCTATATAACCACTATGTAATGAAGCTCCTGTGTCCCGTGATGTATGATCAAGAAATATATATGTATATATATATATATATATATATATATATATATATATATATATATATATATATATATATATATATTAGGGCTGGTGTAAATTAAAGATGAATTCCTTGATTAATCGATTAATTTTTTTGATCGACCAAAATTCTTTTGATTGGTAATCACCTCTCCTCCGGCTTCTGGGTCTTCAGGGAGTTTGGTTGGAGATCCGGTGAAGTCACGGACATCGGCATCACTGGACACTGGACTCGAAGTACTGATTGAATGTAACGCCTACAGGGAAAAAGCTACGCATGATGTCACCCACTGCTGCCCTATGGAACTAACACGATTGTCAGCTTTACATGCTTTGTTTTTATCATCTTTATGTGAGTAGTTTTAAAACTACTAACTAATTCAAATCTTACACTTAAGCAGTGAGCACTTAGATCTTTTCTTTCTACCCATGACCTGGCGTCCTTGCTGAGATCTAAGGAGACGTGAGAGAAGTTAATGGTCTGTGTTAACCCTTTTGATACCCGCTTGCATGACCACCTGTTTGCATAGGGGTCCATGCCATAAGGTGAGAGTGATTAGTTAGACCGGAGGTGGAGGGATTGTCATGCTACTGTGGGAAAAAAAATCACTTACGTCAGTGCTACAGTTTGAATTTAAAACGTATTTGTGTGAACTGTGAAGTTAAGTCATGGATTGTGGAAGCTAACTAGTGTCTGGTGATTGTATATAGTGTATACCACATTCACCACTGACTAATGCAGAGTTGCAATGCAAGGAGATCAGCTAAAAGTAGTTGGATCTGTATGTGCGTTATAATTAATCGAAATTAGTCGATTAATCGATAAAAAAAAAAAAATCAATTAATCGAACATAAAAATATTAATCAGTAACAGCCCTAATATATATATATATATATATTACAAAGGAGGGCTCAGTCCAGGCTTCATTCGCTGGAAATTATATATTGATGATATTTTTTTTCATCTGGAGAGCCCACAAGAACAACTAGAAGATTTTATATTAAAACTCAGTGGTAATGATTTTAATATCTTATAAACTTTCCAGTGGTAAGGTATCTGTATTTTTTCTGGATTTAACCATCTTTATAAAAAAACATACCACAAGACAGTTGACATCAACAGTTGTATTTTGTGAGACACTTAACTTAAGAGATGGTTGTATAATATACTAAGGGCAAATCTAGAAAGCTATAAAGGAAGACAGTCATGTCAACAGGAAAATAAGACCAGCGCAAAGAACAGCTGAATGGGAAGAAAAGTGACAACATAAAGAAACATGAAGAAATGTAAGGCCGCGTACACACGCGCGGACTGTTCGCCCAACTTTGTCCGTCCAACAGTTTCGGCAAACAGTCCGCTCAAACTTAGCATGGACGGACATGGCCACACACGACGGACGAACAGTTTGCTGAAACCGTGCGCGATGACGTGAACGGCACGTACGACGGGACGAAAAATACGACGTCCTATACACTGCATTATAGCTTTCGGCGTGAAAATCCTTTCTGAGCATGCGCGCAACTTTGTTTGACGAACAAGCCTACACACGGGCGGACTGTTCGCTCAAACAAGGTTTCAGCGGACAGTTTTTCGGAAATTCCGAAAAACCTTGTCCGTCCAACTGTCCGCTGAAACTGTCCGCTGAAAGCCCACACACGAGCGGACTGTCCGCCCAAACACTGTTCAGCGGACAAAGTTGGGCGAACAGTCCGCCCGTGTGTACGCGGCCTCAGTCTTCATCTCAGCACTAAAAATGTGAAAAAAAGAATGCTTTAATATTATTTTTAAATGTGATTTTATTATATGGGTGACATGTATGACTTGCAAATGTACCCAAATAAGACAATATTAAGGCTTTATAAACCTGTGCCACAAAGGAGTCATCTATTGTATACAGTCCCCTTGCCATAGGCAGTACATAGGGCAGACTAAATGTGATTTGAAAGTACACATGAGAAAACATGTGTATGGTATCTTAAAAGGAAAGAAGAAATATCTGCTACAGTGCCTTGAAAAAGTATTAATTCCCCTTGAAACTTTCCACATTTTGTCATGTTACAACCAAAGACGTAGATGTATTTTATTGGGATTTTATGTGATAGAGCAACACAAAGTGGCACATAATTGTGAAGTGGAAGGAAAATGATAAATGGTTTTCAAAATAGTTTTCAAATAAATATGTGAAACATCTGGAGTGCATTTGTATTCAGCCTTCTTGAGTCAAAACTTTGTAGAACCCCCTTTTGCTGCAATTATAGCTGCAAGGATTGTTGGGCATGTCTCTAAAATCTTTGTTAGAGACATACCCATTTGCACATTTGGAGAGTGAAATTTTTGCCCATTCTTCTTTGCAAAATTTCTCAAGCTCTGTCAGATTGGATGGAGAGCGTCTGTGAACAGCAATTTTAAATTCTTGCCATAGATTCCCAATTGAATTTAGGTCTGGACTTTGTCTTTGTAGCTCTGGCTGTATGTTTAAGGTCGTTGTCCTGCTGGAACCTTCGCCCCAGTCTCAAGTCTTTTGTAGACTCTAACAGGTTTTCCCCTGTATTTGGCTCCATCTATCTTCCCATCAACTCTGACCAGCTTCCCTGTCCTTGCTGAAGAAAAGCATCCCCCAAACATGATGCTGCCACCACCATGTTTCACGGTGGGGATAGTGTGTTGTGCAGTGTTAGTTTTCCTCCACACATAGCGCTTTGCTTTTAGGGCAAAAAGTTCAATTTTGCTCTCATCTGACCAGAGCACCTTATTCCACATGTTTGCTGTGTCCCTCACATGGCTTCTTGCAAACTGCAAATGGGACTTCTTTCAACAATGGCTTCCTTTTTGCCACTTTTCCATAAAGGCCAGATTTGTGGAATGCACGACTAATAGTTATCTTGTGGACAGATTCTTCCACCTGAGCTTTGGATCTCTGCGGCTCCTAAAGAGTTACCATGGGCCTTTTGGCGGCTTCTCTGATTAATGTTCTCAGCCATGTCTTGGTAGGTTTGCAGTTGTGCCATACTCTTTCCATTTTCGAATGATGGCTTGAATAGTGCTTCGTGATATGTTGAAAGCTTGGGATTTTTTTTATAACCTGACCCTGCTTTAAACGTCCCCACAACTTTATTCCTGACCTGTCTGGTGTGTTCCTTGGCCTTTGTGATGCTGTTTGTTCACTAAGGTTCTCTAACAAACCTCTGAGGGCTGCACCAAACAGCTGAATTGATACTGAGATTAAATTACACACAGGTGGACTCTATTTACTATTAGGTGACATCTGAAGGCAATTGGCTACACTAGATTTTAGTTAGGCCCCTTTCACACATGCGGATGATATGTCCGTATTTCATCCATCCGTTTGCGGATGAAATACGGACATCCATTCATCCCTATGGGATAGCGGGTGTCTGCGGATGAGCATCCGCAGACACCCGCTATTGTCCGCCTCCGCAAATGTCCGATTCTGCAGACGGAGGAAAATCCTATTTTTCTGTCCGTCTGCAGAGCGGATCGGATGAACACGGACACACGGTCCGTGCTCGTCCGATCCCCATAGAGGAGAGCGGAGAGCTGACAGGGCGGTCCCCGCACAGTGTGCGGAGACCGCCCTGTCCGCAGCCGGCTCAGCGGGGACAACGGAGCGATCCCCGCTGAGCGAGCGGATCATCACGGGGCGGATCTTTACTGATCCGCCCCGTGTGAAAGGGGCCTTAGGGGTATCAAAGTAAAGGGGGCTGAATACAAATGTAAACAATTTTAAAAAACATTTATCATTTTTCTTACACTTCATAATTAGGTGCCATTTTTTGTTGGTCTATCATAAATCCCAATAAAATACATTTACGTTTTTGATTGTAACATAACAAAATGTGGAAAATTTCAAGGGGGTATGAATACTTTTTTCAAGGCACTGTATATGATCATTATAAGTAAGCACACAATAAATGTATACAGGGTACAAAATTGTGGGCTATAGGAAAAGTTCATATAGATACCAAATAGGGTTTTGTGAAACTGATTTCCAGAGCAGGAACTAGTTGTATTTTTATTATGAACTCAGATCATTGGCATCTAAATTCTGAAGTAGTTTTGATAAAACAAATTTGTAATCTTGATCAATAGGACACTTTGCTGATTGTAAAAGGGTTACAATAATTGTTGAGCATACAAGGGGTTAACACTAAGGTACAAGACGAAAGGAATGGGTTTAACCTTGATATAAGTTTCTCCAAATAACATCAATTCAAAGCCACAGGTCTTTATATACAACACACATGAGCAGGACTCTCTTCTACATCCATGATCTCTCTGGCAATGAGTAAGCAGCATCTTGGTAACACAACATATCTGATGTGGGCCTTGCTCTGCTTCTTAACTCGGAATTAAACTACTAAATAAAATACCCGTATTTATCGGCATATAACACGCACAGATATATAACACGCACCTTCATTTTAGGTGGGAAGTTTCAAGAAAAATCAAATTTTAAATAAAATAACTTTGAAGCAAAAGAAGGGTCAGTGCCCATCAATGCAGCCTCACCATTGCCCATCTGCAGCCTCACAATTGCCCATCACTGCAGCCTGATTAATGCCCACTTGTAGCCTCACAATTGCCCATCAATGCAACTTAATCAATGTTCATCTGCAGCCTCACAATTGCCCATCTGCAGCCTGATCAATGCCCATATGCAGCCTCACCATTGCCATGAATGCAGCCGGATCAATGCCCATCTGCAGCCTCACCTCAGATTACTTCTACCTCGGAGGGGACAGGGAGGGGGGCGGGACGAGCGCCGTCAGATTACATATAGCGAGAATCTTATGTTTACTCCGCAGCCTCTTTAATACAAAGTCCCGCCTCCTGGACAGGCTTCTATGATAGACAGAACACTGGTCCAATGCTGGCCCAGGAGACGGGACTTGCTATTACAGAGGCAGATGAGAAAACAGGTTCTCGCTGTATGTACACTGATGGCACTCGTCCTGCCCCCCTCCCTCCTAGGCAGCCCAAATTGCAGTATCGGCGTATAACACGCACACACTATTTGCACCCGATTTTCAGGGTGAAAAAGTGAGTGTTATACGCCAATAAATACAGTACTTTCTCTTCTGAAGATGTCTGATGTGGAACTAACAAGCAAGTGCTCCCATCCTGACAGGTAATAATAACTAGCATAGGCGTGCACAGGGGGTGTGTCAGGTGTGCCTGGGCACACCCTAATCACTATGTGTGGTGCAGATTCCCCCTACTGTCCAGACTTCCCCCCCTTGTTGACCTCTCCACCCCACAGTGCTGATGGCTTCCCTCCTCTCCCTACTGCTGCGGGGTATGTTACACAATGGAGAGCGGAGGAAGGGGCTAGTAAATATATAATTCACCAGCCCCTTCCTTTTCTAAATGAACACTAAAAATGAAAATAAAAAAATAATTAAAAAACAGAATCACTGAGTTGGAAAAAGGATCACCACCTTGCATCAGACAGACTGTCAATGAACACTTGCAGCCAGGAGTGCCCCTTGTCAGCTTAGCAGTCTATTACTTAGCATTATTGCTAATGAAATTCAAAAACAGTATACAATTATCATGATCGATTGTTCAATAATATAAAATTCTTACTGTAATTATTTATTCCTCTGCTTCTGGCCGTTTCCATCATGAATGTGGGCATGTGAAGCCCAATCGAGATCGCTTCCTGGAATGGCTTTTGAGAGGTGCATTCTGGGTAACCAGCATGCACCTCTCGATCTCGTGCATGCGCGATTCATTGGCAGCCATAGCGTCAACTCCTGGAAAATGATGTGTCATCATTTCCCAGGAGCATAGGCGAGGGAGGAAGTCACAAGGAGCTCCGCGGAAGTGGCAGATTATAAGGACTACATAGCAACAGGGCCTTTCTGGTAAGTATATATAAAAAAAAAAATAATTCCTCCAAATGTTTTTTTCTAGGTTAAAAGTAGTCTTTTGATGCTAATTTTTTTAATGTGCAAATTTCGTCTGGTTCCTGATGAACAGGCCAAAATTCACTTTGTGGGTGGCCAGTGGCGTAACTAGAACCTTCAGGGCCCCGATGCAAGAAACCATGAAGGGCCCCCCTGAACCCCAGCCAGGGCCCTTCCCTCCGAGTCCGGTGGTGGAACTCCAGGGTGTGGTCACAGGTATGACCTTTGTGTGCCCTGTAGTTCCACCACTGGTATCAGTTTTTTTTTAATAATTTTTTTAAAATTTTTAGGTGCCCCATTGGGGCAGGGTGGGGTCCCCGTCCCCAGAAGAGATGAGGTCCTTTTCTCCAGGGCAGATGAAGTTACTGCCCCCAGGTGAGAAGGGGTCCCTGTCCCCAGGGGAGGTGGGGGATGGGGTCCTCTCACTCACCATGACCAAGCTGTAGGCCGCACACTCATCCATGTTGGCCTGGGCTCCATCCAGTGTGCTGGACGGGTGATCAGCATATCTCCCAGAAAGACATTTTATCATCTGTGTATGATGGGGGAGGAGGGGGGCTGGCAGACAAGCCTGCAGTGTCCTCCAGGGAGCTGTCTCTCATAGGACTGCACTGCATCTGTGTGCTTAAAGTTTGTTTACCCAGGAGAAGTATGCAGTGCAGTGTGGGCCAGAATCGGGGGAGGGCGGGACTCTGGCTGGGGAGAACAGACATTGGACTGAGCGGCAATGCATGGAGCAGGAGAGGGGTACTCTGAGGAGCCGGCAGAGGACACATGTCATGCAGGGAATGCACAACTAAAGAGCAGCCAGTGCGATAGTCGAGCATGGAGCTCTGCTAGTCACCCTTCACCTCCAGCCACCCGTGTGCATGGTGCACTGGTACCCCTAGCTGCCTATGCTGCCGGCCATATGTAGATGGGGCTGCATGGGCCCCCTGCATCACAGGGCCCGGTTGCGGTCGCGACTGCTGCACCCCCTATAGTTACGCCCCTGTGGGTGGCCCTATCAGTCCCCTTGGACCCGACATTGACATTGTAAAAATCAAAAGAGCCGGGTGCAAAACTGACAGCTAGACAAATCAGATGCAGCTGCTGTTTGGGCATTCTAACAGCAGCTCGCACTGGCTGTGAGAATACAATGGCCCAGTAAAGGGGATTTCTCCATTTGTGCTGTTTGCACGGATAAAGTATTCTGACTGATCTTTTACTAGTGGCTTGTTATGAATGGAGCAGAAAAACTCCCCTCCTGCTATGCTAAGTGACAGCACTCATTTCCAGCATGTGCCTACTGCTAGAGACAGAGCAAGAGAATGTCACCACCACACTATGGATCTCCAGAATGAGTGCAAAGCTTTATTCGGTGATCACATCGTTACAGCAGATAGCAACATTTCCGAGCCTCCCAGGACCCCTTCATCAGGCATGTTACATGTGTACTGCAGGAGACAAACACTGTCAGTCAAACTGCATTAGGTACTCTTCTCCTTGTGAGCAGTGTGGTTGGAGAGTGGTGGGGGGAAGTTGAGGGGTGATGTGTCTGACTCAGCAACTACAGGACAAATCGTAATAGGACCAAGTACACTTAAGCTGGCCATACACCATACAATTTTCTTATTCAATTTCCTTTAGATTTACCAACAACTGTGTAGTACAAGGGCTTGCCTGATTGCACACAAGCTGAAAGTGTTTAGATTTGACCTCATATTATATGGTTTTGGTAAATCTAAAGAAAATCTATAGAAGAAAATTGTAAAATGTATGGCCAGCCTTAGTACCCTAGGAGGTTTAAAAAAGATTTGATGGTACTTTTTTAAAACTCCACAAGTAGAAGCTCACTGTGGTCTATTGCTTTATGTTCTGTATTAACATGGGGCCATTGCTCTCCAAGCCAAGAGAAGTTGTGCCTGAACATATAGTGGTTACTATGCACCAAGCCACCAGACAAAACTCTAAGGCCGCGTACACACGGGCGGACTGTTCGCCCAACCTTGTCCGCTGAACAGTGTTTGGGCGGACAGTCCGCTCGTGTGTGGGCTTTCAGCGGACAGTTTCAGCGGACAGTTGGACGGACAAAGTCTTTCGGAAATTCCGAAAAACTGTCCGCTGAAACTGTGTTTGAGCGAACAGTCCGCCCGTGTGTGGGCCTGTCCGCTGTACTTTCGAAATGAGCGGACTGTTCCCGCTCGGAAAGTCCGCCCATTTCGAGCGCGTGTACAGGTAGGCGGGGCCCGCGAAGGAGACGTTGCGGGCTCCGCCGCCTGGAATGGGCTTAAAGGGGAACCCCAACGCCGAAAAAAATCGGCGTGGGGGTTCCCCCAAAGTCCACACCAGACCCTTGTCCGAGCACGCTACCCGGCCGGCCAGGAAAGGGGGGCGAGCGAGCGCGCCCCCCCTCCTGAGCCGTACCAGGCCGCGTGCCCTCAACATGGGGGGGTGCCTTGGGGAAGGGGGGGCCGCGCGGCCCCCCCACCCCAAAGCACCTTGTCCCCATGTTGATGAGGACAAGGGCCTCTTCCCGACAACCCTGGCCGTTGGTTGTCGGGGTCTGCGGGCGGGGGGCTTATCGGAATCCGGGAGCCCCCTTTAAGAAGGGGGCCCCCGGATACCGGCCCCCCACCCTATGTGAATGAGTATGGGGTACAATGTACCCCTACCCATTCACCTGTGAAATAAAGTACAAAAAAAAACACAACACAGGGGAAAAAATATTTTATTGCACAGCTCCGGGGGTCTTCCGTCTTCGGGGGTCTTCTCGCCGGACTCCTCCGCTATGTGTGTGTAGCTCTTTTACTAGCGGAGGAGTCCGGCTTTCTTCCTCCCCGCCGCCGGCCTCTTCTCCCGACTTCGGGGGTCTTGTCCCCCTCTTCGGTTCTTCTGCCGGGCCACCGCGCCTTCTTGTAGCTCTTTTACAGGCGGTGGCCCGGTCTTCTGTCGCCGCTGCCTTCCGTTCTTCTGTCGCCGCCTTCGGTTCTTCTGCCGGGCCACCGCGCCTTCTTGTAGCTCTTTTACAGGCGGTGGCCCGGTCTTCTGTCGCCGCTGTCGCTGTCGCCGCCTTCCGTTCTTGTTCTTCTTCTTGTTCTTCTTCTTCTTCTCCAGGCGATGTTGACACGTCGCTCCCTCCGGCCGGAATGCCAGAGCCGCGCTGTGCGGTCACTTATTAAGTGACAATGGGGCGGGGTCACATGGTATATGTCACATGGGTTGGTCACATGGGTTGATGTCACATGGGGACTATGACATCGTAAGGGGGCGGGGTCACCATGTGACCAACCCATGTGACATATACCATGTGACACCGCCCCATTGTCACTATATAAGTGGCAGCGGAGCGTGTCCCTGGCATTCCGGCCGGAGGGAGCGACGTGTCAACATCGCCTGGAGAAGAAGAAGAAGAACAAGAAGAAGAACAAGAACGGAAGGCGGCGACAGCGACAGCGGCGACAGAAGACCGGGCCACCGCCTGTAAAAGAGCTACAAGAAGGCGCGGTGGCCCGGCAGAAGAACCGAAGGCGGCGACAGAAGAACGGAAGGCAGCGGCGACAGAAGACCGGGCCACCGCCTGCAAAAGAGCTACAAGAAGGCGCGGTGGCCCGGCAGAAGAACCGAAGAGGGGGACAAGACCCCCGAAGTCGGGAGAAGAGGCCGGCGGCGGGGAGGAAGAAAGCCGGACTCCTCCGCTAGTAAAAGAGCTACACACACATAGCGGAGGAGTCCGGCGAGAAGACCCCCGAAGACGGAAGACCCCCGGAGCTGTGCAATAAAATATTTTTTCCCCTGTGTTGTGTTTTTTTTTTGTACTTTATTTCACAGGTGAATGGGTAGGGGTACATTGTACCCCATACTCATTCACATAGGGTGGGGGGCCGGTATCCGGGGGCCCCCTTCTTAAAGGTGGCTCCCGGATTCCGATAAGCCCCCCGCCCGCAGACCCCGACAACCAACGGCCAGGGTTGTCGGGAAGAGGCCCTTGTCCTCATCAACATGGGGACAAGGTGCTTTGGGGTGGGGGGGGCCGCGTGGCCCCCCCTTCCCCAAGGCACCCCCCCATGTTGAGGGCACGCGGCCTTGTACGGCTCAGGAGGGGGGGCGCGCTCGCTCGCCCCCCTTTCCTGGCCGGCCGGGTAGCGTGCTCGGACAAGGGTCTGGTGTGGACTTTGGGGGAACCCCCACGCCGATTTTTTTCGGCGTTGGGGTTCCCCTTTAAGCCCATTCCAGGCGGCGGAGCCCGCGACGTCTCCTTCGCGGGCCCCGCCTACCTGTACACGCGCTCGAAATGGGCGGATTTGCCTCCGCCTTACGTGGGCGAGTCCGTTCATTTCAAAAGTTGAGCGGACTGTTTGGCAAACAGTTCGTTGAAACAGTCCGCTCGTGTGTGGGCAAGTCCGCTCATGCAAATTTTGAGCGGACTGTTTGCCGAAACTGTTTGACGAACAAGGTTGGGCAAACAGTCCGCGCGTGTGTACGCGGCCTAACTCCTGGGAGCATGGTCTGGACATGGCCAGATAGAGACGTGTGTCTGCTGAGCGTCTGCTACCTACCCCAGCCTATTCAGCTCAAATCTACACATTTTGCACTCATCCAGGAAGAAAAAATCGAAAAAGAACGTTAAATCCACAAAACCCTCTCCACCTGCTCCGTCCTCTAGCGAAATTCAGCACTATTTTCTGTTATGGCGATTTTTACCTACCTCACTTATATGCTTAATGATACATAAAATAAGTGATTAAAACCTTTTGTCTATATAAGAATCAACCAATGAGGTTTCCGTTATTACCCATGAAATCAATAAGGAAAGATAACTGTGCAGAAAGGATAACAATCAAATTTATTTATACAGAAAAGAAACGTTAGAATAATTGGATATTACCAGTCTACAAAGATAATTAATGCAACAAGGAGATATGGTTACAATTGACATACACAAACTATCAAGGTATTAAGGCAATTGCTAGGATAGAAAAAGTTTAGATAAAAGAAAGGAGACATAAAAGATAATACAGATACATTACCTAGACAGCCCTTATGTTACCATTCTTGCAGGGGGGGGGGGGGGGGCACACCGAGAGGAAGACTGGTAGCTCTCTGTACTGCTTATATACCCTCCCCCTTCTGCCCCTACTCCCACCAATCCAGGTTCTGCTCCCCTCCGGAACCCTGTCATTGATCCAGAGTTGCATCAAATTCTGATTGGCTGTAATTTCAAGTCTAGTGCATCATCATGCTTCCCACACAAGTAAGAGGCTATCTGCGGTGCCTCTCTGCCTGGAAACCAGAGTACCTGTGTTAAGCCTTACCTCTTGATTTACAACAGTCAGCCCTCTTTTATCTCAATATAACCAGTTCCGAAATTAGCATATCAAGCCCCCAAGACCAAGCGGAGACACAACATCTGAGTTATCACCTGACCATTGAAGACATCAAACAGCTTTTGAGAAACAGGAAAAATAAGTAAACTGAGCCCATATTTCATCATAATATCCGTCCTGTAAAAAACACATATATACATATATATATCTAAAGGGGCATGGTAATTTAATTAGAAAGTCCTCACAATGGTTCCCTTGAAGCTCCTTTATATAAATATTAATTTCAATATTTCCACATCATTCCAAGCCCCTCAACAGAACTCCCGGAGCTCAAGATGGCGGATCTACATGCTACACTCTTCGTGAGCAATGACCCCTGTGACTTACCTGCCAAGTCTTTGGGTTTGGGGACCTACCCTGACAACCCGCCAGCCTTCCTATCGGACCTGCGGGGGATGTCGCCTCCTTCACCTCTGAATTACCGAGCAGACACAGAGCTGTGGCACCTCCTTCAGGCCCTGCCATCTAAGGCCGATATTGAGACTCTCATTTTGAGCCCATGGCATCCCAGACCGATCCCTCTTCCTGGATCATGCTTAAACTTTCCCTGCATGGCACAGCTATTTTTGTAACCTATGTGACCCCTTCTGCCCTGGGTGCTGTCCCCTGGTGTATTCTCCCTCTCTGTGGTGTTTCTCAGCGAGCCAACTGCCTGCCCAGGCAAGATGAGGGAAATGTTACCCATTCAAGCACTCTAGTGGAGTTATAACACTGACAGAAATGATGACTCCACATATACTAGCCCCAAGTGACAGCGGATCAGCATAATCGACCACACGCCCGCTTGAGGTACACGGTCTCCGGTACGGTCGTCTCCATTATGTAGTGATAGCTTCCAGGGACCTTGGGGGTTCTTGGTCATTCAACTCAGTGCCATGGTGAAGCAGACTATGCGGGATGTGCCGAGTACCCAGGAGGGTCCTTCCGCACACTATGTTGGTTCTGATTCTTTTTGTTCTTTCAATTTATTTTGCATCACTGTTATTCTTCTTTAGATTTTTGATCTTGCTGGGTGGGTGGAAGGGTTGTGTTTCTATTATTGGGCCCTGACTAACGCTTCCCCCACCTAGGCTAATGTACGCCCCCCCCCCAATGTTTCAGGAGGTATACGCTACTTAAAGGTTATTACCTGCAAATTTAGTTATCTCAGGGCACCCCACCCTGAGCTTGACAGTTCTCCAGTTTCTTTCTCTACTAGTCTACTACCTATCCCCCTCTCTACTGTGTCCCCCCCCCCCCCCCTTTTTTATGACATGATGATGGATAACATTACGGTGCTGTCATTGACCGCAAAAGGCCTCAACATACCCGAGAAAAGACGTATGCTTTTGCATGATCTGAAACATTCCCAAGCTGATGTGGCTTTCATCCAGGAGACCCACTTTAAAGATGACAAACTCCCAATTCTCATAAACAGATTTTACCCCCTGACGTATCATTCCACTAACCTGACAGCCAAGTCGAAAGGGGTTTCCATGCTGTTTTCCACTAAACTTCCCTGGAAGTACCAGGACTCTCTATTAAAGATTCCGCAGGACGTTATGTCTTATAAGTGATGTACAGGTGACCTTGGCAACTTTATATACTCCTAATAAACATCAGGATGCCTTTCTCCAACATACCATACATACAACATACACAACTTGGTGGGGATTTTAATGTCCCTCCACTCCCTTCGGTAGACAACTCTTCGGGTTCTTCCTCTATCTCCCGGGCCCCCTGAAACAGATGGCAAACTCTATGCATAAAGCTCAGCTGGGTCGATGTTTGGCGGTGGCAGCACTCAGGAGAACAAGCATACAGGTTCTATTCCCCCCCGCATAAATTTTATTCTAGAATAGACTACTTTCTGATCCCTCATGGTCAACTCCACACTGTGGTAGACTCCTCCATTGGTCATATAACATGGTCTGATCATGCCCCTATCTCCCTGATCTATTTACTTTCTGGTCCAGGTCTCCCCCAGGTCCCGCCCTGGCACCTGAATGAGAGCCTTCTACAGCAGGGGTGCCCAACCAGTGGCCCGTGGGCCTCATGTGGCCCGCGGAAGCCTTTGATGTGGCCCGCGACCTCCTGCTCTGGGAATAGAATAGAATAGAAAGAATGCTGTTATTAAAGGTCAGTTTACTACTAAAATCACAGTGTATATATGGGCATATCTTTTCTGCAGTGGTTACTGGGCTGCTTTCAAACTGATACGCAGGTGTGGAGCAGGTTACCTGTGGGTTACCTGCATTGAGACATAGACTTCTATTATTATCTGTGAGTTTGGTGAGCTTTCTGAAAGTGCACCAAACCTGCCGAATATTATAAGAAGTCTATTGCAAACTGCAGCAAAGCCAAAGGTACACTGCATTGCACACGTGGGGCGGGTAAAACTCAGCGCATCATTGTGAAAGCAGCCTTGGACCCCTTTCACATTGACAGTCCAACCAATTGGACCCTCCATTTACCTCTAAGTAGTGGCAGACATAAACCGACTTGTGTTCTACCTCCAATACGATCCGCTAAAAAGTCGTGGGCTGCATCTGTGTCCGCTCTCCAAATGCAAAGTGGACACGCACATGCCACCCACCCGCTCTGCTCATTGTGGCCCGCGACTTGTTACTGAGTCGCTTAAGTGGCCCTCGCTCTTCAAAAGGTTGGGCACCTCCGTTCTACAGATACCAGAAGTGTTAGCAGATGTATCCAAGGAGATTCTTCTCTATTTTCAAATGAATGATCATCCAGGTTGTGACCCAGGATCTTTATGGGAAACTCATAAAACTGACCTTAGAGGCGTAAATATGGTTTCATGTATTAAACGGGAACATAATGAACAACTCTCTTGACTTCTTGACAAATTATCTAGCATCCCGTCATAAACATGCTCCTACTCTGACTCTGGAGGTAGAGCTTGGGTCACTATGCAAACTCTTATTTACCTATAGGTTTAAAGTGGTTGTAAACCCAAAAAACTTGCAAGACAAAGGCATAATGAGCTAGTATGCATCGCACACTAGCTGATTAAAGCGGAGGTTCACACAAAAATTGAACCTCCGCTTTTTGGAACCCCCCCGGAGTCACATTTGGCACCTTTCATGCAGGGGTGCAGATACCTGTCTAAGGCCGGTATTTGCACCCACTTCCCGGCATTGACTCCCACAGGAGTCTATGCCTCTTCCCATCCCACCGTGCTGTCTGTTGGGACCCGACACAGGTCCCAGAGATAGCAGGGGCCATTTGGATTGCGCTGCCCGACTTGCACATGCACAGTGGGGAACCAGGAAGTGAAGCCACAAGGCTTCATTTCCTGATTCCCTTACCGAAGATGGTGGCGGCAGCACCCGAGGTCGAACCTTTGACGTTGCTGGACCCTGGGACAGGTGAGTGTCTTTATTTTAAAAGTTAGCAGCTGCAGTATTTGTAGCTGCTGACTTAAAAAAAAAAAATTTGCGGGACTCCCGCTTTAAGAAATACTTACCTTAGAATGATGCTGTTGCAGTGGTACAGGAACACCGCTGTGACCGGCGACATGTCGTCCTGGAGTTATTTCCAAGTTCGCGAGCTCTGGCGCTGTGATTGGCCGGAGCTGCGATGATGTCAATCCCATGCATTAGCGCATGGGAGCCGATAGCAAAGGCACAGCAGCAGAAGAAATGGCACGAGCGAGCTGTTTCTTCAGTGTGCATGTGCAGATGATGTCAGCACATGTGGATACAGTGAATTTCTCCTAAAAGTTTAGGAGAAATTCATGGTACCTACAGGTAAGATTTATTATAGGCTTACCTGTAGGTAAAAGGTTGTACAGGGTTTCCAACCACTTTAATGCAATATCCTGCTTGGGAAGGGCCATCTGTCATGACTTTCCAAAAGAGGGCTACACAAAAATGGGGATTGTGGTCATGTGTCAGCAAATAAATACCTAAAAAAAAAAAAAAAGTACAAATATGGTGATTTTAACAGTTTTGCAAATTACCTTAGAGATGTTCTTAATGATTGCTAAGGAATTTGAATGAAAGGCTTTTCTTCCACTTTAACCACTTAACAACCGCGCCATAGCCAAATAACGGCTACAGCGCGGCTTGATAACTCTGAGAGGGCGTAGATTGATGTCCTCCCAGAATCGCGCCCCCCTTCGCCCCCTGGGGCATGCACACTGAAATATCCATGATCGCCGGGCCCTCCAGACCCGGCGCATCATGGATCACAGTAAATGGCCGCTGTCAAATGATGGAGCGATCACTTGTAAACAAACCGGCGTCACGTTCAGTTCCTCTCTCCCCTCTCTGTACCGAGCGGAGATGGGAGAGGTCGGGTGCAGCAGCACTGTGGGCTGGATCTGTAGTGCCCACGGTGCTGATCTGTTTCCATTGAAGCCTCATGCAGCCATCCATCCATCCATGCTCAGCCATCCCTCTGTCATACTCATCCAGCCACCCACCCATGCTCAGCCATCCCTCTCATACTCATCCAGCCATCCATCTACGCTCAGCCACCCATACTCAGCAATACTCATCCATCCACCCATGCTCTGCCATCCATATTCAGAAATACTCATCCATCCATCCATGCTTATCCATCATTATTCAGCAATACTCATCCATCCATGCTCAGCCATCCATACTCAGCAATACTCATCAATCCATCCACCCCATCCATACTCAGTCATGCCCAGCCATACTCAGCCATACCCAGTTGTACTCAACCATACTCAGTCGTACTCTGCGGTACCCAGCCATACCCAGTCATACTCGGCCGTAGCCAGCCATACTCAGCCATCCCATCCATACTCAGCCATCCACATTTATGGCTCAGTCATGCTCAGCCATCCCAATACACAGCTTATCCATCTCCATTCATGCTCATATATGCCACATCAGTTCTCATCCATGCCACATCCATGCAACTACAGTGCCTTACAAAAGTGTAATAGGTAGTTAAGTAAGATTTGAAATGTATGTCCCTAGAACACCTGATGGTGCTACCTGCATTTTGGGCCTCTGTGTGTGGCCTGACTGTGGAAAAGTCACCAACATGTGGTATCGCCATACTCAGGAGGAGTAGGAGAATCTATTTTAGGGTGTAATTTTTGGTATGTGCATGCTATGTGTTAGAAATATTGTATAAATGGACAACTTTGTGTAAAAAAATAAATGCGTTTTCATTTTTTTTCCACATTTTCCAAAAACTTGTAGAAAAAAATACATGTTCAAAAAACACATTATGCTTCATAGATTATACGTTGGGGTGTTTTCTTTCCACAATTGGGTCAATTTTGGGGCGTTTCCATTGTCCTGGTACTCCAGGGCCTTCAAAAGTGTAAAAGGTAGTCAAGAAATTAGATGTGTAATTTATGCTCCTAGAACACCTGAAGGTTCTCCCTCAATGTTGGGCCTCTGTATGTGGCCACGGTGGGGAAAAGTCTCACACATGTGGTATCGCCATACTCAGGAGGAGTAGCAGAATGTGCTTTGGGGTGTAATTTGTGGTATGCATACGCTGCGTATGAGAAATAACCTACTAATATGAAAATTTTGTGAAAAAAAAAGATCTTGATTTTGTAAAGAATTGTGGGAACAAATTACAACTTCAAAAAACTCCCCATACCTCTTACTAAATACCTTGGAATGTCTACTTTCCAAAAGTGAGTCATTTGGGGGTATTTGTACTTTCCTGGCTTGTTAGGGTCTCAAGTGAAATCGGGTGTGATCAATTTTCAGAGATTGGCACCATAGCTTGTGGACTCTATAACTTTCACAAAGACCAAATAATATACAACAATTTGGGTTATTTTTACCAAAGATATGTAGCAGTAAAAATTTTGGCCAAAATTTCTGAAGATAAATGACTAATTTACTACATTTTATAACAGAAATTAATAAAAAAAATTTTATAGCGCAAAAAAATAAAAAAAAACCAGCGGTAATTAAATATCACCAAAAGAATGCTCTATTTGCGTGAAAAAGGGACAAAAATTTTATATAGGTACAGTGTTGCATGACTGAGTAATTGGTCTGGTTAGGAAGGGGGTTTAAGTGGCCAGTGGGTAAGTGGTTAATGTATTGGTCAAGTTCATCTAAATCTGCTAGTGCATCTATCACTATCCTCTTCTCAGACTGAAAATGCTGCTATGGAAAGGAGTCTCTGTTGCTCCTCCCTACTAGTGTGGAGACACTTTAGGACAAGAAATGTGTTACTGACTGGTTTAGCAGGTGACTAGAAAGGGAAAAAAGGCCAGAAAAAAAAGAAAACAAACACAGCCATAACATTTAAGCACTGGTAAGCTGCAGTATAGCATTTTTTTCTTTTTGGGTTAAATACAGCCGTAAGTAGAACATTTTACCTTTTAATCTGATGCTTTCCAGCAGCATATATTATAAAATCTTTCCCTTGAGAGCATCTAAAAAGCGTGAACACCCCCACATGCTCACACTATCTCCCAATTTACATTTGTATGCTTAACAGCCAGGGAAAAGGAAGGGTTGGGGAAAAGTAAACAGCAACATTTGCTTTGAATGCCCTTAGTAAAAAAATAAAGAGGAGTCTCCATCTTGTGGCCAACTTGTGAAGTACATAAGCAAGCCAAAATGAAGGAGAATACGGAAAATTGTTACGTGATACGTACCGTAGTTTTCCTTTCCTGGCCTATCCTCATGACAGCACATAAGGGTTAACTCCTCCTCTGGAACCCTCAGGACCACCTTTTTTCTAGTCTAATAAACAGAAGACCTCACTGATGACTAGCCTGGGACAGGCCACTAGGGAGGAAAAATGTGTGCTTATGTGAAGATAGGTCAGGAAAGGAAAATTATAGTAAGTATTGTGTAACAATTTTCCATATTCTCCTTTACAGAAAATTACTTCTGTGCCTCTGACAGGTATGGCCAGCTCATATCTAATTAACAGATATGGAAAAGAACAACTATTATTATTCCCTTCCAAAAATAGTGTCCACGACCCTTTAAATATCATATGCTTCCCTGCACTTGCTCTCAGAGAATTCAATTGACAGTTTCTAGAGGCAGACAGGAGACTAGGACTAGGACAATCCCCTGTAAGGCTGTAAGTAAGAAACGAAGAAAGACCTTAAGCTGCTAGGAGACCCTGGGAATGGGCATATCAGAGGGCACATATCAAGCAGCCTTATCACACAAAGAGCATAGGAGCAAGATACAACTGGCTGAGCTGACAAACAAGAAGTTGGTTCCTGTTCTGGCTTATAAGCAGTGGCGGCTGGTGATCAAAGTTTTTGGGGGGGGCGCAAACAAACTGAAAAAAAAACCCATCAATTGCAGCCTCACTGTACCATCAAACGCAGCCACTGTGCCCATCAATTGCCGCCACTGTGTCCATCAAACGCAGCCACTGTGTCATCAAATTCAGCCACTGTGCCATCAAATGCAGCCACTGTGCCATCAAATGCAGCCACTGTGCACATCAAACTTTTCCACTGTGCCATCAAATGCTCCCACTGTACCATCAAATATTCCCACTGTGCCCCCCCCCTGCCCGCCGTCTGCCCAGCCCTTACCCCATCTCAGTGGGGCAGAAGGTGACAGCGGCGAGAGGTTTCCTCCATGTCTTCTCCCGTCCACTCCTCCCATCCTCTGCAATGCATGAATCTATTGGTGCTAGATGGGTGGCTTTAGAGAGGGAGTGGCTTATGGACACACCACCACTGCTTATAAGTACTATTTACATGGTTGCTAGGGGACAGACAGCCACTCTCCCCTACTGCCACATATGCCTACACTCTGTGACATCATCCCCAGCCACCTATCTCTCCCATAAAGCCTGGAGAGCCTATACAGGGATTGAGAAGTAAAATCAGGGGAAAACAGATAACATAAGGCTCCCAACAAGGTGCTCGCTGAGCTCCAGCGAAGCATTAAACTTCCGCAGCCCTGGCACACAGTTTCAGGAGGGTTTACCTTCAAGTATCTGGATCTTCCAACTCCAAGAGAGGCTGAACCTTGGAGGGTATGTTTTACAATATTCCAGAGCACCAATATTACTTATATTACTTAAAGCATGCAATCCACAGGTGGCCTGGTGCATGACCAAAAAAAGAGAACATTGAGTGAAGAGGAGGGCTTCTATTTATTACACTAGGAAAAGGTGGTCCTGGGGGTTCCAGAGGAGTTAACCTTTTGTGTGCTGACATGAGGATAGGTCAGGAAAAAAGGGTTAATTCACCTTAAAAAATATTGTGCAGTCACAATACACCATAGCAGCACCCTATGCTAATCAGATCTTACAAGCATGCCTCTTTCTCTCCTACAGTAACATATCTGTGGACCATACTCATGATAACAGAATCTGCCACTGTGTTACATGGCTCGACCCCATCTTCTTAGAGGGACAGAGCAGCCATCAGGATGAGTGTCCCCTAGCACCACAGGAGGGGGCGCTGTAATCCAGAGGGCCATGCCTGCACAGTGTGCTCTCTCACCTGTTGGCACAGATGAGCCCACCGGGGGAAAGAGAGAACACACTAAGTATGTATGACCCTCAGGAAAAGGGCAGCAGTCCACCTGTGGCACTAGGGAGCGTTCATCCTAATGGCTATAGGAAGACAGGATAGAGTCATACAAACCAGTGGCAGTTTTTCTGGCAGGCATCTGTTATCACGAATATGGTCCACAGGTATGTTACCAGATAATAATCACATTAGCATAGGGTGCTGCTATGGTGTAGTGTGACTGCATAGTATGGATTTCTTAATTTTTATTAAGATGAACTAACCTTTTGAAGTCGTTCTGAAGCCAGAAGTTTTTTTTACCTCAATGCATTCTCTGTGCGCAGCTTCTCCCCCCTCCCCCCTCCCCAGCCCACCTATATACTTACCTGTGCCGTCCTCGATCTAGCAATGTGCACAAGAGCGGTGGCTCTCTCCCTCTTCATAGGACAGGTGGGCAACAGCAGGAGCTATTGGCTCCTGCTGCTGTAAATCAAATCCTGTGACGGGGAGTGTGGGGGCGGGGCCGAGCCACACTATCTGTGTCCATGGACACAGACAGTGTGGCCAGTGATTGAGCCTGCAGGTGTGCCACTATAGGAAGTGACTTCCTATGGTGGCACACCGAGAAGAGGAGGAGCTAAGAGCAATGATGGGGACCCCATTGCACAGAGTAGGTAAATAGAACAGGTTTATTTTTTTAAATTACCCTTTACAATCACTATGCTGTCTAACAAAAAATGGTCAATTAACTACAGGTGCTACTGTAGAAAATAACATAAGGTAGTCTCTGTACCCTAAGACCTTGTTTACACATTTATACATATAATGTGCTGGCTAACAGTTTTTTGTTGGCAGTGTCCATTTCTCCTGTAGGCAGCAGTATAACCTGATAGTCTAAGAATTCCTGAAGGATGTCCTTCAATAGACAAGAAAGGAGGTTTTAATTACAGATAGCTGGATCTGTTTTTTGGAAACTGAAAATCCAAAGATCATATGTTTGCTATCGGGGATAACACCAGGAAAAACAATTACAGTAGTCATTGAATACATTTTATGTTTTTGTTTTTTTCCAGGAAGGGACTTTTTTGTGAAACAGCATGGAAATTGTGTTATGTGGTCATTCTAAAGGAGAACAGTGCTAATCATGTATCTTTGAAAAAACTCTACAAAATACTAAATCATTACCTGATCATTTTCTGCTTCTATAGAAAGTATTTCCGGATCATGCTTAGTAATAAATATCGATTGTTCTTTCCTACTTTGCAAGAAAAAAAACTGGCAAGAGGCTGCGTGTGATAAACCTCCTGGCAGCATATTCTTGGAACAAAGTGGTCAGATTAGTGTAATAGACATCTGGTGGCATTCCAGACAGAAAATTAGCTTGATCAGGGTCCCAGTTATAAGTCTTTATATAGTAAATTATGCAAGAGTACTGGCATAATCAAAGAGCATGCAGTACACTCTATATACATCCTTATGGTACATTCTGTTTTAACTTTAAAAGGTGCAACACTATCAGTTTGGAAAGTGACAGGTAAAAGTTTTTTTAAGAAAACCTGTATTGAAAGATATAGAAGGTTACCATTTCCAAATCCTCCTGAATATGATAGCTACTGTACAATGGCTATGATGCTGATTTAGCACATCAGCAGATCTGACTTTACGTGCTGCATGCTTGTTTAGCATTAGAAACCCAAAGTATTACAATCCTCTGATCATTTTCAGAGGGGCCAGTGATGACAGCCTTCTTTATCTCTGAGCACATATTTGCTTTAAAAGGCAAGACAATGTGTTATATATATTCACAAGGAAATACAAAGAGAATAAAAAGGCCTAATTTATTAAGAATAATGAGATATCATCACCCCTAGCTACAGCTGACATTTGTCATCTTAGAATATATTGGGAACAATAAAATAACTCCTAATTGGTTATGGGTATTTGCATTTTTCACATTTTATATCAATAAGAAACCATTACCAATGGAAACTGCCAACGCTGAGAATAAATATTATGCCTTACTTTAAATGGAGCAATGAAGAAGAAGCAAAGGTTATCCTCAGAGAAAACTGCATGTCAAATCAATGAGCAGTTCCGGAGATAAGGGCAGCTAAAACTATACATCTGGTCTTTCCCTAGCAATTTTACTGCCAGCCCAATTTTCTAAATTTCATTTTCACACGCATTCTAAAATGTCAATTTTTTTGCCTGAAGACTTTCATTTTAGTGTACAAACACAATATAATCGCAATTTGTTTTGTAAAATTTTAAAAACGAACCATTGTCAAGTAAATAGATAGCAAATATGTCAGACCTCAAAATTCTCTGGACCCAAGAATTGGCAAAAAAACGACTTAGGAAACACCTTAACCACTTCCTGCCCAGCCTAGTGTCAAATGTGTGGGACATTTATCATTCTGGGTGGACATCATTGGAACTGGCTGCTCTGAGGCAGGATCTGTTACCGGCTTGTGGCCGACGGACACAGCCAATGACTCATTAGTGTACCGATCCACTGCTGGTACCACGTGATCGCTGTTACCAATCACAGCAGATCACGTGGCAATTGTAAAAAATGAATGGCTTTGATTCATGCCATTCATTGTGTACAATTGTGTACAATTGTATTGCTAGTTGTGATTGCTTACAATGATCACATGGTACAGACAGGGCCAATCACAGCCCATCTGTACCATGTGATTAGCTGTGGCCAATCACAGCTAATCACAAAAAAACACACTGAATGTATCTGTTTCATTCAGTAAAAATTCACTGCATAAGTGATCATAATGTGTAAAAAAAATCCTAATCACTGTACTGTATTGCTCTGGTCACACTGTGTTAAAAAAAAAACAATCACAAAAAAAAAGAAAAAATTTAATAAAAATAAAAATAAATAAAATAATTGAAAAAAGTATTTTTTTTAAATTTACATACTGTCACCAGTCAGTGTCCCTGATCAACGCCACACCTATTATATGATAATGCTGTACTGCATTGGTGAAAGTATGTAAAAAAAAAGTTGTTAAACACATTTTTTTTTTGTTTCATTTCTTCATTTTCCAAAAAATTGTGACAAAAAAATGACAACTTCAAAAAACTTGCCATGCCTCTGATTAAATACCTTAGACTGTCAACTTTCCAAAAAGGGGTCATTTGGTGGCTATTTGTACTGCCCTGGCATTTTCGATAGGCCATTAGTACATCAGGACTGATCGATTTTCAGCTATATATACCATCGTTTGTGGACTCTTGTTTGTGGAGTAAATTATAAACACTGATTTGGGTTATTTTCACCAAATAAATGTATCAGAATACAATCTGGCCCAAATTTATGAAGAAAGATTATTTATTTGCAAACTTTTATTAGATTTGATAACCCAACTTTTATTTTCTAAACTGTATTAACAAGTCCCCTTGTTGTCCCTACTTTCTCTGCCTATTAGGAGCTTTACTGCTGCCTTGATCACTTTCACATAGAAGCCCAGAGATGGCATAAGAAATAAGCTCACAGCTGCTATTGCACTTGTTTTACCTGTTTCAATGCTATGATGTGTAGGACATGTTATTAGCAGTCCTACTGTGTAGGGTAGGACTACACAGGTGATTTTATCTCCTGCTGCTAAGAAATTTAACTATTAACAGTCATCTCATTAGAAGCAAACTTCACACAAACAAAATAACTGTCAAAAAGCAGGTAAATCTATCTAAATTAGAGCAAGTGAATTGCCTGTGCATCCCTCGCCTTACTAGCTAATAAGAATGTGCAACACAATTATAGAACCAATAAAAAGAAGAGGGGTCAGGGTCAAGATCTTTACAGAAAATGTTGAGGTTGAGCAGTTTATTTCTGGTGCTACAGATTTCCTTGACATTTGTTTTTCCTGGCCCACCTCACATCAGCACACAACAGGTTAACACCTCCTCTGGAACCCCATAGGATCACCTGTTCCTAGCTAAATAAAAGCCCGCCCCTCCCCCAACTAAGGTGTTCTTGTTTGGTCATGCTCCATGCCACCTGCTGATTGCAGTAGGTAAGTAGTTTGTTTTGTGCATCCCCCCTGCTGAACCTACTCCTCCATGTTCAGCCTCTCATAGAGTTGGAAGACCCTGAATGCTGGAGGTAAACCCTTCTAAAAACTGGGTGCCCTTTGTGCCAGTATAGTGGGCAAAATTATGCGTAAACAGCATTTTTTTCCTCTTTTAAATGGAGCTCGCTGTACTGCTCTCCTTGCTTTATTGTCAGTCTGAGAGTGGCTGTGAATGATGTCACAGGGGGCGGGGAGATGGGCAGCATGGGAATCAATCGTCAGTCGCCATGCAATGACGTAAATGATCTTGGAGGTCTGGAATTGAGAGGGCTTCTCTCCCTCTCTCTGCAGTCCTGCCAGGTAAAGGACTTACCTCAGATTCTGACTGAGTCCCATGTCTGCCTCTGAATGTGCTGTCCTGGCTCCCCTGCTATGCTGTGTACTTCTGTGGGTTTGACAGTCTTTTTTTTGTCTCAGACTCTGTCTGCTGTCTGCCTTTGGAAATGCTGCCTGAGCTCACCTGCCACTGCTTCTGAAGTGAGTGGATGAAGGCAGATGGGTCTTAAAGAGACAGTGTACCTGTTTTTTGGTGAGAGGTAATATGATTTTCTCCATATAAATATGAGCTTTGCTATGTTAGTGGTACAGAAGATTAGCAAAGGTAGGAGGGGGCAACATGGGACATGGACTTTAAAAGAGTGCTCAAGGAAATTATGCAAATTAAGTGTTTTGCATTATACTAGGAGTAGAAACCCTGAACGCAAATTCTCCAAAAAACATGAGACCTGTCAATGATCATCTTATCCTGATCAGAACGATGACCCCTAACAGGTTGTAATGTGCATTAAGCATGTGGTCAATACACTCTAAAGGAGTCATGTCCACTTACCCTGTGAAGGGACAGGATCCAGGAAATTGGCACATGCATTTATGCCAGCATGATAGGAAATGCCTCACCCAGCTCAGGGTGCATTTGGGCCTGCATGCAGTCTGCAGTGGCAGAGAAATTAAATTGTCACAGGTTGCCTCACAAGGATGTGGTTGTGCAAAATACTAAGCCCTATTAAGGTGACTATAGCAGAAAGTATGCTGCAAATATTCACGCCACAAGCAACACCCATAATGATAGAGCGTAAATCGCTCATTGATGAAGGATGGCAGAGACCTCATCAGAAGACCAATTTACAGTACAGGTTCTCTAAGCTTTATCCATATAGGATGGCTGATGTATGTTTATGCACTGCACTTCCAGGGGTGGATGCTGCCCTCTAGCATCTGGCGCATCAGGTGTTTTTATCTTTTTATAACTCAGTTGCCTTCAGAGATCCTATGGATGAGAAAGTATACTTGTTAACACCAGATGCAGTCCAGAGCATTTTTATTCTGCATCAAGAACACATGGAACAATATTTAACTTGGATTCCAATTACCTAGTTCACACCAGTGCAGAGCATTCTATTGCAGTCAACAAAAGTAGAATAATACATTGTTTCTGTATGGAACACATCTGGAAAGTGGCAAAACGCATTGAGAATGCATCAAAAACACTCATGCAGAAACACATCTGGAACGCAGAAATTGTGGTGATCTTGCCATCAGGCATCTACAGAATCTATACAGTGACAGATTTTGCCTGTCAACCAGCAATAGCTTCAATAGATAAACTTTAGAAATAGCATTACATTCAACACTGGAAACTGCAAGATTTGGCACAGTTTCTGGAAGAGTTGAACCTGTCAACTGGCTTTTGGTTCATGCCTTTGATAGACCTTGTACAAGTGCTGGCGCACTCAACCACTACTATGAGAGCATGGTGGTTACGCCACTGGAGGGCAGGCAGAACTTCTACACAAGCCTTCAACATTTCCTATAATGGGAGGATATTGTTTGGCCAAACACTGAACAACACAATTAAGCTAAGGACAGGAGGAAAAGTCTGGACTGTGGCCATAGGCTAGAAAGAGGAAGCTGCCATATTTCACTCAAGCCTATTGAACTTCAGAAGGTGCAGGAGGCCAAATATTATGGACAGGCTGCAGATTTAACAGATCACAGTGGAGATGCCTCAAGGTTACTTTTTACATGAAATCAAGTCCAGAGAAAGTTGCTAAGATGGCTGGAAAGTCTTTTGAAGGTGCGTCCATCCAGTCTCTTCCAGTTGGGGCCAGGGGGCATGAGTGAAGTTGATGATTGTAGCCTCCTTCTGGAGGGTTTAGGTGACAATCATCAAAGACCAGTGGGACCAGAAGATAGTTGGGAGTACAATGGAGAATTCCAAATTTGACCACTGAATCCATGAATCCATTTAATTTATGACCAACAGATCTCAGAAGAGAAAATGTTTGCAAGATTAGGTATAATAATTTATACTGCTACAAGGCCATTATGCCAGTGATGCTGAAAACAGAATCATCCGGGGGCTTTTCTCCCCAGTTTTTCTAGTACCTAAAGGCAGGAGCCTTCTGGCTTGTTTCAGTTTTAAGGAATTTAATGTGTTCATACACACCAAGAGGTTAAAGATGGAGTCCATGGAGACAGTCACAGGGACAGTTCAGCAGGAGGACCAGTTGGTATCAATTGACCTGCTGACTCATACTTTCATGTACAGATCAATGCTGAGCACCAGAGGCATGTGAAAGTCGTGGTGGCCAAATGTCAATTCCAGTTCAGGTGTCTGCCTTTTACAGAATTGGCACAGCCCCAGTAACCTTTTGAGGATCTTGTTGGCAGTGGTGGTACCTTGGACCAGGTGGCACATGAGCGCGTTTCAATTTACCTGCTTTAGTCTATGAGGTGGGCTGCTTATGGATCAGAAAATCTTTGTACCTATACAAATTCAGGAAGAACTTGAATTTTGGACATCGCCACTATGTTTCTTTTGGGGCATGCCTCTCAGCCCAGGAGATAGGATGATTCTGATGCCAGTCTCTGGGGCTGTGGAGTCCAAGTGCAAGGACATTGGAGCCTGGTGGAACGCAGACACCCCAAGTATCTTGAATGGAAGGGAGCCTTTTATAGCATTGCAAGCCTTTCAGGATCTTTAAGGGGGCCTGAGTAAGACTGACAACAAGACAGTAGTAGTCTACATTGCCTGACAAGGGGACACCAAAAGTATTTTCCTGTTTACATCTTACAAAAAACTTTTTGCGGGGAAGAGAACCACTTGCAGTCAGTTAAGTTTGGTCTTCATGCGAGTAAAGCAAAATCAACTATTGGTTCGATGAGGCAGAATATTTTTCAACAAGTGCCCTGAACCAATATTAGCCCTATGGGGCTTTCCAGCAGTAGTTCTCATGGAGACTCCACTGAACACGCAGCTTCTGATATTTGCAACAGGATACCAATGCAAAGACTCCATTATAAAAGACAGGGTCACAGTGCCATGGAATTTTCTGTTTGATCTTTGTCTCTCTCTGGTGTCCTTGAATATAAAAGCTGCTTCTGAAAATAAGTACAGACAAGTCCATGCCATACAGGTCCTTTCCACCTACTGAGAAGGCCTTGACTTTCACTGCTCCTCCAGATATCAGCACCACCAAACCTGTTAATGGTCAAATGAAATCTTTTACGGTAAGGTCAGTCAGTGACAGCACCCCAATCCAATGAGACTACTTTTAATAGCCTGGTTATGGAAAAGCCTAGATTAGAGGAGCAGGGAATCTTATCCAAGGTTGTTCAGACCTTGGGCAGGGAATCTTATCCAAGGTTGTTCAGACCTTGGGGACTAGAAGATTATCCATGAACGCTACACATGAGAAGATATGAAAGAAGTTTGTTTTGTTTGCTCAGCAAAATCTTTCTCTCCTGTGTTCCCTGCTCTAGTCAAAATCCTGGACACTGTTATCAGCAAAGAGGTATTCACCGAGGCCAAGATGCAGAGAGCGGTGGCTGTTGCGACTCAGCGCACACTACCCCTGGAGGTGATACAGAGAGTGGGTTGCACCAAGAGGCACAAGCCTCCAGCGGGATACCTGACTTGTGTGAAGGTCTGGAAGAGGACTCGTGCAGGATGGACCGGACCAGAAGGTAAGTAGCAAGCAAGTCTGTAAAACAGGTAAGAAAAGTGCAGAAACAGGCCGAGGGTCAAACACAAGTAATCAGTCCAGGAGCCAGCAAGGCTGAGTGCAGAGGATAATCCAGAGGCAGGCAGAGGGTCAAACACAGGTATCAGTCCTGGAGCCAGCAAGGCTAAGTGCAGCAGACAGAGGATAATCCAGAGGCAGGCTGAGGGTCAAACACAGGTATCAGTCCGGGAGCCAGCAAGGCTAAGAGCAGGAAGTCCGTTAAACAAGCCAGGGGTCAGGTCAGGAGAGAATCAGCATAGTCTTCAGGCAATCCGGGTCACAACAGGAAGTGGTAAACAGGAACAGGAAGCAGAGGAACACAGGTGAGCTGAGACAAACCAGCAACTTGTCTGTGTGCTAAGGCTCTTTTTATAGGCTGGTCAGGGAATTCACGTTATGCGTGTGCTTGTGCGCACTCGTGCGCACCGCTCAGTAGGGCCGCGAATGTGCATGCGCCGGAGCGCGGATCCATGGCGAATTTGTGTGCGTCTTTGCACAGGGAGAGCTTGATCCAAATTACTTCCCTGATAGTGCCCCCCCAAGGGGTGGCCTCTGGACGCCCAAGCTGGCCATCAACTCCGGATGTTCCCGGTGAAAAGCACGAATCAATCTTGGAGCATGAAGATTACCGGAAGGTTCCCAGGAGTTGTCTTCCGATGGGTACCCTTTCCATTTTACTAGGTACTGAAGTTGTCTGCCCAACTTCCTGCAGCTAAGTATGGCTTCCACTTCAAATTCGTCCTCCCCATCTATTACAACTGGAGGCGGGGGAGGCTCCTCTCTTCCGGGAAATGGACTAGGGACCACTGGTTTTAAGAGAGATACGTGAAAGACCGGATGTATTCTGTATGATCTGGCTAAGTCTAAAGGCCCATACACACAATCAGACTTTTTGACAACAAACATGCAAATGAGCTGTTTTGGAGCAACATCCGTCCGTGTGTACGCTCCATCAGACAAACTTTTTTAGTTTTCATCGGACTTTTGTTGGCTGTGCGAACGGACAAACTTTCTGGCAACAAAAGTCCGATGGAGCAAAGTATGATCGTGTGTACAGAAAACCATAGGACTTTAGTACAAAGTACAAACAGGCATGCTCAGAACCAATGCAAAAGATCAGATGACAATACAGAAGTTGACGGTAAAGGTGGCGGTAAAGAGCAGAAAAACCACATGATTTGGTGAAAGTTGGCTGAAAAAGTCCTGCTGTGTGTATGCAATACAAGTTCAGGGCCGACACCCTTTGTACAAAAATCCAAGGGAAAGTTTGTACAAAGTCCTATCGTGTGCATGAGGCTTAACTCGAAGGCCACAGGATTCACCATTCTCTTGATTGTGAATGGGCTTATGAACCTAGGACTTAACTTACGTGCAGGGCAGGGTAGTTTGAGATGAGTAGAGGCTAGCCAGACCTTCTTACCAATTCCAAAAGCTGGATTCTCCTTTCTCTCTTTGTCGTAGTACTTCCTGTAGTCGTCTTGAGCTCTTTGCTTGGTTTCTTGAATCTTTTGAAAATTTGACTGGATAGAGACTATCCGATCCTGAACAGCAGGGACTGACGTTTCAGGGATGGAGTTGGTGAGGAAGGAAGAATGGAATCCAAAGTTCGACTAAAAAGGTGTTTGATTAGTAGCCGTGTGTACAGAATTGTTGTATGCAAATTCTGCATAAGACAGGAGGGAAGACCAGTCATCCTGGGAGCTGGAACAGAAACAGCGGAGATATTGTTCTAGAGATTGATTTGTCATTTCTGTCTGATCATTGCTCTGAGGATGGTATGCAGATGAGAGATAGACCTTGATTTCCAGGGCCTTACAGAGTTCTTTCCAGAATTTAGAGGTAAACTGAGCGCCCCTATCTGAGGCCATACTGTTAGGTACTCCGTGGAGTCTGACTATTTCCTTAATAAAGGTATTGGCAGTGTGGCAGAAAAAATAAGAATGTCGTCTAAATATACGACTACAAAGTCGTCAAGGTAGTCTCTGAATATATCATTCACCAGGTGTTGAAAGGTGACCGGGGCATTGCACAGACCGAAGGGCATCAATAAATACTCAAAGTGCCCAAACCTGGACCTGAAGGCTGTTTTCCATTCGTCATTGGCACGAATCCGGACAAGGTTATAAGAACCTCATAGGTCAAGTTTGGAAAAGATCTTGGCAGTCCGGAAGCGCTGAAATAGTTCTGAAATGAGCGGGAGCGGGCATTGGTTTTTAATAGTTATTTTATTGAGTTCTCTATAATCGATGCAGGGTATGAGGGAGCCATCTTTTTTCTCAACAAATAAAATACCCCCCCCCGGCTGGAGATGAAGAGGGATGAATGAAGCCTTTTTCCAGGTTCTCATCGATGTAGGCTTTGAGAGCCTTTAGTTCAGTCTCGGATAGAGGGAATATGCGCCCGAAAGGAATTTCAGATCCTGGTAACAATTCGATGGAGCAGTTGTAAGACCGGTGAGGTGGTAGACAATCGGCCTTCTTCTTATCAAAAACATCCTTAAACTCAAGATATATTGGAGGGACATGCTGAAGACTGTCAGATGCAGGAACGACTGCCATACAAGGAGCTGGAACAGGAGGAAAACAGTGTTGAGAACAGTAGGAGGACGTAAAGGAGACTTTCTTCTTGCCCTAGCTAACTTGAGGGTCATGGGCCTGCAACCAAGGGAGTCCTAAAATAATAGGGAACATGGGAGAAGAAATCAAATCAAAGCATAGGAACTCCTGGTGGCCCGAGTCCGTGATGGTGGGAATCGTCTGGGTCTCTTGTGTAACTGGTCCGGAGCGAGGTAAAGACCCATCAGCCAAGTGGACAAGAAGATTTTGTTTTTTGTCATGGAGAGGGATGTGAAGTTTTTGAGCCACAGAGATGTCCAAGAAACAACTGCATGCTCCGGAGTCAATTACAGCCGGTAGTTGAATCCTCTCTTCCGCCAGCTGCAGAGAAACAGAAAGAGTAACATAAGACTGGGTGAGATTTGTGGCTTGATAGTTCATAACAAATTGCAGAGGTGGCTTACAGGGTCTCACTGGGCAGTTGCGAAGGTAATGGCCAAACCCTCCGCAGTACAGACATAGGTTGGCCTTTCGTCTTCGTTGCCTTTCATCAGGGGTGAGACAAGGGCTAACAAGTCCTAGCTGAATGGTTTCCCCTTCTGAGGCCAAGGGGCCATCAGGGATTGGAATTGGAGGGTAAGGAAAGGTCGACTTGGGGAGCATCCAGTTGGGTCGAGGGGCCTGAAGGCGCTCAGAGCGCCTGCGTCTGTCCAGCTTGGTGGCTAATTGAATCAGGTCCTCCAAAGAGGCGAGGGTCTCCACTCTAGCTAGTTCATCCTTCAAAGTTTCAGAAAGGCCTTGTCGGTATTGGTACCTGAGGGTGGCCTCATTCCGGCTAGTGTCAGCTGACCACTTGCGGAGCTCGACGGTATAGTCTTCCACTGGTCTCTTTCTTTGTGTTAAGGTGTGCAGAGTGGCTTCAGCTGTAGCAGTACGTATAACTGACCCACGGAGTTCAGGAGAGGACTTCTTTGTTCCATAAGGCTATGTGCCCATGGCTGGGGTTCTTCAGATAGTAGGGAGATGATGAATCCGACATTCACTAAGTCAGAAGAAAAAGTCCTTGGTTGCAGGGCCAGATATAAGGAGCATGTGTTTTTAAATGCCCTAAACTTTTTTTGGTCGCCCGAAAATCGCTCGGGCATAGGTACCCTCGGTTCAGGAGTCGCCATAATCAGGGCAGGCGGTGAATGGGCCTGTGGTAGGGAGGCCCCGCCGGGGGGGCACTGGTGCTGTGTTAACTGGTGGAGGTGTTCCGGCTAATTGCTGAAGACGGCTGTCAATTTGGGTGTACCCTTCTTGCAATTTCTGCACAGCGTCTGCGAGGGCTGTAACTTGCTGGCACAACATCTCCAAAGGTGAACCCGCTCTGTTGTCTGACATGGCTGGTTTGTACTATCAGCAAAGAGGTACTCACCGAGGCCAAGATGCAGAGAGCGGTGGCTGTTGCTACTCAGCGCACACCACCCCTGGAGGTGATACAGGGAGTGGGTTGCACCAAGAGGCACAAGCCTCCAGCGGGATACCTGACTTGTGCGAAGGTCTGGAAGAGGGCTCGTGCAGGATGGACCGGACCAGAAGTTAAGTAGCAAGCAAGTCTGTAAAACAGGTAAGAAAAGTGCAGAAACAGGCCGAGGGTCAAACACAAGTAATCAGTCCAGGAGCCAGCAAGGCTGAGTGCAGAGGATAATCCAGAGGCAGGCCGAGGGTCAAACACAGGCATCAGTCCGGAAGCCAGCAAGGCTAAGTGCAGCAGAGGATAATCCAGAGGCAGGCCGAGGGTCAAACACAGGTATCAGTCCAGGAGCCAGCAAGGCTAAGAGCAGGAAGTCCGTTAAACAAGCCAGAGGTCAGGTCAGGAGAGAATCAGCATAGCCTTCAGGCAATCTGGGTCACAACAGGAAGTGGTAAACAGGAACAGGAAGCAGAGGAACACAGGTGAGCTGAGACAAACCAGCAACTTGTGGCTGGTCAGGGAATTCACGTTATGCGTGTGCTTGTGCGCACTCGTGCGCGCCGCTCAGTAGGGGCGCGAATGTGCGTGCGCCGGAGCGCGGATCCATGGCGAATTTGTGTGCATTTTTGCGCAGGGAGATGGTGAGCTTGATACAAATTACTTCCCTGATAACTGTACAGTCAGCACTAGAGGTTGGTCTGGCATTCAACTCCATTTAAGCTACAGATCTCCACCTCATCTTTTACAGGCTGCAGATGGGTGCAAAAGCCAGTGACCAGATGCTTCTTGCAGGTTAAAATCTATATATGACCTTGTGACCTTGAGGGAAATCCTTGTTCCCTCTGTGGGACTTGGATCTGAGAGCACCCTTTGCTCCAATGGTTTAATTTCCATTGAAGAACTTCACTGTAAAAATTGTTCTTCTGAAAGCAACTACTTCAGACAGAAGGATGTTGAAGATTGCAACTCTTTCCTGCAAGGGCTCTTTGGTGTCTTTTTTTTTTATCAATAACTCTTTTATTGAAAGGGATTTCACATACAGTTGAAATGTCATGGTCTTTCGACCAACAATACAATGAGAAGAAAACAAAAAAACGTTCACCTTGAATTTACATGGTCTTGCAATTGTCTAAAGTTTCGGGTGCACTATCTATCTGCTTTCCATGTTTTATTGTATACTTCTCAAGGCTGGTCAAATCAGGTTATATAAACAACTAATGCAAATGCTGTTAAACAGACCATCCAACTGGTATAGTGGGTGGGTACTTAGGTCCCCATCGGGCACCCAATAAAAAGGGAGAAAGAAAAAGGGCAGAGGGAGGTGGCAAAAGAAAAGAAAAAAAAGGGGGAGGGGGTGGGGGTTGGAAACAAGGGGGGGGGGGGGGCTCGGCCAATCTCAACCAGTACCTGATTCCGGGCTGGTAGATTCCTCCTGCCGGTGTCTTTTTTTACCAGACATAGGGATACTATGTGTATCTCCAAAGTTCAGTTTTAAGTGGTATCCAGCAAAACTGGGAAGTAGTCCCTCTGAGTTTTCACACGGAAGTCCCTGAGTGCACAGCAGGAAGACATCAGTTTCTTACACATAGTCAAGTTACTAACAGTGTACTTTGTCAAAAGAGAAGTGTTCAATCTTTTAATTTAGCTATCAGGTCCTCAAGGGCCATCCACTGCTGGGTTACCAGAATGATTAGATTGGTATGCAGGAAGTAGGCCTTTTTGCTCTGAAACAATTGCAAGCTTATTTGACTAGAGGGGTGGCAGCCTTTGGGGCAGTTATGCCAGGATTGTTTGGAGCATTTATGTAAGATGACTAGCTTGAAGGTCTTGTGCAGCCTTCATTCAACCTTACAAACTAAATGTGCAGTCAGCAAGTTTGGGACAAGAGATCAATTCTTTTTGGCTTTAGCAACTTTTCTTTGATTGGCAGTGTATCTTTTCATTTGTTCTCTCCCACCCATTTATTCAGCTATGGTATATCCCATTGTGTACTGACGTGAGATGGGCCAGGAAAACGGATAATTATCAAATACTTACCGTCATTTTCCTTTCCTTGTCCATCCTCACGTCAGCACAGGACTCCCTCTCTAGTGGCCTGTCGCAAGGTAGGTTATTGAACAACTTATTTGGGGGAGGGGCTGTCTTTTATATAGCTAGGAACAGGTGATCCTATGGGGTTTCAGAGGAGGTGTTAACCGTTGTGTGCTGCCATGAGGATGGACCAAAAAGGAAAATTATGGTAAGTATTTGATAACAATTTTCGTTTTTTTTTTTCTTTAAGGCAACCTCCACTTATGTTATGTTACATCATGTCCTACGCTAGAATTATCTAGGTCTGTGACAGACAACAGCTTCTATCATTTTTTCAGAAAGGAGTTCCAAGAATTATTGGTTTACTCCAGCCTCATGAACAATTTCAGGCAACAAGTGAAAGCATTCTGTGAGCTACCTATGGTATCCAACAAGTTCACGCAATAACCCTGGTAGGGGTTTTATGCAAGCCCCTGGAGAAGAACATACACCCTAAAAGGCCCCATATGCACAAGGATGGTTTGGCCTGTCAGCATTAAATCTGGGTGTTTTTGGGCACCTGGGAGGAATTCTGCATTCAGGGCATATGTCCCTGAACACATTCAGCACAGATAATCCAGACCCGTGAGCGGCACTCATGAGTCTTGAGAGGTGAATGCACAGTGAAGTTTTTATTTCCACAAAGCACAAGCTCGTGTTCCTCAGGACCTTCTGCACAAAATAAGAGAACCACTTCCTACAGTGTCCAGCCACCACATAGTTTAGCCTGTCAAAGATTTTAACAGGCCACTGGCAGTAGGGCCAGGGCCGGACTGGGAATAAAAACCAGCCCTGGAAAAAATGTTATACCAGCCCCACAGCATTATTATACCAGCCCAACAGCATAACGTCATTATTTTTTTGTTCATGAAAGGCCTCTCCACAGTCCACACACGTCTGACTTCTCCCATGACCCCCATTTTAGCGACACTCCCACTCTTGACTCCTGCAGACATGATACAAGAGATCAATGCAGTCTCACCAGTGCCCATCAAATGCAGCCTCACTGTGCACATAATCGCAGCCTGACTGTGCCCATAATTGCAGAGAGAGAGATATGCACAATTTTTTTTTACCTGCAATTTTTTTTAATTATTATAATAAATTAGTTCACTTTTTATTATGATTTATATTATTATAGTAAATAAGTAATTTTTTTCTAAAGAAATCCGTGAGAGAGAGAGAGGGGGGCTGCAATGGTGTGGGGGGGGGCTGCAATGGTGTGAGAGAGAGGGGGTGCAATGGTGTGAGAGAGAGAGAGAGGGGGTGCAATGGTGAGAGAGAGAGGGGGTGCAATTGTGTGAGAGAGAGAGGGGGTGCAATTGTGTGAGAGAGTGAGGGGGTGCAATTGTGTGAGAGAGAAGGGGGTGCAATTGTGTGAGAGAGAGGGGGTGCAATGGTGTGAGAGGGTTGCAATGGTGAGAGAGAGGGGGTGCAATGGTGAGAGAGTGGGGTGCAATGCTGAGAGAGGGGGGTGCAATTGTGTGAGAGAGAGGGGGTGCAATGGTGAGAGAGAGGGGGTGCAATGGTGAGAGAGTGGGGGGTGCAATGGTGAGAGAGAGGGGGAGCAATGCTGAGAGAGGGGGGTGCAATGCTGAGAGAGGGGGTGCAATGGTGAGAGAGAGAAAGAGAGAGGGGGTGAAATGGTGAGAGATGGGTGTGCAATGGTGAGAGAGAGAGGGGTGTGCAATGGTGAGAGAGAGAGAGAGAGAGAGAGAGAGAGAGAGGTGTGCAATGGTGAGAGAGAGAGGGAGAGAGAGCGGTGTGCAATGGTGAGAGAGAGAGGGGTTTGCAATGGTGAGAGAGAGAGGGGAGCTCTGCACTGGTGAGAGAGAGAGGGGGGCTCTGCACTGGTAAGAGAGGGGCTGCACTGGAGAGAGAGAGAGGGCTGCACTTGTGAGAGAGAGGGGGGCTCTGCACTGGTGAGAGAGGGGGGCTGCACTGGTGAGAGAGAGGGGGCTGCACTGGAGAGAGAGAGGAGGGCTGCACTGGAGAGAGAGAGAGAGAGGGGGGGGCTGCACTGGAGAGAGAGAGGAGGGCTGCACTGGAGAGAGAGAGAGAGAGAGGGGGGAGGGCTGCACTGGAGAGAGAGAGGAGGGCTGCACTGGAGAGAGAGAGGAGGGCTGCACTGGAGAGAGAGAGGAGGGCTGCAACGGAGAGAGAGGGGGGCTGCACTGGAGAGAGAGAGAGGGGCAGCACTGGTGAGAGAGAGAGGGGGGCTGCACTGGTGAGAGAGAGAGAGAGAGGGCTGCACTGGAGAGAGAGAGAGAGAGGGGGGCTGCACTGAAGAGAGAGAGGGTGGGCTTCACTGGAGAGAGAGAGGGGGGCTGCACTGGAGAGAGAGAGGGTGGGCTGCACTGGAGAGAGAGAGGGGGGCTGCACTGGAGAGAGAGAGGGGGGCCTGCACTGGAGAGAGAGAGGGGGGCCTGCACTGGAGAGAGAGAGAGGAGGGCTACACTGGAGAGAGAGAGGGAGAGAGAGAGGGGGCTGCACTGGAGAGAGAGAGGGGGGCTGTACTGGAGAGAGAGAGGGGGGCTGCACTGGAGAGAGAGAGGGGGGCCTGCACTGGAGAGAGAGAGGGGGGCTGCACTGGAGAGAGAGGGGGGCTGCACTGGAGAGAGAGAGGGGGCGCTGCACTGGAGAGAGATAGGGGGGCCTGCACTGGAGAGAGAGAGAGGGGGGCTACACTGGAGAGAGAGAGAGGGGGGCCTGCACTAGTGAGAGAGGGCCTGCACTGGAGAGAGAGAGGGAGGGCTGCACTGGAGAGAGACAGGGGGCTGTACTGGAGAGAGAGAGAGAGAGAGAGTGGCCTGCACTGGAGAGAGAGAGAGAGAGAGGGGGGCTGCACTGGAGAGAGAGACAGAGAGAGAGAGAGAGAGGGGTGCTGCACTGGAGAGAGAGAGGGGGGCTGCACTTGACATTTGTAAGGACTTAAGCCCCCCCTAAATGCATATCCATAACCTCCCACCCATGACAGGCACCCGCCTCCAAAACCTGATCCCCACTTTTAATAAACCACGGACAAGGTATGGAGTAAATGGCCAACTGGCCTTAATTTATTAACAAAAATATATATATTTTAATAAAAATACCATAAATAACTTTCAATTGTAAACATTCCCAGCCTTTTAAACGGGTCATGGGTACCAGCATAACAACACACTGGTCACTGCGAATGACTTCCCACTTTTTACCTCTTGACCTCCAGACGGAATCCCCTGTCTCGGAGGCTATACCCAAACCATCGCAGTGACCTACCCCTTTTAACCCTTCCAGGTTAAAAACTCTTAACCTGAAAGTACATTAACCACCCCCATCCCATGGATGGGTACAACAGTCTTTTCTACCTGGAAAACCTCCCCTTTCCTACTCAAAAAATCCCCAAGCGCCGCCACAGCCTGAAAGGGGTAAGACCTTACCCTTGCAGGCACCTCCACACACACAGCCCTCGCTGAATGCCCTCCTGTAGACCCAAGGCCCACAGATCCGTCCCCACCTCATTCAAATGCACACCATCACTCCTCAAATAGCGCCAGGTGTCTATTTCCAGCTCCCTGTGCCTAACGGCAAGGCCCCCGTTTCTAATGAAGAATCTGCTGACCTCCTTGTTCACCTTCACCCTCGCCCGATCCACCTTCTTATCAGACAAAGCCCACCTCCACGACAGCCTGCCCACCATGTCGGACCAGACCAGCACCATGTTAGGATAAGCAGATTTCAAACGCAAGAAGTCGCATTTGATGTCCCTGATGAGATCTCTCATGGACCTGACCCCCATGCCATTTCCTCCCACATGCAATAGCAACACATCTGGAGGCCTGTCTAGGCGAGAAAACCTGTGAACTTCGCCCAGGACTCTGTTCCATCTCATGCCAGGGACCCCGATCCAGCGAACCTGTGCTTCCTGCCTGGGTATGCGAAGTTGTCTGCCGTTCGACCGAATGTCAGCTCTCTTCGCACCCCAGAAAACATAGGAATGGCCCAGGATCCACACCAGGCCCACACCATAACCTGCAGATAAAAATTGGATTAACATACCGTAACCAAACGACAATTACCCCACCTACCTCCCAAATAAAAGCGTACAACTCCCCTCTTTACGCCAACCATTGCAGACGGACATACAATTTAAACCTGTCCGAATCCCACCGCCCGATTCTCCTCTCAGCCTCATCACTCAAACCCGCCCTGGATGCTTCCGTAGCCGCCCCAATCCTAAAGGAGTGAGAGGAAAAATTCCTCGGGTCAAAACCCGCTTCCGCCACACATTTCTTAAAAACCGCGATAAACTGAAACTTGGAAAGATAGGAGCCATCCAAGTGCAACAAAAAGGGGCCTGCGACCTGAGGTCGCATGTTCCAAAACCTTTCCACCGCCCCGACCGGACAGATATCGAATTCCCCGATCCTCACCACCTCCACCAGTAGCCCCCGACCCATTTGATCAGTCTTTGACTGCCGTACCCAGATACTAACCGCGTCACGACCAATCTCCATGTCTTCCCTCGTCAACCCCCCAGCCACCCGTTTTGACGGGCTGACCAGCTCACTGATCCTAAACGCCCCAAAGAAGGCCAGAGTGAATGCCACCCGGAACAGCGCCAGTTCGTAATCCGAACTGCAAACTTTCCCCACTGCCCGGCACAAACCGCGAAGGAGGGCAAAAGAGACAGGACGCCTCCCGTCCCTCTGCTTGTGCGCCCGACGGTATCCCTTGATGGCCTGTCTAAACCAGAATTCCTTGGTATGGTCCCGCTGCCCCTGCCATTTAAACAGAAACGCCAGACCAGCCAGTTTGTGGTCAATTGAAGCCGCCGAAACCCCTTTTTCCATAGCCCCGCTAAGAAAATAAAACACTGCCTGAGCCATGCCCGCATCGCCCGGGGCCATGCCGATCGCTTCCAGGCAAGCTGACCAGTCCTGCCAAACCCTCGAGTAGGCGCCCCACGTAGCCTTACTCACAGATTGCCTGATCCATTGAGCTGCTATTCCAGAGCTATGGCCCACAGGCCCTTGGGGCATTCGATCCCATGACGCTCCGCCTCCGGTGCCAGCCCCCAAAATCTGTCTCACTGAAAACGAGACAGAGCGTCAGCAACCATGTTGTCCACCCCCGGTAAATGTACAGCATAGAGGAAAGAATTAACCTGCAAACACCGTAGCACTAGATGCCGCAACAGCTTGACAACCGGCCCAGAGGCCGCCGTCAGCCGATTGACCACCTGCACCACCCCCAGGTTGTCGCAGTTAAACCTCACCTTCATGTTACGGAATGACTCCCCCCAAATCTCAACCGCCACCACAATGGGAAACAGCTCCAAAAGAACCAGGTTCTTCAGCAGTCCTGCCTCCGCCCACTCCGATGGCCAGCGAGCCGCAAACCATTGACCCTTGAAAAAGGCCCCGAAACCCGTAGACCCAGCCGCATCCGTGAAGAGTTCCAGATCGCAGTTACTGATGGGCCCACACATCCAAAGGGCCCGTCCGTTAAAGGACTCCAAGAACCCTTGCCACACCCTCAGGTCATCCTGGAGGTCCCGACTGAGTGTCACAAAATGGGTCGGGCACAAATGCCCGCCGTAGCGGCCGCCAGCCGGCGGCAAAACACACGTCCCATCGGCATGATCCGGCAGGCGAAGTTCAGCTTCCCTAGCAACGATTGCAACCGACGTAGTTGTAACTTACGCAATCCAACCGTCCCGCGTAATTCCTCCTGAAGCCTCGTTAGCTTGTCCAGCGCCAACCTGCACTCCATCTTCTCAGAATCGATCACGATCCCTAAGAACGTGATACAATCCGTAGGGCCCTCCGTCTTGTCGGGGGCCAACAGGACTCTGAACCGCTCCACAAGATGTTGAAGCTTACCCAAAAGGACCAAACAAACGTTGGACCCTGCCGGCCCCACACATAAGAAGTCGTCCATATAATGGATAACCGAGTTGAGACCCGACACATCGCGGACAGCCCATTCCAAGAAGGAACTAAACTGTTCAAAGAAGGCGCACGAAATAGAACATCCCATCGGAAGGCACTGGTCCACATAAAACCCCCCCTCCCAGGTACAAGCCAGTAGTCGAAAACTCTCTGGATGCACCGGCAGAAGCCGGAAAGCCGATTCGATGTCCGACTTCGCCATCAGCGCCCCCTGGCCATAACGCCGAACCCAGGCAACGGCCGCGTCAAAGGAAGTGTACTTCACCGCACACTCCTCCGGAGCAATGGCATCGTTGACCGAACCCACTTTCGGGAAGGACAGGTGATGTATCAATCTGAACTTATTCGGCTCTTTCTTAGGAACCACCCCCAGTGGGGAAACCACTAGGTCCGGGAGAGGCATCTCCCAGAAAGGGCCGGCCATCCGACCCAATGCCACCTCCTTCTCCAATTTCGCCGAAACAACTGCTGCATACTGCAGCGCAGATTTCAAATTTTTTGCCAAAGGGGGCACTGAGGTCAGTGAACAAGGGATCTTAAAACCAAACCTAAACCCATCCTCCAGCAAGCAGGCCCCCACCCGGTCGGGGGGACCTATTGAGGAAAGGTAACATCCTTTCCACCCACACCGGAGTCGTCCCTCTTGTGCGCAGACTCTCTGGGACGCCCTTTTCCTTTTTTAAAGCACTTGGCGAGTGCGTGAGATCCCATGCATCCGGAGCACGCATGCTTGAACCGGCAGGCGGCCCCAAACTTACACGTCCCCTCATTAAATTGCCAACAGAAACCCCAACGTTTTTCGGTCGGCTGTCCCGAGGTTGTCGAACCTCTGACCCCCGGCTGAAAAAACTGGCTTGGGGTCCGCGCTGCCGTCATGAGCTTCATCCATAAGCTGATATCCTTATGATCCCCAGCGAAGAGACGGTCGGACTGCCATCCTCTGTCTAAATTGTTCATCATAACGGAGCCACGCCGTCCCTCCGTATGTCCTGTGCGCCTCACTGATGGACTCCAAATACACAAAGAGCGCCGAACAGTGCTCCGGCGTCTTCTCTCCCACGACGCTTGCCAGGATCGCAAAAGCCTGAAGCCAATTGGCAAAGGTACGCGGAATCAATCTATAGCGCCGTTTTTCCTCATCCTCCTTCTTCCGTTCTTTGGGCTTCAACCTGTCCAGGTTGAACTTCTCTAGTGGCAACAGGGTGAAGAGCTCGACGTACTCACCTTTCCATATTTTCTCTTTCACCTCCGGCTTGAGATGCGCGCCTAACGGGCCCTCGAAGCATACGTACACTTCGCTCCTCGCCGCATCCGCCAACCGCACCGAGTCCGCACCCTTCTCTGCGGGTTTGCTACCCCCCCGTCGGCCGAGCTGCCCGCCGGCGACGCCAACGTCACCGCAGCCGTGCCCACCTCAACCGTAGGTGCAGAAGCCTGCACCCCGGCCACCCCCCCAGCCTGGGCCGCGATCGGCCCAGGCGCCTGCGGCCAAGCCTGTGCCAGTCCCCCCACGGCCCCAGGCTCAAACCGCTGAACCAGCTCCTTCAAGCCCAACAACAAACCCCCCAGGCCTTCCTGCCCCACCCTGGATTCCTGCGCCCTTTCCTTCAGGGGGCTGACTGCCGACCCCCAGCCTCGACACCCCCCCACCCTACTGGAACCCGGACAACTACCCCGCGCCAGCAAGTCATGCAACAAAGAAGAAAAAGAAGAATCACACTCACCGGGCTGCCCAGGATCGGACCTCGCAGCCGCCTCCTGCGGACCCACCGTCGACGACGACCATCCTCGCCATGTTCATCCGACTCCGACAACTCGCCCTCGGATCTCCCGCTATCTACCGGAGGTTCCTGGTGTGGCGTGCGACTCACTGATGGACCAGCTTCCATGGCCAAGGGTCTGCGGTGCTGCACGCGAGATGCCCTCTGCTCCCGACCACCAGCCCTGTTCTCCCGCATCGGTGAAGGGGACCTGCGCCTCCCGGCTAGCCGACTCCTCCCTGCTCTCGTCCCGGCGGTGACTGCCCCGGCCTCCTGACTCACATGTTCTCTGCTACCCATGCGCCTGGGACTGGGGGCCGTGGCAACTGAAGTGTCCCCCACCCGCTGCATGTCCTGACCCCGCCGTCCGGGCTGGCTGCCTCCTTCTTCCTCTTCTCCCGTGCCCAACGGCCGCCCTGTGCAGCGGCGCCGCGCAGGGGGTGCCGAACCCTTCGCCATGTCCATCACCCTCGCTGGCGTGTCCTGGCCCCTCCTCCGCACTCCTCTCCGCGTCACCGCACTCCTCTCTGTAGGCCCCGGGGTGGAGGCTGTGGGATCCTGGCGCTGCCCATCCGACCCTGAGCCCACATCCCTCCTGGGAGTGCCCGCCAGCGCACGCTGAGGCCCACCCGGGCCAGCCTCTGGGCTGTACCGCTCGGGTTGCCGGGAACGCCGAGCCCGAGGTGTAGCCCCTGCTCCCCTGTCGTCAGTGCTCCCGCCCTCTGTCGCCATGGCCGCAATCTGCTCACGGAGCCATGCTGCACCCTGACTATTCACCGCCGCCCGCAGTTGGGAGAGGAACGTGTCTGTACCTGCCGCCATAACGAATTCCGGGTCTGAGCGGGAGGGTGCGCGCAATCGCTTCCTCCTCCGCTCTCCGAGTGAAAGCATGGTACGCCGCTATCGTGTACCATGCCGTAGCTCCGCCCCTCCGCTCCGCCTGACCCCTCCTCTTAAAGCGGCCCCGGGGCTGCTAGTTAAAAACTGCGACAGGGCTGTCCTGCACCTGTCATGCCGTCCCTCCGCTGACCCCCCCCCCCCCTTCAGGGGTGTATGGCTGCAGGACTCTCTGGAGAGAGAGAGGGGGCTGCACTGGAGAGAGAGAGAGAGGGGGGCTGCACTGGAGAGAGAGAGGAGGGCTGCACTGGAGAGAGAGAGGGGGCTGCACTGGAGAGAGAGAGGGGGGCTGCACTGGAGAGAGAGAGAGAGGGGGGCTGCACTGGGGAGAGAGAGAGGGGCTGCACTGGAGAGAGAGAGAGAGGGGCCTGCACTGGTGAGAGAGGGGCTGCACTGGAGGGAGAGAGAGAGAGGGGGGCTGCACTGGGGAGAGAGAGAGGGGCTGCACTGGAGAGAGAGAGAGAGGGGGGCTGCACTGGGGAGAGAGAGAGAGGGGGGCTGCACTGGGGAGAGAGAGAGGGGCTGCACTGGAGAGAGAGAGAGAGGGGCCTGCACTGGTGAGAGAGGGGCTGCACTGGAGGGAGAGAGAGGGGGGCTGCACTGGAGAGAGATAGAGAGAGGGGGGCTGCACTGGAGAGAGAGAGGGGGCTGCACTGGAGAGAGGGGGGCTGCACTGGAGAGAGAGAGAGAGAGGGGGCTGCACTGGAGAGAGAGATGGGGGCTGCACTGGAGAGAGAGAGAGAGAGAGGGGGCTGCACTGGGGAGAGAGAGAGAGAGAGGGGCAGCACTGGAGAGAGAGAGGGCTGCACTGGAGAGAGAGAGAGAGGGGGGGCTGCACTGGAGAGAGAGAGAGAGAGGGGGGCTGCACTGGAGAGAGAGAGAGAGAGAGAGGGGGGGCTGCACTGGAGAGAGAGAGATTATACAGCTTGCAGGCAGCACCTTAATCCTTTGCTCCACGGAAGCCGTTCACTTCTCCTATGCCCTTACAACTGCATGCAGACTGAGAACAGTGGGCGGTGCTGGCGCCGCACAGGCCAGATGGAAGGAGGAATTAAGCAGCACCATGGCGTTCTGACGTTCACCTGCTCCTCCCAACAGGCACATCACTCCGCAGGTTCAGCCTGCAGTTCAGTGGGAGGCGCCGGATCAGAAGAGACGGCATTGGATGCTGCCAGCGCCGCTGCTGCTCTTTGTATTACTGACAGCCAGGCAAGCAGCTCCGAGCCAAAAGCGGCCCTTAGTGCAGACGGCCTACCGGGAAATTAGCAGGGGTCTCCAAATTTTTTAACCACTTCAACCCCAGACCATTTGGCTGGCAAAAGACCAGAGCACTTTTTGCGATTCGGCACTGCGCCCCTTTAACTGACAATTGCGCGGTCATGCGACACGGCTCAAAAACAAAATTGTCGTCCTTTTTTTCCCCACAAATAGAGCTTTCTTTTGGTGGTATTTGATCACCTCTGTGTTTTTTATTTATTGCGCTATAAACAAAAAAATAGTGCCAATTTTGAAAAAAATCGCTTTATTTTTTACTTTTTGCTATAATAAGTACCCCCCAAAAATACATAAAAGAAATTTTTTTTCCTCAGTTTAGGCTGATATGTATTCTTCTACATATTTTTGGTAAAAATAAGCGTTTATTGATTGGTTTGCGCAAAAGTTATAGCGTCTACAAAATAGGGGATAGTTTTATGGCATTTTTGTTTTACTAGTAATGGCGGCGATCAGCGATTTTTATCATGACTGCGACATTATGGCGGACAGATCCGAGACTTTTGACGCTATTTTGGGACCATTCACATTTATACAGCGATCAGTGCGATTAAAAATGCAAATATGACTGGCAGTGAAGGGGTTAACCACTAGAGGGCACTGTAGGGGTTAAGTGTGTCCTAAGGAGTGATTCTAACTGTGAGGGAGGGGCTTTGTGTGACACGACACTGATCACCACTTCCAATTACAGGGAGTGGTGATCAGTGTTTAGTATCACTAGGCAGAATGGGGAAATGCTTGTTTACTTCAGCATTTCCCCATTCTTCTTCTCCGTGAGACGATTGCGGGTATCCCCGTGGACATCGAGTCTGCGGGACCCGCGATCACACTCACGGAGCTCACGGCAGGCTCGTGCAAGCCGCTTTTTAAAGGGCAACGTACAGGTACATTAATATGCCTGTACGTGCCCTTCTGCCAATGTATATCGGCGTGAGCCAGTCGGCAACAGTTAAATAGAGGCCTCGTTTACTGTCCTTCAGGCTTTAGGGGGCTGGACTATGGCCAATGTAATTATAGTAATTAGAAAAAGTCCCAGCATCAGTGGAAATAAATACTGCCCCTTCATTGGTTTTTACAGGAAAAGTAGTGCCTCGTGGTTGGTAGCAATAGGAGGAATACTGCCCCATCGACTGTGTCAGTGGGTGGTATAATGCCCCCAGAGGCAAGCAAAGGGCCACAGTTTTGGAGACCACTGCTCTACAGTGTATTGCTTGTTGCTTGTGGTGTGTTGCTCCTTCTCCTTCTGCATTATCAATCACTTTCAAATCACTTTCAAAATAAATCTAAGCGACGAGGACTATGAAACCTGAAACTCTAAAGGCCCTACAAAAGCATCAGAACTTTTTAAACCTAACTCAACTAAATTCAAATCCTTCAGTGAAGTATCAATAGAGTATGTTTTGCCAACTCATCACAAACCCATCTTCAGACAATATACAAGTAAAGGCATAGGCAACTAGAGCAATAGGTATCCTGCATTTTTAAAAAGCGTACGTTTTAAGCATAATAATTTATGCACAAGTGAAATAGCAAGAGTCCATAGTCTTGTAACATATTAAAAAGTCCAAGGACCATATGGGATGGTGATAAGGGGTCTCACACTCAGGGTTGCCATCAGGGGGAACAGAAAACATGTTCCGATACACTGAAAGAGACACAAGGGGAGAGGTGCCTCTGGGTGTAGATATAGGACCAGTGATGTCATCCCTCCTTGCCTGTATACCAACTGCTTCTCAAACCTCGTTCTGAGTACTCTCCACTGCGGCCAGGCTTCTTACCATCCAGCGGTGTCGTATCGAGCACAGTACGCCCACCAAGCAGGAATGAACTGGCAAACTGATGATTACCCCCATGCTGGGATTTAACAATGCCTACCTATGACTTCACAAATGTGAGTTGCCTGTATTAAAGTGTTATTAAACTTGTCCTATATCTGCACCCAGAGGCACCTCTCCCCTTGTGCCATCTTTAGGCAACTAGTATCATTCTTCAAACAATGCTTCACCCAAAAAAGAAATCCCTTTTAACATTAAATTATCGACCAAACCACTGAGCATTTGGCATACTCTATATCAAAATGATATGCTCCTCTAAAATTACATTTTTAAAAACTTCAAGGACAGACAAAAAGATTTTGAAGATGAAAACATCTGAGAAAAGATCTTAAACAGATATCTCAAGACTAGTCACTTTATAATAAAGGAAAATTGGAGGGAAATGAAATTCAAATTTATACACAAAGCTTTTGTTCAATTCCTGTTTAATAAATAAGACCCTTCAGCTGCTACTTGCTCGTAGTGCAAGTCCTTCCGTCCTCTCTTACATCATTTCTGGGAATGCCCAGATATATCAACATTCTGGGTCCGAATCCTCAATGATATTTTTGGCATCACTTCAACACAGATAGCTAAACATCCGATTTTATGTCTTTTTGGTCACAATGACATTCTGGAATACGCTAACCCCAGTCACAAACCCAAATTTTCGACTTGGACATGGCTAAGTCTGCTGACAGCACATAAAGCCATCCTAAAATCCTGGATGGTCCCTACTGCTCCATCACCCTCAATAGTGAAAAAGGATCTGAAAATACTTCTATATAATTGAAAAATTGGACATATCAAACCATTCTTTCAACTCAAACCGCTTGTTTTAAAAGATGGCAAACATTCATGGAAAGATCTCCAACCAAATAACACATATGATGACTAAGTTTAAATACTCTGAGTGGTATAATAAAGCCTTTCTTTCTAATTCACTGGGAAGGTTGGGAGCAGAGATACAACATTCCCTTAGCCCACTGCAAATCCCTTGGAAATGATTCCATAGCTCCACATAGCTTCTGGACTGAAATAATTTTTCCTGGCCAGCCTCACGTCAGCGCACAATGGGTTAACCCCTTCCTCCAGTCTCTCAGTACCACCTTCTCTTAGCTGATAAAAGGTAGCCCCTCCTCCTCTGCCCTTATTCCTTTTTTTTGGTCGGACTCCAGGTCACCATGTTCGTGGATTAGACTACACCCCCCCTACCGAACCTACCCACCCAGGTTCAAGCCTCTCCTGGGATCGGAAGGTCCAGAACAATAAAGGTAGTTCCTTTTATCACACTGGACGCTCTATGTGCAGGAGCCATGCGGGCATACTAAGGCTTAAAGAGCTTATCATTGTGGTGTTGCTGTAGTATTGTGCTTTCCTTTCCTGCTTTCTAGGAGCTGCGCCGGCCGTCTCCCCTGTGTTTTCTGTCGGTCGGTGATGACCTCACAGGGGGTCGGGGCTGTGGGGCTATAAAGCCTGGAGAGCCAGAAGCTCCAGTGCTGTTTTCCACAGATAGTGAGGGAAGTGTACTGGTGAGTTTTCCTTCACAGAGGGGGAGGGGTGGCTGGGCTGTGTCAGTGTTTACTGAACCATGATCACAAAATGCATTACACCATGTGTTTACAGCTTTTCAGATACCCTACAAATCTGCTGCCACTCTGAGTCACTCCATATCCAATATTAAATAATAATATTAATAATAAAATAATAATTAAAAAGCGATAGAATAGGAACTTATTTTTTTTTATATCTATATCCTGTCTTTTGTTGCTGTAGTATGAGCTCACCACAGCCCCAAAGTGCATGAAGATCGTCTGAAAGGTAGGAGGGGTCTATGGGGGCCACAAAACAAAAGAGTGAAACACCAGCCTAATAAGGTGTTTTGTCTTTATAGGAGCAGAAGTCCTAAAAAAAGACAGTCGCGGAAGGTAAAGTCCCGCCACCGCTCAAAATCTCCACATGCATCTGGGTCACGCACAGGACATAGACCCCAAGCAAAGGGCAGTCCAAGCCGCAAAAATGCTCAGACAGCTAGGGCGACAGAACCAAGTGCGACAAGAGGCCGTCCCACCAAAGGCCTCTGCTGGGCTTGTTCAGCGCCATCCGCCCCTGAAAAGCTCTTGTGCGCAGAATGCATAAGAGATGTAGCCACAGATAGAGAAACAGGGGCATGTAGGACAAAAGACTATATTCAGGAGGCGGTGACGGAGAGTATGCAGGCAGTCAAAGTGCCTCCGGGACTAAGCCTAGAGCCAAGAACACATCTAAGCAGAAGTGAGATGCATCACCAGGGCTTGAAATATCTTTAGGAGATTCTTCAGACTCTGATGAACCGTTGGAATATTTGTTCGACTTCCAACTCATAGACCCATATATTGTAGCAGTGAAGGAGGCCATAGACTGGGAACAAAACACTCAGCCTCTGGAAAAAAAATTAAAAAACGTTTCCCTAACTGGAAAAGGCAAGGGGCAACCTTCCCGTTCATGATGGAGATCCGCGAATTATGAGATGAGGAATGGGGAAAGCCGGAAGGGAAGGCGAACATACAAAATCGCTTTTTAAGATTATACCCATTTAACACCCCAGATGCTGCCTTTTGGGAGTCACCTTCAGGGGTAGATGCGGCCTTACAGCGCCTAGCAAGGCAAGTGCCCCTGCCATTGCAGAATTCTACAACCTTCAGAGACCCAATGGACAGACACAGATCTAAAGAAGATCTATTAAACTGCTGCGTCCAGTGTGATAACTTCAATCTCCAGGGCGCTGAAGTGCTGGGTCACAAATGTGGAGACAGCCCTGAAGTCTGACGTAGAGACAGCCAGAATCATTTCAGCAATGGAGGAACTTTATCTCTCAGGCGCCTTTTTGGCAGAAGCCTCTATAGACTTAGTAAAACTGCTTGCAAGAATTATGATGTTTTCAGTAACGGCAAAAAGGGCCCTATGGTTACGCCATTGGGTGGCAGACAGTACCTCGAAACAGGCACTTTGTAACATTCCGTACAAGGGCAAGATGCTTTTCGGGACACCCTGGAGGAAGCTATTAAACGAGCTACTGGAGGGAAGTCGGGTCTGCTACCACAGAGACACAAAAGGAGACAGCAAACCGCTCGGTCAGGCCAATCAGAGTTCAGAAGGTCGCAGGAGGCCAGGTCATATAGACCAGGCCGAGAATATACAAGACCCCAATGGAGAGGCTCACAAAGCTCCTTTCTTCAGAACGTGAAGGCTAAGGCCGCTCAGACCGCTAAGAAACCGGAGAAGTCCTTTTGACTGGTTGACCGTCCATCATCCCCAGGTGGGTGCCAGGTTGGCATCCTTTTGGAAGGTATGGGCGGAGAAGGTTAAGGACCAATGGGTCCAGAAAACAGTCAAGCGTGGGTACAAGATAATTTTTCGAGAAAAACCACCGGACATCTTTGTCCAGACAGAATGGCCACAAGATCAGAAGAAAGTAAGGTGCTTGCAAGAATATGTGACCGAATTACTTCAGAAAGAGGCAATCTCCCCGGTTCCTGTAAAGCAGCAGGGAACAGGGGTTTACTCCCCAATTTTTCTGGTGCCCAAAGCCTCCGGAGGTCTCAGACCAGTCTTAGACTTAAGATCTCTAAACCACTACATCGTTCCCAAGACATTTAAGATGGAATCAATTATATCAATTCTGCAACCAGGGGACTGGCTAATATCAGTCGATTTAGCAGATGCCTACCTTCATGTGCCCAATCAACAGGCATCACCAAAGATACCTGAGTTTCATGGTAGGTGAAGATCATTTCCAGTTCAAATGTCTTCCCTTAGGAATCAGCACAGCACCTCGAGTCTTTCCAAGATCTTGCTAGCTACCATCACTGTTATACGTTTGAGGGGCATAAAAATTTTCCACTACTTAGACGACATGTTGGTAGTGGCCCGTGCAAGCGAAGAGTTAACAGCACAAGGCGAAGTGGTGCTGAAAATTCTATCCGAATTCGCTGGATTATCAACAAGCAGAAGAGCCAGTTGATTCCCTCCCAAGAGATGGAGTACCTAGAGCTTGTTTTCAACACAAGCAAAGGGCAGGTCTCGCTACCATATTGCAAGATAGCTAAGCTAGTAGCCTGTGTGAACAACGTCGCTGTCGTAGAGGGACTGTATGATGCTTCTGGGAATGTTTACCGCAGCAACCCCAGCTGTTCCCTGGGCAAGATTCCATACAAGGGCATTCCAAACGTAATTTCTGAACCAGTGGGATGGTGTATCACTCCACCAAAAAATATTCATACCAAGATGTATCCGCCAGGGCTCGGCATGGTGGATAGTGCCAGGAACTCTGTTGCGGGGCATGTCTCTCGGCCCCGGAGATTGGATCCAAATAACCTCCGATGCCGGTCTCTGGGGCTGGGGTGCTCACTGCCTCGGCAGACGGGTTCAAGGCAAATGTAGCAGGATGGGGACCAGACACTCCAACCTTTTGGAGTTACAAGCAAGATACCTAGCCTCAATGGCATTCAAGAACCTGATTCAGGGAGCTCGGGTCAAGCTTATGTTGGACAACCGGACGGTGGTCGCTTATATAACCAATCAGGGAGGAACGAAGAGCTTGCCGCTGCTGCAGTTGGCAACCAAGATATTCGCCTGGGCCGAGGCACATATGGAAGCCTTGACGGCAGCCTACATTTCGGGCAGTCAAAATTATATAGCAGACCATCTGAGTCGGGATTTCCCCAACAAAAACGAGTGGGCACTCAATAACGACTATCTAAAAACAATCTTTTACAGGTGGGGTACACCCTCGGTAGATCTGATGGCGACCCCAGAGAATGCACAGGTACCCCCAGTTTGTGTCAAGATTCCACTGCAACGAAGCGCTAGCTCAAGATGCCTTCTCAATCCCATGGGAATTTCCCCTAGTCTAGATTTTCCCACCAGTATCACTGATAATGAAAACCCTATTAAAAATTGCGAGGGAGAACGTCCATGCAATTCCAATCCTACCCTTCTGGCCACAAAGGCCATAGTTCCCACTGCTCCTGCAGATGGCGGCAGTTCCCCCAATATGGCTGAAGAGGGACCTTCTACAGCAGAACCAACGGTGTCACTCCAACCCAGGCAGATTGCAACTGACAGCATGGCTGTTGAATCAGCCAGACTGCAGTCACAGGGCATCTCAGAGGAGGTAATCTCAACACTATTGAAGTCAACAAGGGCCACAACTAATGCCACATACACCAGGATTTGGAGAAAATTTACAGCATTCGCTTTACAACAAAATTTCTCCCCATTGTCCGCAAACATTGCGCAGGTGCTGGAGTTTTTACAGTCAGCTTTAAGTACGGGCTTAGCATACAACACCATAAAGGTGCAGGTGTCAGCCTTGTCTTGCTTCACAGGCCACAAATGGGCAGACGAGCCGCTAATAAAGCAATTTCTTAGAGTGGCCATAAGAATAAGACCACCAAGGAAGTCCCTGTTCCCAGCTTGGGACTTGGGCACAGTGCTAAAAGCTTTGCTCCAACATCCATTCGTGCCTGCAGAGACATGCCCACTCTGGTTCCTGACAGTCAAGCTGATTTTCCTCACAGCCATAACGTCAGCAAGGAGAGTTTCAGAGCTGGCAGCTCTATCTTGCAAAGATCCCTTATGCATCATTCTCCCAGACAAAGTGATTGTAAGGCCCTCGCCAGCCTTAACCCCTAAGGTGGTTTCCAAGTTCCATGTAAATTGGGAGGCGGAACTACCCAGCTTCACACAACCGCCAAGACAAGCGGACGAACTAGATCTCAGACCATTGGACATGGTCAGCTTATTTTCAACCTACTTAAACCGCTCTCTACAGATGCGCAAAACGGATACCTTGTTCATCCTGCCATCAGGACCTAGAAGAGGAGAAGCGGCATCAGCTAGAACCATAGCTACCTGGATCACCAAAGGGATAAGCCTCACATATGAGAAACAGGGGCTGACGCCGCCACAAGTTATTAGAGCTCATTCTACAAGAGGGGTGGCAGCCTCATGGGCAGCTTCTGCTAAAATATCGGTTGAAGACATATGCAGGACCGCTAGTTGGAGCTCCTGCGAAACCTTCGCAAGACATTACAGTTTAGATGTCACAGCGGCTAGTGCATCAAATTTTGGAAATGCAGTGGTGTCAGCACCCTTCCAAGCAAAATAAAATATTCACTAAAGCCAGTTGTTTTTCAACTCTTTTTGTTATCCCACCCTATATCAGCTAAATCAAATCCCATTGTGTGCTGACGTGAGGCTGGCCAGGAAAAACTGAAAATTGTTACCAATACTTACTGTAATTTTCCTTTCCTGGCCTGCCCTCACGTCAGCACAATCTTTTTCCCCTCCCTACAAGCCTTTTGTCCGCTAGTAATGGAACAAGGGCAGGGGAGGAGGGGCTCCCTTTTATCAGCTAAGAGAAGGTGGTACTGAGAGACTGGAGGAAGGGGTTAACCCATTGTGTGCTGACGTGAGGGCAGGCCAGGAAAGGAAAATTACAGTAAGTATTGGTAACAATTTTCCGTTTTTTCTTACACATATGTACAACAGTTTCAATCACTTCTTTTCCTTCCCTCTTTATTTTTATATTTTTAGTTTTTTCTTCATATATATATATATTTTTTATCTTATTTTATTAAACTTTAAATTACTCAGTTAGAATGGGTTTTCGACAAGGGCTTCAGAGCAGGTGTTAACCAGTTGTGTGCTGTCATGAGGATGGGCCAGGAAAGGAAAATTATGGTAAGTATTTGATAACAATTTTTGTTTTGTTTTTCTTTAAGGCAACCTCCACTTATGTTATGTTACATAATGTCTACGCTAGAATTATCCAGGTCTGTGACAGGCAACATCTTCTATCATTTTTTTCAGAAAAGATTTCCAAGAATTATGGGTTTACTCCAGCCTCATGAACAATTTCAGGCAACAAGTGAAAGCATTCTGTGAGCTACCTATGGTATCCAACAAGTTCACGCAATAACCTTGGTAGGGATTTTATGCAAGCCCCTGGAGAAGAACATACACCCTAAAAGGCCCCATATGCACAAGGATGGTTTGGCCTGTCAGCATTAAATCTGGGTGTTTTTGGGCACCTGGGAGGAATTCTGCATTCAGGGCATATGTCCCTGAACACATTCAGCACAGACAATCCAGACCCGTGATCGGCACTCACGGGTCTTGAGAGGTGAATGCACAGTGAAGATTTTATTTTGACAAGGCACAAGCTCGTGTTCCTCAGGACCTTCTGCACAAAATAAGAGAACCACTTCCTACAATGTCCAGCCACCACATATTTTAACCTTTCATAGATTTTAACAGGCCACTGGCAGTAGGGCTTGGTACCTGAAAACACTGGGATTTGACACAGACAAACTCAAACCGCTTTTTTAAAAGATGGCAAACATTCATGGAAAGATCCACAACCAAATAACACAAATGATGACTAAGTTTAAATACTCTGAGTGGTATAATAAAGCCTTTCTTTCTAATTCACTGGGAAGGTTGGGAGCTGAGATACAACATGCCCTTAGCCCACTGCAAATCCCTTAGAAATGATTCCATCGCTCCACATAGCTTTTGGACTGAAATAATTTTTTTCTTACACATATGTACAACAGTTTCAGTCACTACTTTTCCTTCCCTCTTTATTTTTATATTTATTTTTTTTATTCATTTATATATATAATTTTTTTTTTTTATCTTATTTTATTATACTTTAAATTACTCAGTTAAAATGGGTTTTTGACAAGGAATCTAGAATTGTTAAACTGTAAAATGGTCCAACTGTTCATCCATTGTTAACAATTACTATTACGTTAGGGGTACAAATTATTATCAGATGAACGGCACATACTGTATTTACCATTCTTCCAAGTTAAGTGTTGTTTGACACATTCTGTATGAGAACGTTTTGCTTGTACAAATTAACTAGAAAACTAAAATGTAAAAAATATTTTATATATATATATATATATATATATATATATATATATATATATATATATATATATATACATACACACACACACACGCACATTGGAACCTCAGATTGCAAATAACGCAGTTTATGAGCATTTCACAATACAAGCTGTTAAAAAAAACATCCTGATTTGCAAGACGAGCAGGCTTCAAGCTGCTGGGGTGTGCAGTACCGTATTTGAGAGGTGTGGGAGCGCCGGTAATGCTCGGAAACACCCCGTTGTGGCCACAGGCAGTACTGCATACACAAGCAGTGGCTGTGGAATGGATTATCTGAGTTGCCATTATTTCCAATGGGGAAACTCGCTTCGAGACACCAGTGTTTTGGATTATAAGCATTCTTCTGGAATGAATTATGCTCGTAATCCAAGGTATTACTGTATATGTAAACCCAACACTTCATATTCTTGATATGTACCTGCTGTTCCATGCGCTTGTATGAAAAAGTATCCTGTTCTCTTTGTATTGCTTATTTGTAAAATCCCTGGTATTTCTGCCAGTCCCACTGCTTTCCTATTACCAACTGACCACACTAAGCAGGAGATCACTTCATGGTCAATTCTGCAGCTGTGCTAGGCACTTTATCAGACTTTTCATGACACCCCCCTGCACAGCCATTCACTGGGAAGACCAGCGTGTTGCAGTTTCTCCTTCCCTAGCCTTTCATTTCTTTTTTAAAATGAAGGGGTTGTTTTACAAGGTGAGGGTTTACATATACTTTAACATCTGAATGAACCCACTACAGCTTTATCAGGCTTAAAAGCACAGTGCCAATAACACATAACCGTTTCACATTTTAAGTAGGTTCTATACTTCTAAAACCTAACAAAAAGAAAAAAAAAAGCATTTGTACCGTATGCACAATGTTGCATATGTTCTAGATTGAATTCATTCAAACTCCATTTTCTACAGCACAAGCAGGCTTTTCTGCAGAACACCCACCATTACACTAAATATTTTACTCTGGGCAAAACTTTTAAAACAAATATATCTTTCACATTTGGAATCTAGTGACAAATCATTAGTATGAGAAGTAAAAACAGTATTATTGAGCACTGCCAGTGCAATAAATAAGAACTACAATCTAGTTCAAGGTTATTTGCTGCTGTTTCTAATTAAAAAGTGTGTACATGCATGCGTTCTAGAAGCAAAACTCTCAGACACAGCGTTCAGATCGGTTACTTCTTACACTTCTGCTTTATTCCAGGGCGGTGTTAATGTTTTATACACAAAGATACGTCATTGCTATGTCAGTCTAATAGGTACATCTCATTGGTTGAAATACAAAAGAAATGGAGAAACTCGATGCTTGAAGTTGATTCAAGCTGATTCTGTCATAATGTCCGCATTCTTCTAATGCGTGGGAAGCAGGGTGTAGATGCCATCTTTATTTCCAAACAGAGAGCCAATCTGTATACTACATAATAAGTAAGGAGTTGCATAGAAACATGTATACACATAAGCAAATAGACATTTTCTGATTATCAGTATGTACATTACATTCCTTCACAGTCCTTTCTAAAATGGCTATTTTCTTCTGTCCCTCATCTAAAGGTCCTACTCACCTGACCAATTCTCCTTAGCAACTCTTTTAGGCTGTATATAGAGTTGGGCAGCAACTAGTTCACTACCCCCCTCGATACAGATGGAGAAGTGCAATCAGGTGCTATCTATCCCTATCACCCTATAGGATTGTGAGATTTTGGATAGGGAGTGACTGTAGAGGAATGAAGGGTTTGTCATCTTCCATAAGAGGGTCCTCTTCTTGATGGAGAAATGTAGGTGTGCTGTTGTCTACAGCCTTGCTCATTAACTTCTTTACGAAGAACATCTTTTGCCACCCACTCATCCAGCTAGAATATTGATCCCATGAGTCTGTAATACCTGAGTTCTTCAACTCCAATGACAGATCTTCTAATTTCTTTATAGCTTGTGTAACCTTACCATTTGGGCCAGTATTATCAGGAATGTAGGTACAACAGGTTCCTGCATTTTACAGACACCTCCTTTTTCAGCTAACACCATGCCTAAGACCATCCGGTTCTGAAATGTCATGTAGGTGGTGGGGGCTAACTGGTCAGCAATTCCCTGGAGGGCATCTTTAGTGTAATTCACAAATCTTTGTTGGTTGTAGTATATGTAATTGATCCAATCTACATTCTTGTTGACAGTTATTATGGGGATCAAAGATTCAAAACCAACTTTTACCTGATCCCTGGCTTTGAATTCATCAAGGACCCCCCTTGGCCTATGACATGTACACATGAGGGTCAAAGCTTCCAGGGAGAGTTGCTCGCTTCCTCCTCTGACTAGGTGCTGGGTCAGTGTATGTATCAGGAGTTTCCTCTGCTAGGATATGGAGGGGCATAATGACCTTTGCAAGGGCACGTTCACTGGTCCAGATTTCCTCTAATCTGATCCTATGTTCCAACCCACTGTCCCTCCCAGGAACCACAATTCTGTTCAAAGTAACTGTCTGTAATACACACATATATATCTTTCCATCTGGGATGTCACTGTACAAATCCCATTTCCAATGAAAGGGTCAAACAGACAAGGTACTATGTCACAGTAATCAAAGGTAAAGGTGGTCACATGTGTATCTGAAGAAGAGTTATACCAAAATGTAATTATGTCATAATTTTTTGTGATCCCCCCCCCCAGACCAAACAGAAAAAGGATATGCAGCATGGTTGTCATGAAGTGGGTGGGATCATGTCCTCAGGAGTTGGAGCTTTCTTGCAGTGGGAAGTGTGTATTCAGGTGTTCTTCCTGGCCAATTCGACTGAGGTGGCTGTGGTCAGCAAAACTTGGAATGGACCATCATATCTGGGTTCAAGAGAATGTTTTTATAATATCTTTATCAGCCCCCAATCTCCAGGCAGTAGTTGGTGTGTTCCCGTATCTAATTCAGGATCTGGAATGGAAGAAAACACCTGGACATGCATTTGGGTTAATTCTCGTGATAATGTGGTTACATAATTAGTCAACACATCAGATTGCAACTGTAACTGTTGTGGAAAGAAACAGCCAAGTCTGGGGGCTGAACCAAAATTTCATAAGGGGATAGGGCATGTTTCCCCCAGGGAGTGTGTCTGACACTGAACAGGGCAATGGGCAAACTGTCTGGCCAACTCATGTAAGGCCGCGTACACACGCGCGGACTGTTCGCCCAACTTTGTCCGTCAAACAGTTTCGGCAAACAGTCCGCTCAAAATTAGCATGGACGGACATGGCCACACACGACGGACGAACAGTTTGCTGAAACCGTGCGCGATGACGTGAACGGCACGTACGACGGGACGAAAAATACGACGTCCTATACACTGCATTATAACTTTCGGCGTGTAAATCCTTTCTGAGCATGCGCGCAACTTTGTTTGACGAACAAGCCTACACACGAGCGGACTGTTCGCTGAAACAAGGTTTCAGCGGACAGTTTTTCGGAAATTCCGTAAAACCTTGTTCGTCAAACTGTCCGCTGAAACTGTCCGCTGAAAGCCCACACACGAGCGGACTGTCCGCCCAAACACTGTTCAGCGGACAAAGTTGGGCGAACAGTCCGCCCGTGTGTACGCGGCCTTAGTCTTTTGGGCCATCTTTAACATCCTGTTTTTTAGCGTCCCATTCATCCTTTCTACCTTCCCGCTACTTTGAGGGTGGTAAGGGGTTTGTAGAGCCAACTGAACCCCCAGTGCTGCCCAAATCTCTTTTGTAAGGGTTGCTGTGAAGGCTGGCCCTGATTGTTCTCTATCACCTCTGGGACCTCAAATCTACGTACTATCTCACTCAGTAGTTTCTTAGCTGTGGCCCTGGCAGTCATGTCCACCTCCACTAGGGCGTATTAGAATCTGCCACTCCTTGGCATTTGGGAGTGATCAATTTGTATCCTCTGGAAGGGGTATAGGGCTTTTGCCAGGTGCTTCTTCTGTGCCTTTTCTGTACGTTCTGGGTTACATTTGTCGCAGATAGTGCATGATCTACAGAAGTTGCTGGTCAATGGAGTAACTCCTGCTGCTACGTAGTAGATAAGAGAGTTCATAAGAGTCTTTGTCAAGTGGGCAGCTCCATTTTCCCATTGCACCACGGCTGGGTACATACTCCTGGGTAGACAAGGCTTCCTTTGGCACTCAAATAGTCCATCTCTGAGAGTTGCTCCTCTCCATTTCCAGCTTTCCTTCTCATCCAGACTTGCTGCTTCCTGTAATTCTTTCAGATAAACTCTGCCCACTGGGAGAGTTTGTAGGGTAAGCACAGGGTTTCTACCACCCTGCTGTCCATTTCCCATGGACCACTGGCTGTCTGTTTGGCAGCTGAATAGGCTAGATGATTGCCTCGAGCATCCTTCAAGTTGAGTTTGTTGTGTGCTTTTACTTTTAGAATAGTCACTTAGGTTGGGAGAAGCAGGGCGTCCATCAAGTCCTTGATTGCTGAGCTGTGTTTCACAGGTGTTCTTGCAGCGTCAGGAACCCTCTGTCCTTCCAGATAGCACCAAAATCATGGGCAACGCTGAAAGCATATCTTGAGTCCGTATCAATGTTGGCTCTTTTTCCCTCTGCCAATTTACATGCTGTAGTAAGTGCTTGCAGCTCTGCCACCTGTGCAGACATCACCGGTGGTAAGGCTTCAGCTTGTGGAACCGAGTTTTCAGTAGTGACCTGGATTCTGCAGGGGAGATGCGTGGTTTTCAGCCGCATTAGTTCGATGCAGTCATGTGGTGACAAGTCAAGACTCGACTCCTCCCCCTTTTCCCCCTTTGAGAAGTGGAAGAAGGGTGGTAGGGTTCAGTGTTTGACAACGTAATAGAGTAATGCTGTCCAGTAGAAGGAGGGAACACAGGAGTCTCAAGTGTCTGGCAGTGGACAGATGTTTTGGCTGGATCTTAGTTGAGTATGGGCGCAATATCATAGGGAGCAAGCAGAATGAGGCAGTGTCCGAGGACCAATTCCGAAGTTTTGCCAAACAAGGCTTGTGCAGCAAAGACAGCTTGCAGATACGATGGGCCTCCTCTTGCTATCGCATCCAGCCAACAGGAATAATATCCTATGGGGCGTAGATGCCGTGTGATTGGGGAGTACACCTGCAGCATGTCCCAGACGTTCGGATACAAAGGGCTTGAATGTTTTGTCGTAGTTTGGGAGCGCCAGAGATGGCGTGCTTGAAGACCTCAAAGTTGGATACTGCTGCAGGAGATATCTGGAAGGGGTCTGATTTCAGAGCATCATACAAAGGTTGCATCAGTAGGGAGGCTTCTGGGATCCATGCTCTGCAATGGGAAATTAGTCCAAGGAAGGCATGAAGGGGCTTCTGGCCTTGTGGCAGTGGGATGTCAGAGATTGCTTTCACCCTGTCTTCAGCGAGGTGTCTTGTACCATGGGACAAGACAGTGGCTTTGCAACCCTGGTTGGCAAGATAGCACAACAGGGGGGCGTGGCTTGACGCCGACGGGAGATGGCTGTCTGATCCTCTCGCTCCGTCCTTCAGAGGTCCTGCCGCCAGTCTAACGAAGCAGCCACTACTGTTACCATGGTAAAACAGAAGGGGAAGTCGCCGCAATCAAGGTCCCGCTCCCCGAGAGGTACGGACCCGCCGCTTGAACGCAACATCCCGGAGATATTCTGGGCCCGATCACGCGAGGCCGCGGCCTCGCCTCAGGCCTACACGGGACACTGCTCCTCCAGCCTCAGCCCACATAGCAGAAGGGATACCCAGCGTACAGAAAGCCCTACCGCCATTCGCCCACTTAACATGCATGATCTCAGAGCTGTGGCAGATGACTGTCACGGTCCCTACCGTGTATTTTGGACAGCCAGGTGTAGTCACGCCTCAAGTGGCTCTGGGTGGTATTGAACTCATGACTGCCAGTAGTTGTTCCCGTTACCTTACCTCTGAGCCACACCTCAGTTCTATTCTGCCTGCTTTCCAGCCATGTCTAGTTTTGCATTAGTACTGTGGGCAATTCTGTTTGTACCTTTCACTCTTGGATCAGCTGTGGCAGGTTACCTAATCAGCTAGGGTATAAAACACTGCCTCACTCTGAGGGCTTTGTCAGTTCATTGTCTCTTGTTGCCAAAGGTTCCTGAGTTCCTAAGTTCCAAGACTGACCCCGGCTACCGACCCTGGCTTGTATATCGTTTATTCTGTCTTCTGGAATCCCTGACTACGGCTTTACCTGGACAATCCTTTGGCAAATTCCTGTCAAGCCCCCGTGCACAGATTCACAGCCCAGGTAGCTTATCTGTTTGTTACTGTGGGCTGTGTTTATTTGCAAGGGTGAGCCTACATCTCTGCAACATGGACTCCAATCTAGGTAAGCCCTTACATAATGAACTGACCAACAGGGAGTCCGCAGAGATGTACAGGATGCTCACCTCCCTTGCTCTACAAATCTCCAGCTTGGGCCAGACCATTGCTGAGCTGCAGCAAGAAGTCCGTTTGTTTAGAGGCACAGTACACCCAACCCTGGAACCTGCATGTCCAGAACCGTTTGTTTTGATGCCTGAGAAGTTTGATGGTAATCGTGCATCCTTCTTTTGTTTTAAGATGGATTGTGAGCTGTTGTTTGCCCTTAAGCCTAGGACCTATGCCACTGACTTTATTAAGATTCGTGCTTCCATCAACCTGCTCACTGGACAATGCAAAACATGGGCTCATCAGCTTTTACAGGAAAGGAGTCCAGTCTTGGATAGCTGGGAGGCATTCATGTTTGCTCTGGATTCTTACATTCGTGTTTCTAAGACCAGAGTTCCCAAGTCTACTCTTTGCTCACGTGGCCTGCGGGAATCCAAGGACAGAAGTACCCGGTACAGATACGACTCCATGCCATCACAGTATGTTCCAAGTCATGAAGCTGAAGTCCTTACCCCACAAAGCCTAGACGCTCCTAAGGTCACACGCACACCTTCCCTGGGAGACGTAGAACCCATGGAGATAGGGGCCATCCGGCTCAAGCTATCCCAAGGTGAAAGAGAGCGGAGGAGAGACTGTGGTCTTTGTTTTTACTGTGGGGGGAGAGGGCATCTTATATCTCTCTGTCCAATTCGCCCACCTCGGTCTAAGGTTCTCCAAGTGGGTACTTCTAGGATCCTTCCTGCTGTCCCTGAATCTCTGCCTGCTATCCAGCTCGAAGTGTCGGTGCCTGTTTCTCCTGTTGAAGTGCCGGTGTCCCCGCTTGAAGTTCCTGTGCCGGTGTCCCCGCTTGAAGTTCCTGTGCCGGTGACCCCGCTTGAAGTTCCTGTGCCGGTGACCCCGCTTGAAGTTCCTGTGCCGGTGACCCCGCTTGAAGTTCCTGTGCCGGTGACCCCGCTTGAAGTTCCTGTGCCGGTGACCCCGCTATCTCCTGACTGTACGTATGCCTCAAATGGCACCATAGTCCGTAAGCAGGACCTGAAGATTTTCGAAAGAGCCTTGCGAGCGACGAAAGTCTACCCAACTGGAACTTCTAAAACTAAGAAAGCCCAAAAGAAATAGGATGTTCCATGCTCTGAGGGCATTCCTAAGGGGAGGGAACTGTCACAGTCCCTACCGTGTATTTTGGACAGCCAGGTGTAGTCACGCCTCAAGTGGCTCTGGGTGGTATTGAACTCATGACTGCCAGTAGTTGTTCCCGTTACCTTACCTCTGAGCCACACCTCAGTTCTATTCTGCCTGCTTTCCAGCCATGTCTAGTTTTGCATTAGTACTGTGGGCAATTCTGTTTGTACCTTTCACTCTTGGATCAGCTGTGGCAGGTTACCTAATCAGCTAGGGTATAAAACACTGCCTCACTCTGAGGGCTTTGTCAGTTCATTGTCTCTTGTTGCCAAAGGTTCCTGAGTTCCTGAGTTCCAAGACTGACCCCGGCTACCGACCCTGGCTTGTATATCGTTTATTCTGTCTTCTGGAATCCCTGACTACGGCTTTACCTGGACAATCCTTTGGCAAATTCCTGTCAAGCCCCCGTGCACAGATTCACAGCCCAGGTAGCTTATCTGTTTGTTACTGTGGGCTGTGTTTATTTGCAAGGGTGAGCCTACATCTCTGCAACATGGACTCCAATCTAGGTAAGCCCTTACAATGACATCAAAGAATCCCTCACAGCTGTCATATCTGACCTCAGGAGGGATATACAATCAATGCATGTGAGAATAGGCGACCTGGAAGACGTGACAGCCCGCCATGACACCACTATGCTCCACTTACAACAGACGTCTCAAGCCCACCACAGTCAGCTCAGAGACTTAAACAGACACCTGGAAGATTTGGACAACCGCGGACGCCGCCATAATCTGCGGGTAAGAGGCATTCCCAAATCCGTGGACCAGGCCCACCTAGCACAAGTGATGGTCCAAATCTTCAATGACCTGCTGGGGAGACCTCCTGAAGCTCCCATCGAATGGGAACGACTTCACAGGGCGCTCAAACCTAGGGGCAGAGACACTGACCCCCCCAGAGACGTGATCTGCTACCTGGTAAGTTTCAGGCTGAAAGAAGATATGCTAAGAAGGGCCAGAGACCGCCGCAACCTGAACTACCAAGGGGCAGAGATCAAAATATTTCAGGACTTGTCCCCTATAACGCTGCAAAACAGAAGGGACCTCCGCCCACTCCTGGATGTCCTACGCCAGAAGGGAATTCAATACCGCTGGAAATTCCCCTTTTGCTTATCGGCTTCCACAGATGGTCGCACGGCTAACCTGAGAGTCCTCAGGAGGACCTCAGGAGTTTCTGTAGCACACTACAAATTCCACTTGTAGAGCTCCCGGATTGGTACAAAACCTATCGTACCCCACAGCTTCAAAGAACCAGCTCCATGGATGCCATACCTGTGAGAGATGAGTTCCACATCCGGAGACGTAGGTCGACGTCCCCCAGACCACCGACTCAGAGGGACCAAAGAGATAGAGACCGCCAGAGCCCCACAGCTTCACCAGCCCACAGAAGGGCAAGGACAGACAGGCCCTAAGGATTCCGACTGCAATGTTCACTCTCAACATCACCCTGGCTCAGAATCACGTTCTCTTTCACACTCATCCTGGCCTTCTTCTATGCTCAAGCTATTTGGGATCTTAATACAGACGAATCTCCATCTTACAGCTTTCCTATAATGGGGAGTAAGGGATGCAACATGGTCTCCCATACCCATCTACGCAGATCACTTTTTTGACCCACAACTAAATAGATCACTGAGGAACTCTGCCCTAAGAACCCGACGCTTCAATCTGAAGATATAATCGTACACTCAGATGGGGACTGAGAGGAGTGTAAGGGGAAAAGAATAGAGAAAAAGACTTCTTTGAGACTTCCGGCTAGTCCAAAAGCCACTTGTATTACGGCGTACGTCTGTACATAGACAGCCTAAGCCGTTCCTCGCTCAACCTAGGACCAAGATGCTCTTGCCTCATCTTGAAAGCTAAGATACCCTTTTCCCTTTGCCCTTTTCTTTTATTCTTTACTGCATGCTTCTTCCTCTCTTCCCCCTTTAGGACTTCATTGTCTGACCTTCTGAACTGACCCACTAGCACCAGCCATGCAGCAGGAGATATGGGAGACTTAAATCCCATGCTGGGAGAGTACAATGCTTGATCTTTTTGCCTATGCTTTTATGATATCATGATACCTGCCTAACTTTCTATTTTTTTCAGAACAGGCCCCCCTTTTTACCACTGTCACTCGCTGAAAGGACTTGCCTGTTCTGGCAGAGATCCTCCCTGTAAGTCAATGCAGGGCTTCATATCACACTATGTCCCATCTCACAATGGGGTGGTCCCCCAGATACACAGTCTGACAGGACCGCCATGGCCACATCCCAAACACTGCCGAGAAACCCCTCATGCCCTACATCCAATTAGCCAGGGGTTACTCCAAATTTGAAGAAGAATTGACGCTTTGACTCCAACAAGACCAATGATGTGGTACGGGGCTACTTTACATGGGATACCTGACTGACCCCCCCTTAGCTGACCCAAGAATCTGTGGAGATTACCAGGCACTACAACCCCTTTCACCTCTTACCCCGGGACAGTCCCATTTAGCGTGGGCACCGTTGGGGTCCAGGGCTGACAGTTGGATACACATTACCTATTGCACTTTTCTGCTTCTACGAGTTGACCTATGACTTCACCCTGTAAAAAGGGGGAACATACCACCCCTGAAAACCCGACATCCAGGATGGTAATGTTATTTTAGTTTACAGAAGTTGGGTAGTTCCCATATTTACCAAGCGGCGACGTTCACAACTCCGCAGTACTTACCTGTTTCCTCTAGAGGTTTTACTACCCATGTTTTGCTACTACCTATCTATGCATCCTGTTACATGTTTTAGTCATTGCTGGTATTTATTTTATAAACGTGGTTATGAGATGTATGTTTACCTGGACCTAACTTTTCTCTTCTCCCCCTCTATACATAGACACCTGCTTCAAAACTTTCAACTGCTCTCATTGACCTCCTACGGACTGGACACATCATTGACAGACACTCGGACGCCTTTCACCTCCCCACACAACGGGATAGTACCTACCACCGTTGACCAATATCGGACAGCACCAGTTGTAACAGGGTAAGGTAGCTGGACTACATATACCCCCGGTTCACCTCTTCCTTCACAAACCGACCCCACACCACCTTCCACTGCCCCCCCCTAGTTCCTCGTAGAATCCCTATTCCCCATCTACATGCCCCTCCTCTTTGATCCTGGGTCTAGCCCTCACGGTCTCCGCCTTAGCATCCCTTTAGACTGCGGAATAGTCAGGGGGTTTGGTCTTAACCCGGACACTCTATATTAACACCAACCCTTCAGGGGAGTGGAGTACTGAGTTCTTATGCCAACATCTGAAATGAGCCCAACTACCATGGGCACATCACAGCATAATTTACAACAGCGTAAACTTAAAGTAGTTTCACAAAATGTAAAAGGCCTAAATGTCCCGGAAAAGCGTAGTCAAATTCTAGACAGGATGGCCAAATTAAAAGCGGACATCGTTTTCTTGCAAGAGACTCACTTTCACACGAACCACATTCCGAAATTTTCAAATCGCCTATACCCAACGACCTTTCACACATCCAACAATTTAGCTAAAACGAAAGGAGTCTCAATTTTGCTGTCGAAAAATGTCCACTGGCACACAATAGACACCCGTATAGACCCGGACGGACGCTTCATCTTTCTAAAAGGAACCCTGTATAATCGAACAGTCACTCTGGCCAATATCTACAGCCCTAACACTGCCCAGGTTAGCTTTATTCGATCTATTGCTTCAGGTCTAACCAGTTTCCAATCGGGAATTTTAATTCTTGGAGGCGATTTTAATGTACCCCTACAACCCCTTCTTGACTCGTCAACAGGGACCACAACATTGCCTTACAGGGCGTTAAGGCAAATTAAAACCCAATTGCAGGACCTTCTTGTACACGACACGTGGAGAACCTTACACCCAACTGAGAAGGACTATACCTTCTTTTCAATACCTCATAACAGGTATTCTAGAATTGACTACCTGTTTCTCTCACAGAAAGACCTTTCCCTTCTGACATCAGCCACAATAGAACTACTATTTGTCTCAAACCACCACCCTATCACCCTCTCCTTAACACTCCCAGAACACAATCCATCCACCAAAATATGGAGACTAGACTCCTCGCTCCTCGCCACAGACAAGACAATGACAACCCGGAGATGACCCCCATTAATATATGGGAAGCGAAGGCAAATAAGGATACTACATCAGTCGCCAACTACAGACCGATATCTCTACTTAACGTAGATCTTAAATTATTCGCCAAAATGCTAGCAAACCGTCTACTGCCCTTCATACCTTCTATTATATCGAAAGATCAAGTGTGGTTTGTCCCTGGCAGAGAGGCCAGGGACAACACCATCAAAGCCATCAACCTACACCACCTATTAACTACCCAACACTGGCAGGGTTTCTTTCTGTCTTTGGATGCGGAGAAGGCGTTTGACAGGTTGGCCTGGGACTATCTAGGTGCGGTTTTACGCCACTTGGGACTACAGAATCGTATGTATGACTTCATTATGGCCTTATATGCCACACCGACGGCGAGAGTCCGGGTCAACGGCCATCTGTCAGACGCCTTCCCCATCCAAAACGGAACGAGACAGGGATGTCCCCTCTCCCCACTCCTTTTCATTTTGACCTTAGAACCCTTCCTCCAATGCCTCCGTGCCAACGATAATATAAAAGGGATCCCAGTAGCAGGACGCACGTATAAGCTTGCGGCCTTTGCCAATTACATTTTACTCTTCCTGACCGAACCTCTGACGTCAATTCCCAATCTGCTTAAAGACTTTGATCTATTCTGCCGCATATCCAACTTAAAGATTAATTTTTCCAAATCCCATGCCCTCAATATTTCCGTACCCGAAGAGATAGTCACCCAGTGTCACAATAATTTCCCCTTCGTATGGAAAAAAGATGCTATCACCTACCTGGGCACCCAACTAACCACACACTTGTCAGATCTGTATGCAAAAAACTTTGCTCCGTTGGTCCAGTTAATTTCTGAAGATTTACACAGATGGCAAAGACCTAATTTTTCTTGGTTTGGCAGAGCGGCCATTTTTAAAATGAACGTCCTCCCACGTATCTTATATCTCTTACAAGCACTCCCCATTAAACTCCCAAAACCTTTCTTCCAGACAGTAAAACGACTTTCCTTAAAGTTCTTATGGAAACAAAAAAGACCAAGGATAAGTTACTCCCGAGCATGCCACCTTGGAAGGATAGCAGATTGGTCAATACACAAAAGCTGTAAGGACTGGGTAACTTTAGAGGAATCATTCTCGGAATTACCTCTCAAGTCCGTGCCGTGGATACCCTTCTCCCATGTCCCTAAAACCTTGAAGGAACACCCCCTCATAGGAGCAACCTTAGGATGCTTTAGAGAGGTGTGCAGGGATTCTCGGATCACATCCAATATGGGCCCCCTTACACCTGTTCGCTATAACCCAGCCTTTTCTCCGGGAATGTCTAGAAACTTTCTAGTGAATATATGGCCACATGACTCAGTCTTAGCCCAACACTTCTTCAGCGGGGGCAAACTCCTAGAACGAAACGCACTTCCACACCTTCCAGACAGCCCTTCATTCCCCTACTGGTCCTATTTCCAAATCTGACACTTCCTCACCACAAACAACCAGGATTCGCGCCTTGCGCGAGATTTAACCCCATTTGAAAACTTATGTTCCCAGACCTCGACGCAACAACACATGATCTCCAACATACATTCAATGCTCTTCACATCAGTCTCCCCTAAAGAAGGGAAGGCATGTAAGTCGTGGGAAAAAGAGTTACAACTAGATTTATCAGAAGCTGACTGGGAAAGAATCTTTACGATAGCCCATAAAGGCTCACTTAACGTCACAATTCAAGAAAATAACTACAAAACACTCTCCAGATGGTACCGCACCCCTGAGCTCTTACACAAATTCAAACCTGACACATCAGACACGTGCTCCTGCACATATGGTGGTCATGCCCACTTCCACACCTTCCAGACAGCCCTTCATTCCCCTACTGGTCCTATTTCCAAATCCGACACTTCCTTACCACAAACAACCAGGATTCGCGCCTGGCGCGAGATCTAACCCCATTTGAAAACTTATGTTCCCAGACCTCGACGCAACAACACATGATCTCCAACATACATTCAAAGCTCTTCACATCAGTCTCCCCTAAAGAAGGGAAGGCATGTAAGTTGTGGGAAAAAGAGTTACAACTAGATTTAGCAGAAGCTGACTGGGAAAGAATCTTTACGATAGCCCATAAAGGCTCACTTAACGTCACAATTCAAGAAAATAACTACAAAACACTCTCCAGATGAGCCCCTGAGCTCTTACACAAATTCAAACCTGACACATCAGACATGTGCTCCTGCACATATGGTGGTCATGCCCACTGCTTCAGACTTTCTGGTCACAGGTATGTGATATAACTTCTCAAGTGACCACATATCCTATTGAATTCTCCCCAGCTCGGCTAATTCTACACCACGCTTCTACCTCAATCCAATCTTACAGGAAATCCGTAGGGGTCCATATGATCAATGCTGCTAAATTGTGCGTTTCAACTCATTGGGGTACCCCACACTCTCCAACAGCATCTGAATGGCTTATGCGAGTGGGGAGAATAGCCGAGCTGGAGGAATTTATACACATTGCCCGAGACTCCCCTTCAAAATTTTTGCAGACATGGGCCTGTTGGAATCACTTTTGTATCTCAGACAGATACTCCTCCATCATGAACCCAAATCGTCCTCATTGTCCCAATAGCGGCTCAAGTGTATCCTCACCAGTTCTCCCCATTTAGACAGTTTGGTTTGTCCTGTCTGGTATCCCTGGCCCACCCCACACAGGGGCCCAGGGGGAATCCCCGCTGGTCGGGGACCCTTACGTTGAACCCTCCTCTCTCACTGGAACAATGGTGGAGACCGGGAGGGCGACACCCTTGGACAACCCCCCTCCCCCTTCCTTAGCGCCCCTTCTGTCCCTTCCCATCCATCCCCCTAGTCATTTCCCTTCAGGTTGCCCCTCCCACCTCTTTTTTTTTCCATACTGATGACTGACTCTCTTTAGCTCTTGACCACCCTAGCCTAGACGACTGTCTATCTTCCTACTCATTCCACCTACTGAGACAGATGATACCAATTCTGTCCATCCAAAGTCTCCTAATCCGATTGCCAAAATGTAGATTCTAAGCTTCATACTCTGAAATATGTATAAATGACCAATGCATCGACAAACTGTGCTTAACAATACTAAGTGGAGACATGTGACATTGGTGATTTACCAGTATACACTGTTAGTTACACCTGTAAATGTTTGCAATGTACACACATTGTCAGTTCATTTATCTGATACTTTTGTATTTGCATTTTATTTTCAATAAAATTCTTTCACGGAAAAAAAAAAGATAGCACAACAGGCTTTATGAGGTGACTTCAACAGTGAGTAAGTCAGCTGCACAGAGAAGGTCATCAACATATTGGAGGAGAATCATTTCTGGGTGATCCTCTTGTTATGTGTCAAGGATGATAGCCATAGCTTTTGCAAACTGGCTTGGAGAGTTCTGTGCCCCTTGTGGCATAACTGTCTAGGTATGTTGCTGTTTTTTCGTGGGTGAATGCAAAAGGTACCAGGAGGAGGGGTGAGGGTGGACACTGAAGAGAGCATTTTCAAGATCCACCACTGTGAGGTACTTTGCAGTCAGGGCCACCCCCGCAAGTAGCTGGTTCTCTTTTAGGGGTTCTCTTCTTTCTAGAGAACTGAAGTGTGTTGCATGGAGATGCACTGGATATCAGGGCTTCATTTGACACGAGGGCCTTGACATGCTTAAAAATAGCTGCAGATTGAGCTAACTTTAGGGGGTATTGTGGTTTCCGGGGGAATGATGCACCCTCTTTGAACTTGACTGAAACTGGTGGCACCTTTAAGTGACAGTTGTCTTCCTGTCCTGTGGCTCATAGGCACGCAGGAATTCTGTCAAGTACTTCCTGCAGTATTGAACTTGGAGTTATTGCTTCATGAAGTGTCATCAGGAGAGGCAGAGAACGCAAAGAAGATGAGTCTTCTAATGAGTCTTCTAAGGATAGAGGAGCAAGCCTTTTCTGATATCCTCTTTGAGCCCTGAGACAAAAGCAGTTGATAACGTGTGTGTGTGTGTGTGCACCTTTTACATACATCACCAGTGCCCCTTCTGATAACCGAGACTGATGTTGGGGCGGGGGCTGGGAAGGGGCACCGTTCCTTACGGTTGCCAGCATATGTTTAAGATCCTATCGGGACTGTGAGTCCGGAGCCGGATTGGGGGTTAAATCAGCGGGTGGCCTTGCTGCCTGTTGGTCTTCCCACTCGGATGCTTCTTCATCATTAACATATCCGGCCTGTGAAGGTAGTGCTTCCATATTGGGGAAGACATGTGTGTGGTAGGAATAGGGTTGCCACCTCATCCCTTTAAAACCGAACACATATTAATTGCACAGTGTTATCTGCATGAAATTAGCCTCAGAACCTGTGTAATTCATATGTGTTCGGGTTTAAAGGGATGAGGTGGCAACTCTAGGTAGGAACCATCCTGGTTTAAAAGAGGAATAACTGGGTATAGGCCATGGTTGGGCCTACCGGGTGTACCAAGATGGCCGCGGGCAGGAAGTGCACTGGGCTGGGCAGAAAGTGAAGGCCTGGGTGCACTATGATGGCTATTTCTTTAGCAATGTAATACAATTTTGTTAACTATTTCAACATCTCTTCACAATATCACAAGCTAGCATTGCCTTCTCTCAGCGGACGGCTTTAGAGGAGAATACAGACAACTAATGGGTTAATATCCCTCTTCCACTGCTTTCTTATCAAAGAATTCCTAGGGTGGGGGCTCACTAAGCTGCAAAGAAAAAAATCAACAGGCTCCTATCCCTGTCTCCTCACATGCTCCTGGCTGTTTGACTTTTATTAAACCCTAGCTACCCACATTGATGTCAAACATTAATCCACATACACATTTAGGACAGGACATTACAACACTACACCTATCATCCTTTGAACTGCAAAGCTCCAGCAGCTCACCTGAGAAAACCGTTTAGACGTTTGTTGCAGGACATACATACACACACACCTGCAACTCTTCATTCAGACTGCAAAGCTCCAGCAGCTGAGATAACCCTCAGAGGTCCTACACTGTCAACCTCGAGTAACCCATCTACAAACATTTGCTGCAGGATTCCATTTAATATCTCAGAATTATCAACTTACCACCCAACTTTTTGCTCTTCACCCCTAAGGAAAGTTTTCAGCAACTAGAAACGCATCGGGTGTGGGGTCATCAGCTTAGAGTATGATTAATATTTATTGGTTGTTTTTTTTTTATGTAATTATGTGTTTATAACATTTTGCTACACCATTGGGACACTGTTTGCTTAGTAGTCCCTCTGGTTTTAATGTATTTATGTGTATCTTTTGTTCTGTATTTGTTAATAAAATAATCATGTTTTTGATTTGTGTGTGGTGTTGGTGGTCACTTATAATCCCATTTATATAGGGGGATTTTTTTGTTCAAGTTTTAACTGACAATTGCGCGGTCGTGCGATGCTGTGCCCAAAATTTAGTTTTTTGGGGAGGAAAAAAGATTGCATTAAGGGTCTAGTGAGTGGTTTGCGCAAAAAAGTTATAGCTTCTAAAAAATAGGGGATATATTTTAGGCATTTTTTTTTTTTTTTACTAGTAATGGTGGCGATCAGCGATTTTTATCAGGACTGTGATATTGCAGCGGACACATGGGACACTTTTTTGGGACCATTGACATTTATACAGCGATCAGAGCTAAAAATGGCCACAGATAACTGTATAAATGTCACTGGCAGGGAAGGTGTTAAGGGCGTGTGTTTTAACTGTGAGGGGATTGGACTGACTGGGAGAGAAGACAGATCGTTGTTCCTACTTAGTAGGAACACACAATGTTTCTCCTCCCCTGACAGGACAGGGATTTGTGTGTTTACACAAACACACACAAATCTCCTTTCCTGCTCTAGTGCCAGCAATCGGGGGAATTGGTTAATGGCGCATACACTAACTACATATAAACCTTTTAAGACACTACATTTGGCAATGGGGCGTACAGATGAGGCCCTGTGTAAGCCCCAGGTAGCAACAAAAATGAAGGAGAAGCTAGGGAGTAAGTCACATGATTTCACTATACCTGGAAGCACAAGGTATTTTACTTCACTCCTGGAAGCAAGATAGTGTAGGGAAGAAGGGTTTGTGCTGCCAGTAGGGCCATTATTAAAAATAAAAATTTAAATTTGGCCTCCATGGGTAAAAGAACAAGCTCCATTTAACTGTCCTTAACCACTTGCTTACAGGGCACTTAAACACCTTCCTGCCCAGACCAATTTTCAGCTTTCGGTGCTCTCACAATTTGAATGACAATTACTCAGTCATGCAACACTGTACCCAAATGAATTTTTTGTCCTTTTTTTCCCACAAATAGAGCTTTCTTTTGGTGGTATTTGATCACCTCTGGGGTTTTTATTTTTTGCGCTATAAATGAAAAAAGACCGAAAATTTTGAAAAAAAACGCATATTTCTTTTGTTTCTGTGACAGAATTATGCAAATTATTAATTTTTCTTCATAAATTTTGGTCACAATTTATACTGCTACATGTCTTTGGTAAAAATAACCCAAATTAGTGGATATTATTTGGTCTTTGTGAAAGTTAGAGAGTCTACAAGCTGTGGTGCGAATCGCACAAAATTGATCACATCTGATGTACTGGTGGCCTATCTCGCTTCTTGTGACCCGAACAAGCCAGGAAAGTACAAATACCCCCCAAATGACCCCTTTTTGGAAAGTAGACATTCCAAGGTATTTAGTAAGAGGCATAGTGAGCTTTTTGATGTTGTCATTTTTTTCCCACAATTCTTTGCAAAATTAAGATTTTTCATTTTTTTTTTTTTCTCCACAAAATTGTCATTGTAATAGGTTATTTCTCTCACGTGGCATGTGTACACCCCCCAAAAAATTCTGCTACTCCTCCTGAGTATTACAATACCACATGTGTGGGACTTTTTCACAGCCTGGCCACATAGAGAGGCCCAACATGCAGGTAGCGCCATCATGTGTTCTAGGAACATAAGTTACACATCTAACTTGTTGACTATTTATTACACTTTTGAAGCACCAGGACAATGACACGTGACACTGATGACAGATGGCACTGATACGTGGCAATGATGACAGGTGGCACTGATGACAGATGGCACTAATATGTGGCACTGATGACAGATGGCACTAATATGTGGCACTGATGACGCGTGGCACTTATACGTGGCACTGATGACACGTGGCACTAATACGTGGCACTGATGACACGTGGCACTGAAACGTGGCACCGATGACAGATGGCACTAATACGTGGCACCGATGACGCGTGACACTGATGACAGATGGCACTGATAAGTGGCATTGATGACACGTGACACTGACAACAGATGGCACGTGACACTGACAGGTGGCACTGATGACAAATGGCACTGATACGTGGCACTGATGACAGATGGCACTATGTGGCACTGATGACACGTGGCACTGACGGCAGGTGGCACTGACGGCAGGTGGCACTGGGGGCAGGTGGCACTGGGGGCAGGTGGCACTGACGGCAGGTGGCACTGGGGTGGATGGCACTGGGGGCAGGTAGCACTGGGGTGGATGGCACTGGGGGCAGGTAGCACTGGGGTGGATGGCACTGGGGGCAGGTAGCACTGGGGTGGATGGCACTAGGGGCAGGTGGCACTGGGGGCAGGTAGCACTGGGGTGGATGGCACTGGGGGCAGGTAGCACTGGGGTGGATGGCACTGGGGCAGATGGCACTGCTGGGGGCGGATGGCACTTTTTATTTCATTTTTTTTAATTTATTTTTTTTCCACAATCAGAACGGCTGCCGCTGCAGCCGTTCATCTCTCCCCTCTCGCACTGTCTGTGCGAGGAAGGAGAGCGGCGCTGCGAGATGATCTCATATGTTTACATATGAGATCATCTCCCATTGGACACGCCGATCACGCTGTAAACGGCCGCTGTGATTGGCCGTTTACAGCGATCTGTGTTTGCCTGTCCCCGGGGGACACGGCGAACACAGAACTTCCGCGATGCGCGCCCGCGGCGGCGCGCATTGCGGAAGTAAACATCAGGCCGTCCAGGGACGACCGCCCGAACGAACGCGCCTGCTCTACGGCCGTCATTCGGCTATAGGGCGGGCGCGAGGAGGTTAAGGTATGGGAGTGAGTGCAGCTATATATACAAAGCTGTTGATTGCTCCCCCCAAAAAAAAATTAAAGTCAGCAGCTACAAATATTTTTTCAATTAACGGTTTTTATTAGAGTATGCAAAAATTACAGGACATAGTCAATCAAGGCACAGCGGTAGGGTGAACATACAAAGTACAACTGTCAATTGTGGAATCCACTATGCCAAGTTTGAGAGAAAAGTATTAACAATTACTGGAACACTTGGCCCTACCAAAGCAATCGGCAGGATACACAGAGTACGAAATCGTAGCTCATGGAATAATAGAAAGGAGTAGCAAAAGAAGAAGAGAGGAGTGGGAGAGTAGAAGAAAGAGAAGAAAAAGGGAGGGGGAAGAGAAGAGGGGGATGAAAGATTTGAAGGATGGATAGATTAGCGTCCCAGCCCCCAGGCCAGCTCACCTAGTGTCCTCCTGAAGATGCCAACGTCCCCAGATCACACCGTGCTCGTCCAGCCTATCTCTCATCCTAGCCGTCAATTTTTCCATCAGTTCAACATCTTTAATTCTGGTGTACAGGTCCTCTTGGGATGGGGGTGTATTTTTTTTTTCCAATTTAGGGCTATTAGACAGCGGGCAGCTGTGAGTATGTGCCGGAGTAATTTCCTGCATGGTTTGGCCACCTTCGGGTGGGATAAACCAAACAGGAAAAATTGTGGTGTGAAGGGTATAGGTATTTCAAAGAGGTGGATCAGTAATTGCTGGACGGAAGTCCAGTAGGAAATTATTAGGGGGCACGTCCAGTAGATGTGGAAGAGGGAGCCTCTTTCGCGCTGGCATCGCCAACAACGGTCAGAGATGGAGGGGTATATTTTATGCAGGAGGTCCGGGGTCTGATACCAAAAGTAGAGGATCTTATAAGAATTTTCTTTATAGAGAGTGCATATAGAGCTTTTGGCTGCCTGCCTCCAGACTGTCTCTCATGCCTCCATTGAGAGTTCCTCCCATAGCTCCCTCTCCCACCTCAACATGTACACGTGCTTGCCCTTCGTGCCCATTGAGAATGCATTAAGAAGCGGATATATGTCTGATATTAAACCCCTACGATTATGCCCTTCAAGTATTATCCGTTCAAACGGAGTCGGAGGAGAGAATTGCAGGGTAGGGGCTATAGTCTGGGCAAAGTGTCTAATCTGGAGGTAGCTGAAGAGGGTCTGTTTTGGCAGGTCATGTTTGGTCTGGAGCTCCGGGAACGGCAGCAGCCTATGGGCTACAGGATGTACCAAGTGGGCGAAGTGAAACAGATTTCTAGAGGCCCAAGGCCAAGACATCTGGTGAGTGAGGCTAGATGGGATCTTGGGGTTGTAAAGGAACGAGTTCACGACCGAACATTTTTTGATTGCAGTAGCCCAGGGCTAGATAACTTGCGCCAGAGCTGCCGAAGGTGGGACATCGGTCCCAACAATCGGTTGGGAGGCACCGCCACGTTCATGTTCCATAGGAGGCTGTTGGGGTGAATTGAGGCCAACCATATTATCTCAATTTGCAACCATTTATTGTAGGACCGCTGGGGGAACCACGAGAGCAACCCCCGTAATTGGGATGCTTGATAATATTTCACTAAATTTGGAAATGCCAGCTACAAACTTTTAATATATTGACACTTGACTGTCCAGGGAGCCCGTGATGCCAGCACCCCAGCCAATCTACGAATCGGCTGTGGGGTGCAGCCATGCCATTCCTTTTAAAAGAAACCTGGCAGTGAAGCCTTTCAGCTTCACAGCCGGCTACCTACTCACATGCGCGGAGCGCTTTCTAATTGGTCTGGTGGGGAGGAAGGAGCCCAAACTTCCGAGAGATGGTGCCGTGGCCCCATCTCCTCGAAATGGGGAACGGTACCTGTCAAAAACAGGTAGCCCCCTCAAAAGGTGCCAAATGTGGCACTGGAGGGGCGGGGGGAAGACAGAGAAGTTCCACTTGAGGGGAATTCCGCCTTAAAAGGACAAAACTAAAAAATATATATAGCAGCCTAATGGTGGCCATACATTATACAATTTTTCTTGAACAATTTTCCTTTAGATTTACCAAAACCATATAATAGGAGGTCAAACCTAAACACTTTCAATTTTTACACAATCAGGCAGGCCCTTGCACTACATATCCAATTTCCTTTAGATTTACTTTTAACTAAGAATATTGTATAATACATGGCCAGCTTAAGGGCTTATATGAAACCAGATAGAATAGAGATCATAAAATAGTTCAGATCCAGAAATAAGTTGACATGAAAGGGTAACTACACTTTTAGTAAACAACATTGTGTAGATAAAACAAAAATAACAGCTAAACATCTCCCAATGGAGTACAATTGAAGCTTCAAAAAAGGTCTGTAAAAAGGTGAAACAAGAGGCAATGAAAGAATTTATAAATTTCGATGACTTGCGTTATGATACGATGTTTGTCAGAAATTACAAATTACAATTTAAAGTGGAGCAGTCAACTTTGCTACTCATACCTCCATTACACAAAGTGCACTGTGGACCAAGGCAAAGCAAAGGATATCCATCTATGCTTCTTATTACTTTGGAAAGATTAAACACTAGGGAGCATAATCATAAAGGCAGCTAATCTGACATTCACTGTAGGTAAATCTTTCAGGTGCATGGGTTTTAAATGAGTGACTGATTCACCACCAGTGAATGTTTGCTTTTTACCCATTTTGTTCCATTGCAGCCTTTAGGTCAATGTTTTTTTTTTTTATCTGAATTATATGTGATGGATCAGAACACAATAGTCAGTTGAAGTTGAAGTAAAATTAGAAAGCTATATACACATAAAACTATTTTTCAGAAATAAAAAACTGATAATTGGCATGTGTGTATGTATTCACCCCCTTTGTTATGAAGCCCATAAAAAGCTCTGGTGCAACTAATTACCTTCAGAAGTCACATAATTAGTGAAATGATGTCCACCTGTGTGTAATTAAGTGTCACATGATCTATCATTACATATACACATTTTGAAAGGCCCCAAAGGCTGCAACACCTAAGCAGGAGGCACCACTAACCAAACACTGCCATGAAGACCAGCCAAGTAAGGGACAATGTTGTTGAGAAGCACAAGTCGAGGTTAGGTTATAAAATAAATATCCAAATATTTGATAATCCCTAGGAGCACCATCAAATGTATC